>NW_004955466.1:101553-130558 GCF_000276665.1 Chinchilla lanigera | reverse complement strand
TTTAAGGAAAATAAAAAACTGCACTCACCAACATGGGGACCCCGTATCGAAGGGTCTTGTTCTTGCGTAAAGCTCGCATCACCGCGGGTGTGAACATAACTAAAACCTCGGCCCTCTTCCAGTCTCTCCAAGCCGACTCACTGCGCCCTACAATCAGTGACTTCCCACTCGCCTCCTTTTCCTGGCTGTGCGGCGCCGAGTCCTCCCCTGATAAGCCTCCGCCAGGCAGAAACAATCGATTCATGGTTACACCCTCCCTCGTCCGCCCAGATACGGAGGCCACATATATTTAGTTCCGGGAGGCCGGTGTGCAGCTGGATTTAAAGGGCTGGAATGCGGTTTGCTGTCACTATCAAACTGATATGGAAGCCAGCATCTGGCGTATGCTGAGTCTTGACTATGTTTTCTTAGAACACTCCCTGGCATATGGCTACGCAATAAACTCAGGTTGGGGGAGCGGTATTCTGAAGCTGACCCTCTGGTCTTTATGCCTGCTTGTTGGTTGGGAAAATTTACCGGTTTAATAAGGCATTTCAAAAGTCAGTCGTCAGAAAACTTAGACTGGATGTAACCAGTGTTGTGTTTTACTTATTACCGAATCTTTAATGCTAACATTTCACTGTATGATTGCCTGTAATCTTGTCATTTATGAAAGCCTATTTTACACGGTTCAAAAATCATAGAACTTTTTGCTACGATCTTTCTGGAAGACTAGGAACATAGAAGACGACACTCTTGCTTTAAAGAAACTGGCGATCTAACAGGCACACCAGCACACGCCAAAAATACTGTGAGAGCTTAAGGAACAAAGTCCCCAGGGCTTCCCTTCGCCAGAGTGGATCAGAAAGTTTCACCTATTGTGCAGATGACAGAGTAACGCCTCCTATTCTATACCTGAAATCTTCCCATCTGTTCCTGTCTCTCCAGTACCACTGAAATGTTCCTGGTTATCCTCTTCCCACTTATTAAACTAGCTCTCTAAGTGGTCTTTGCGGGGGAAACTTCAGATCTTTTATGCTGCTCCAATGACCCCCATGCCTGTAAGACTATAGGGTCAAATTAAAAAACAAAACAGCGGTTCTTAAATCAATCTACACTATCAGAAGACATAAATAATGATGAGATTCCCTGATTCTTACAGTATGCACTGTTAGCAAGGTTTGAGATTCTTTATGACTTTAGTGGAGCTCCAGTGGCTCGATCAGCGTGTGGCACTTACACGACTGTTGCCTTTTTGCCACTGTTCACTCCATATTCCATCCTGGAAAAAATACCATTCCTTGAGTATTTCACGAATCTCCTCTTCGTTAAGCAGCTCCTGGAAACCAGTTTGTGTAGCCCTTTTATTTGTACAGGCAATGTAAATTATTCCCCCCTCAGAGCTCCAGTAGCCTCTGATACATATGACAGAATATTGCCACACTGGATTATTTAGCATATAGAGTCATTATCACTCTGACTAGCATATAAGCAAGATGAAAATAGAATGCTTAAGAATATTTCAGAGTTTGAAGTTGAAAATGGGAGCGGAGCATCATCTGCATTGATCCATTGATCCAAGGGAGACTTTGAAGCAATCAGGTCAAGGTTTATTAAAACAATTTGCTAATCCCTTCTCTCACCCCCCTATTTCTCCACTTGACTTGGAAGAGAGAATTTGCAAATGTGAGGACTGCAACAGAAAGGTGGAAGGTCATAGCCCCAATAGAACTGAACTTCCTGTAGAATTTGGTAAAAAAAATTTTTTGACAGGGCCTCACTATGTAGTTCAGGCTAGTTTTGAATTCACTATGGAGCCCAGGCTGCCCTCAAACTCTTGGTGATCCTCCCGTGTGCTGGGGTTACAGGGGTGCACCACCACACCCAGCCAGAATTCAGTAATATTGACTATCTCCTTGAAATTCAATTCTGTGGCTTCTATAGATCTACTCCAGCTCAGACTTTTGTTATCGTCTTTAGTCCTTCGTGCTTCAGAATCTCCTAGAGAACTATTTACATGGAGACTCCTGGGCCCTGTCACTGGGGTTTCTGACTCAGTTGGTCAGAGATTGGGGCTGAAAAACCTGCTTTCATAACGCACTTCAAGGTGCTGCTGATCTGCTGGTCTATGAACTTCCTCAGATAAACACCACTTTCACTTTGGCATCAAACTTTATGACAGTATGGATAATTTCCAGCACATTTCCAGAAATGTGGAGTCCTACTGAATGGTTTCCTAACCTCTCATGATCAAAATCCTGTTTTACTTTGGTCCTCCTCTCTATTCTATCAAATTTGTATAGCTAAAATTAGAGTAACTGAGAACCTGTTTCCAGCTCAACCCAATTTGAAATCAACAGAATTTCCCAGTATTCAGCTAGAAAACTGGATGTTTCTCCTGTGCACGTTTCTCTTATGATAGTGATTACAAATATTCCTGTTTTAGAATATAGCCATCTATTGTCCTATTATTTTTTATGGGCTATAAGCTACAGGGCAGTGGTGGTGAACCTATGGCGTATGAGCTGCAGCACTGGCCGTATTATTGAAAGTTCTAAAAGGTTCGCCATCACTGCTATAGGATAAATGGATTTCTCATTGGTTTGAAGTAAATTCCCAGTTCTGGCACCGACTAGCTGTGTCTTGAGCAAGTCACTAATTTAACAGTGAAGTTAACTCATCTATAAAAATGAGACTATTGATACTGCCTTGTATAGTTGTAAGAATCTGACATTGGTTATCCAAAGGGCAGCGCAATGCAGTATGTTGAACCATGGAGAGAAGAAAGTATAGTGTTCTGGTTTATGTATTCAGGTCCTAAAAGCACACTGCCTAGGTTTAAATCCCAGTTCTGACACTTACTAGCTGTATGATCTGGGCAAGTTACTTAAACTCTCTATGTGTACCTCATCTGTAAAATGGGGCTAACAGCAGCTACCTTAGAGTTGTTGCAAAACTTAAATGTGAAGGGTTGTGAACAGCAGCCAGACTACTGATAAAAGCTTAGTAATTGCCAATTTTATTATTAGCAGGACATCAGTATCATATTCCTTATCTCCTAGGTCAAAGCTAAGCTTCAAAGTGATTTAGATTTCATCTTTCCATGGTTTTTTTAGGGGTTACTCCAAGAAGTTGGCAGAAAAACAAGATATTTATTCAACAATCTTCAAGATAAAATGAAAAAAGATTATAAAAATTCAATGACAAATTCAACAAGATTTTATTGAATGCCACAGTACAAGGCACAGTTAGATACATTATCTCACTTACTCTATCTGCTCAAATGGCAAAATTTCAGGTTATCATAGCTTTTTTTTTTCCAGTACTGGGAGTCAAACTCACGACCTTGTGCTTGCCAGGCAGGCACTGTGCCGCTGAGCTAAATCCCCAGCCCCTATCATAGCTTTTGACAGCCCCATTAACATACTTAATCTGTAGTGATATTTCCTAAATAATACAGTTTTATGTCCACATGTTTTCCACATTGTCATTGGGCACCTATATGATCTGAGAAATGGACTTCTATTTATGTCTTGGGATGTAAGCTGACATGAGAATCAGGTAGAAAGGAAACAAAACAAAATAAAGTTCACAAAGAAAATATTCTTATAACAACTAACACAGACTGAAGGTAAAATACATGTCAGTAATACGAAACTCATTCAAATCAGCATTGTAGATACAGCATTAAAATGAGATTCACTTCTGTGTCTTCATTTGCAAATCTGCAAACTAGGAAGAAGGATCATCTCAATTTCGTGGGATTACTCAATAAATTTACAAAGGTGTTTTGTGTGTGTGTGTGTGTCTGTGTAAATAAACCTACCCTCCCTCTTGAAAAACAGAATATTAACAGTGAGGAAAGCTTTTTGTAACAGGCTATAGTGTTTGCTATAAGTTCATTTCTTACAAGCAGCAATGCCATGTTATAATATAGGTTTTTATCAAGTGCATCAGGTGTAGATCACATGCTTTGTAGTGTACAAATAAACCTAAGAGAATATGGCAGTTAATCTGGTTCCAATCAGAACTGAATTCCTTAAAATACTGTCCTCCTTTAGATAACTGATCTTTTGGATGTGAATGCTGGTCTCAAAAAGATTTGGGGTTAAAAGAGGAATAGAAAAAAGGTCTTACCCTGGGAAAAGAGCCCACTCTAAACTTACTGTGAGAGGTAGAGAGCTTCAGAATTCAAGGGTCTGCTTCTAGGTGATGTTATAAAAATATACTTTAGCATCAAGATCCTCCATTTACATGTGCTGAACAACTTCAGCCTAGAGCAATTATATTTTATTTATCTTTCTCTATTCAGAACCTAGCACGTGGCTGGCACTCATGCTGAAGGAAAAAAGTTCTCATCTGTCCGAAGAAAACTTTCTATTAAAAGCAGCTAGAATAAAATCTTTACTGGCTCTACAGAAACTACATCGATTCTACTTCCCCATATTCTTGACAGTCTATAGTTTCTTGTCTCATTTCTTCAAATTTATATCCATATAATTTTGCTGTTTTTTCAGACAGGGTCTCACTATGTAGCCCAGGGTGGCCCCAAACTAAAATATATTTTTAAATTGCTTATTTACATGATAAAAAGAACACCCAAGACCCAAAACATACCATGGGAACTGAAAGAACTGATCTGACTGAATATCAGGTCTTTCACAGATTGGTACATGAAATCTCCCATTCCAATCAATGCTTGCAATGTCCTTTTATCAATTCTGGTCTTTCTTCAAAGCCCAAGAAAGAAGATGAAAATGTACTGGGATAAAAAGTATAGCTTCGTGGGCATTCATCTAGTGGAAACATTCAAAACAGAGATGAAAAGATACATCTCAACAGAAAAAGGTACATCTGCAACAGTCCAAGTCTGACTAAGCAAGTTAGCTCACCTCTCTGAGCTTTGATTTTCTCACCTCTAAAATAGTCATCCTAGAGCCTTTCTGGTTCCCTTGTAGCTTCACTATCCTAAGTTTGGTTCTTAATAGATGTACAAGCTGAGACACCAATCATGAATTCTTTTGGAGGTTGATACTCTGTTCTTAGCACATCAGGGGCAAAAAAATGCTCCAGTTCTTACTCCATGTCTGTACATGGGGCAGAAGCTCAAAAAGCTAGGCCCTATTATTGCTCAAATGAAATTCTTGATCTTGGCTGGAGCAATGTCTGTAATTCAATAACTTAAACAATATCTAGGTTCAAATGCCAAAGAACATTTTTAATGAAAGCTGTACAGTGGAATCACTTGATGAAATTTATTTTAGTGCTACCTGAGTCTCAGACCCACAGATTCCCATTTGGCCTGAGGGGCAGCCTGGTCATAAGGAGTTTTACAAGCAATTAATGTGATACTAACCTGAGAAATGGGGGAACTACTAACACAGAGTGGTGGATCTTAAACGTTAGCATGAATCAGTCACCAGGAGGAATTCTGAAAAGGATTGCTGGGTTCCAGCACTGCTGGGTGCAGTGTTTCTGACTCAGTATGTCTGAGACGGAGCTGGAGAATTTGCTTCCTAACAAGTTCCCGGGTAATGCTGATGCTATTGTCCAGACACCTCCTTTGAGAACCACTGGTACTGAGGAAATATCATTGATGCTAGCACCTAAAGTCCTGAGTTTAAATCTTGTTTCTATTATTACCACGTATAAAATCTTAGGAAAGCAATTTACTTTCTAATCTTTAGTCTCTATAACAATGCTTAGATCTCAGAGTTGTGATACATGAACAAACAGCATATACTAATTAAAGCTTGGTACAGACCCTGGCATAGAATGCAATAACAAATAAAACTTTTTCCATTATACATGGCGAGGTGTTTCAATTAATTACATGAAACTATTCACACAGAAGTTAAAACTTTGCAGTAAAAGGAAATAATGATGATTGAAACAAGGAACATCTTACTAGAATAGTATGTATTATATATAAGACAAATATAGAGAAATGATTTAAATATAGGGTCTTGAAAATACCTATATTTAATTTTCAAAACTTTCAACACTAATTTAGGTGGTAAAAATATTAGAGTTAGTCTATATACAACACGAACTTTTTTTTATAAGCTATAATGGATTGATACCTCATCTATCATAATAATTTTGGCTTTCCATATAATCAATATAATGAATAGCCTTCTTGCATAAGATTTTACAATGTTTGGTTTTTTAAAGCTGTTTTACTTCCAAGAAAACCTAAATTTAGGTGCAACAGAAAGCAAAACTACCAATGATGGGCTAGGTGTGTATTTGTACACAAATACACAAAAACAATCTAAACTGTTTTCTTTTCTACTTGCCATTTGCTACATTTTGTATGTCACAAGTTCTTTCAAGGGTTAATGTCAAAGGCTTGAGGGGAACCCTGGGAGGTCGGCAGGCCCACGGCAGCTGCTGAACATGGAATCGCATACAGGGAGGGCACAGAGGTTAGGCCTCCAGAGCAGGGAGATGAAAGCTGGAATACTGTGGGTGTTTCCCTGTGGAACCCACAATGAGGCTGGTTATCCGAAGGAGCCTCAAAAAGTACCAAACCGTTCAGGTTGAAAGGCAAAAGCTATGCCAGGATTGTTTATAGCAAGGTTCTCCCTGTATCGGTAGTTGCCCCAGAGGCAAGGATCCTGTATTTTTAAATGCCATACCTTTCCACTCTAGCCTGATGCCCTTGTGACAGCTTTCCTTTTCTGAATTTCTAAAAAGCACAGTGACGGTCATCTGCACATCTCTGTTCTGCATCGTGCTCTGCATGGTAACTTTTTCTTAACGGTTACTTAACCGATGATATACAGTTCCCTTAACGTTTCAGCTATTTATCAAGTCGCGTTAACTAGACTGTCAGCTCCTCAAGGGTCCTTAGCTTGTTCCCCTTCTCCATGAGAACTTTCTGAACTGCCCCAATTCTTGTAACTTTTCTCCCTTAAGAGTCAGCAGTACAAACTCGACACCAACTTACACAGCCCTACTTATGTGACTACTCTTATTTTAAGTGTTTTCTTCCTAGTTGAGTCAAAAAACCCTTCAGGATGATGAGGGTTACATATTTTACTTCTTTGTAAAAGAGTCTTGCCAAAGCTGACATCCAATCACCATTTCCTAAATGACTGCTAGACTGTGATTGCTAAAATTGGATATAATTGATTATCTAAAGAAAAGTTCTCATAATCTTATTCAAAATGATATAAAGCCTACAGTCTGGCCAGCTGTCTGGGAAATGGAAATGAAAGCCAGCAATTAGCCTCGGCTTAGCTATCCCCAGTGCGTTAAAACTAACTTAAATACCACGCAGACAGGACGGTTCCCACTTCACCAATATCCCTGGCACTCAGCAGCTTCCATTCACCCATGCTCTGCTCTCAGGCTCTCCCCAGGAAACACTCACCGAACAAAATTAATTTTTTTCCCTTTCCCTGAAAAATAGTTTTTTAACTTATTAAAAGCCATTTAAAAAAAAAAAAACAACAAACAAACTAGCAGTCTAGACCTTAATTAAACCAGAACAGAGCTGATTTTATGCCTTCTTTCAGGTTTTGCCTGCTACTAGAAACCAGAAACACTGACAGATAGTCTGGGAGCATTCAGATAATACAACTGATGCACGATCTCCTGTTCCTTTGGAGTTGTCTTACTATTAACCAACAAGACCTCATTGCTCAAGCCTGATCACAGTCATCCCAGCTGATGCTTTAATGCATTGTGGGGTACCAACAAGTCACGACGGAAGCCCAGAGGTAGTGGTATGACTTATCTTTAAACCTCAGAGTTGTTTCTTTTTTTTTTTAAACATTTACTAAAGCAGAGCTGCTTGATGGCACTGCACCTCAATTTCACCACAGCTGTTCTGAAAACAAATATTGTTCTACAATTTTCAATTTGGCCGCTTGTTTTTTTAATGCCTCTGACTGGGCATTAGCTTTTAAAGTTCACTCTCTCGTTCCCACTATATACGGTCTACAAATAGTTCTTTATATCCTTCAGTTAAAATCATCCCTCAGATCAGAAACCTAGAAACCGCAGAGTAGCTTTCTTACCTCTTTAATTCTCCCCAAGACATCAGTATTATTATACTACCACATATGCACATGTATATGTACTGTATATATATATGTATTTGCTTCTTTAAAAAAGTAAAAAGCTCTTCTCAATATCCTGTGTCCAAAACAGGCACCCACGTATGTGATTAGAAATTATTTAAATAAAGGCCACAAACACTTCTCAAGGAAGATCATTAAAAGAAAAATCCCCTCTTCCTCTCATGTCTTACAGCTGGCTTTCAAGGTATGCCAGGTAAGAAAAAAGGTATCACCCATGGTGACAGGAAGACTGGACTTTTCCCTCTTTGGGCAGTAGCTGAATTTCTATTGGCAGTCCTGGTCACTTGTTCTGAGCAAGTCTTTTCTTCAGCTTCCCTTCAAACAATACCTTTACTCTCTCATTAGAATACGAAGACTTGGGGATTTTGAACAGCAAAGTTCATGGTGGGAATCATTCACTTCAAATCATATTTTGGCTACCTAGAGAGAAGGAAAGATATGGGAGGATGGCAGGGAAGGAAGGCAAGAGAAACGTTAAGTTCACTGGGAGCTGGGTGAGAGCACGCCCTTCAAAGCTGTTGCCGGTATCTCATGAAGGCCCAGGCGGCTACTACGGTGAGGGCAAACACTGGCAGCAGCACCATAGCTATGGGAAGACCACTTGGCTCCCCTTCACCTCGATGGCCGGTAGGTCCATTCTGCACCTGTAACTGGAAGGGAAAGAAAAATGTTAACTCTTGTGACTCCTGTGTATTTATCGCAACTGAGATGTCCAGGCTGATGCATCACCTGGGGCTGAGGTCTGTAGGCCACACAAAGGTAGCAGAGGAATTCTCTCTTTGTACTGAGCTGGTGCATCAGAGTCACACTCTCTCTGGGAAGAAAATAGATCTGATGGGGAGGCCCTTAACCTTGCTGTCCTACTGACCGAGCAGGGCCAGGGGAGGGCAAGTTTCCTGTTTGTGTGTACTGCCTGCCCTTCCCTATGTGTGTTTCATGCCGGGAAAATAAAAATATGAGATGAAAGCTACAGATTCTGTGTGGAAGACAGGTACTCCTGAGCAGGGGAAGGGAGAGGAAGGAAGAAATCTCCGGGAAACTTTGCTTACAAAGATTATCTGCCATCAGAATGCAGTCACAGCAGATCTAGGCATTGTCAGCACAGGTACCTGCCACTATTTGGAAAGGCTTTCCAATTCTCAGGATGTACTCCCTCCATCCAAAGTGGGGTCTTGGCCTTCACGTCCTAATTTATAGTGCTAGACAAAGATAAAGTCTCCGAGGTAAATAAATCAACTACACCATCATTATCATTTTCTATGGCCTACGTATTTCCCTTTGAGGCTGCTTTGTCTATTTTGGTCATCTTTGCCAAAGATGGCCCTTCTTCACATTAATTGTTAATGGCTACCTGCAGTAATTACTGTGGCATCTTGTTTCGGTTAGATTTAACCTCCCGGTTATAATCTATGAAGTTCTGACCCACCATCTGAAAGGTAAGACCCCACGAACACCTTTTACACCCTCTATACCACCTCCATTTACTTCCTGATGAGCTGTCCTGACAGAATACGCCCAACAAGAAGACACAGTTTTTAGGTGAGGCCAATTCCCCAACCACCCAAGGACAAGCTCTTCAAAGCAGTGCCAGTAAAAACCAAAACCAAAACCAAACAAAACACACCCACGGGTTTACTCCCAAGCACGCGGAAAAACCTGGTACAAAGGATCTGGCTGCAAGGGACACCGACCCTGTGCTGTACCCTCAGGGACACAGCGTAGCCCGCGTTACGGAAGAGGTCTACAGCATCCTGGTGCAGCAGGTTCTTCAGGTCGTGGCCATTTACCTGTCAGAAACAGCAAGGAAGAGTAGTAAGAAAAGCAGAAGCTTAACTCTCGTAAGTCAAGAGTTTACTTTCATGTGGTAAAACCTTAAAAAAAAACCACACACATGCACGCACGCACGCACGCACGCACGCACAAAAAACAAGCTCCCTAGGGCAAATTCCAAGTGCTAGGAGTGTGGGCAAAGTTCCTTAGAGCAACTGTTTTCATTTTCAAAGTTACGTTTTTTCACAGCTGAGGTTCCATGGGTCATCTGAAGAAAACCCCGGTTAACATAAAATAAAGTGGTTTCTCCTTAGCTTCGATGCCTGTGTAACAGTTGGAATTCTGTTATTATATCCGTATGTCTTCCAAGTGACCACCCCATCCTTTACATTCTGAGTCCTGGCACTGACCGCTTCAACTCTGCAAACAGTTCTGTGAAACTCTCCCACAATCTACTTTGATACAGTGTAAGTCAATACCAGTCCATTCTGTTGGGCTTATTCTACTTTGAACAATTCCTCATAATTCTATGGCTACCCCTATTCTCTTCAAATTTACTAAAACTCATTTGCCTGTGATGACACAAAGCTTTAAAAAAGCATTGGAAGTAGGTCACTCCTTCCACTTAGAAGTGAGAGACATGAAATAATTACCCTTTTTGGCATTACAAGCGGCCCTGCCACAAGTGGTAACTTTGTATACCACAGCACAGCCCACTTGGTGCAGGACTACAGATCTTTTACTTGTGTTAATGATATCAACACCAACAGCAGTAAGAATATTTCGTACATCTATTTTGATAAGCTCTGTGTTTTACATACACTATCTCATTTAATCCTCACAATAATCTGTGGGGAGATACTATTTTTATATTGTTTTCACTGAAGGAATGGACTTAGGGGACCAGTAAGTATAGGAACTAGGGCCAGAGTTTTTAAATAATGGAAAGTACCCTTGCCTTCCCCTGTTCCTTTTACACTATTATTCCTCCGCCCTGATTCACCAAGTATCCTCTGCTCAGGTGAAACTCCACCCTCTCATCCTCCTTCTCATAACTGTCCTTTTCCAGGAGGTTCATAATGTCCCCTCTACCTCCCACTAAGGTCTTTGGTGAATTCATCTCTCAACACTCTGACCTTATAGAGCACCTATTCTGAAATTGATAGTTTCCAGCTTCATTTCACGTTAGTTACCAACTGGCTGACATAAACTTAGATTTCAATATCGGATGTGTTTCAGTTCCAACATCTCAAAAAAAAAAAAAACAAACCATGACCACAGCTTACACTTTTTGCATTTCCTATTCACTTATTAGCTTTCCTCTTTATCCTCACCAAACTCCTGAGATTTGCTAACTTCAGCTGCAGCTCTGTATTTGGATATGCCACTAGACCCTAATTCAACATAGCCAAAACCTCTGAACAATTCTCACATAACCAGAATAGCCTGACTTTCTTTTTATTTCTAGTGCCATTGCTTTAGACTTAAATTTTGTTTTTTTTTTTTTTTTGTTGTTGTTTTTCTCCGGTACCGGGAACCGAACTCACGACCTTGCGCATGCCAGGCAGGCGCTTTTGCCGCTGAGCTAAATCCCCAGCCCCAAATTTTGATATTTTAAACTCTGCATACTCTTCACATATAATATAGTGCAAAATACTAGTCTTAAAACCACAACATCTCTCATATGCTATCTTCTTTCCTACTGCCTCTACTTTAGATACTAAGAATACAGTCTTTTAGATATTCTTACTAAACTACTGTAATTGCCTTCTTTATACTGACCTTACACTGGGTCCGCTTATTCTAACTTATCCCAACACCATGCCTCCAGAGCAATAGTACAAGTCTATCCATGTCTCTCCATGTCCATGGAGAATAAAGAAGGAGTGTACGGCTTGACTTCCCACACTGGTATGTAAAGACCTCTACCTTTTCAGTTAAATTTCTCACTGCTCCCTTTCACCTAACAAATACTCTATGTCACACAGCTCACTAAAGTGGAAACCTACACTATGTTCTTACATTTGTCTCTGTGTTCAAGCCATGTCCATCACCCAAATGCCACTGTCCTTTTCAAATTTCTATTTCTCTTTCAAGGTTGGTCATGAAAAGGACCAGTCCTGCTGTCTATAGCACAGAAACTAACACTGGATTTTCTAGCTGACAGACTTTGAACTTCATGCTACCAAGCCACCTTCTGACTACGCCTGGGTTTTTTGTAGCTTTGCTGTAGGGGAGGAACTTCACAATGACTACTCAATGGCTCAATTTCCTAATTAACTCCTAGAAGAAAGAGTAGCTGTGAAATTACTGACTGTCATGGGAATGTTCACTTATGTTATCTAGCCTGTGTCTTAGTGTATTTCTCATTGTAAAGAAATAGGTAGTTCCTGTGAGAAGCATACAAACATGCTAATGGTGCAGTCACTTAACCCTCTCATCTTCTTTGTCATAACTGTTCTTTTCCAGGAGGTTTGTGACGTTCCTCCATCTCCTGTTAATGTCTTTGGTGAACGTATCTATCAATACTCTTACATTACAGAATATCGACTCTCAAATTAATAGTTTCCAACTCAATTCCACTTCAGCAAATGCCAAATGATGTCACAGCTCCATATCAGTCATCAGTGCCCAAGTTTTACGGTAATATGAATGTAAGTGGGCTAAGTGGGTCATTCCATGGTATTTATGGTAGAACACTGAGCTTAATTACTCTTTACCACAGTGGTCAGTAATAATCCCAGGAAATATTTCATATGCACAGTATTTTCATGTCTGGAATTGTTTATTCATTCTACATATATTACCTCATTTAGAATAATCCTTAAAGTTAAGAATTCCCACTTTAAAGTAGTAAAACAAAAGTATAGACAGCTATGCAACTTGTCCATGGGCACACAGAATGGAAATAGCAAATCCAGGATTCAAACTCAAGCTGCCTGGCCCCCAGGCCCTCACTTTAAAACACTATATAAAGTTATAGTATAAACAAGGCTCTTGTTTCAACAACATATCACTATCATATTAATGTTGTCCATTAAATTTTACGAATCTTGTTTTTTTAATGTTTTATATATTTTAAAGTCTTTGATAAAATTTTAAATTTTTAGGTGTATAAAAGTATAAGGCCAGGCATGGTGGAGCATGCCTGTAATCCTAGCACTTGGGAGGCTGAGGCAGGAGGATTGTTGCGAGTTTGAGACCGGCCTGGGCTACAAAGTGAGCTCAAGGCCAGCCTGAACTGCTAAGGAGATCTTGTCCCAAAAAGACAAAAAAAGAAAAATAAAATAAAAGCAAAGTCACTTAGATATTATTATTTTACTCATTTGTATACACTGAAGTAACATTAAAATGAAAAATACAATTTAGTTAAATGTCACTTTATTGATATGGATTTCTAGATACTGTAACTTCACTAAGTGTCTGATTTACTTCTTGCAGTCTTTACACTATGTACTGCTCTTAAAGCTCACACTGAACTGCCTTATGTTACTCTGCATTCTACTGCAAGTAACGCGAAGAGGCTGTTATTTCAACTCATCATTATACCCCATATAGCCTCTGAAGAATACTTTGTATAATATGTAGGAAATGTCATGCTTTCATGAAGTGTGGCCGCAGAATGTACCCTGCAAAAGCCATACTACAGAAAGCCTGACTGATAAAAATCTCAAAATTATACAGCGCTGAAAACCTGGAGTCCAACAGCAGCTCCACCTGCTAAGGATTCAGTGTGTTGTCCCTCAGTTGAGCCTCATTTGGCTAACAGGGAAGAGAAACACTGGTGACAGCCGGCAAAAGAAGATGCTATGATGGAAATAAGCCTACTAGGCCTCTTGACCCTTCTAGATAACCCTAAATATATTATAGAGAACTATTCTAATTACAACTTAAGAATGAACTCTCAGGTGTCAGGGATATAGCTCAGTGGCATAAGTGCCTGCCTGGCAAGCTCAAGGTCCTGAGTTCAATTTCTGGTACAAAAAGAAAAAAGAAAAAAAAAAGAATGAAATCTCAGAAACCTTTTGGAAATGCAAAGGAGATTTCTTTTTAAAACAGAGAAAACATTTTATATCCTTTGTGTAAGGTAAACCAGCCCCACAAAACAAATTATGATTATGACTTTTCCCCTTCATAATGACATTTTGTAACCAAGATGTTCAAATAAATCTTTAAAAGTCAGAACTTCTGTTTTTTAAAAAGATAAACTATTCTCCAGCTTCCTCAGGGAGAGAGCAGAAAGTGTTACAACCCAGCCCTGGTACCAAGGAGCACTCGACATTTCCTGGGTCTCTCTGGTGGGCCAGAGCTTCACTGAATTCCCATGTGCACATTTCCTGGACTTCGTTCCACCTTCTATAAATTGAGTGCTTCTGTGAGCTCCGAAGGCATGGACTATCTGCCCTTCCAAGCTGCCCACAGCATGAATAGGCTCTTTTTCCATTGTTTATGGACTTTTCTCCTACTCCTGACAACAGGCAGGCAAGCAAATCCAGAGGGCCGTGGCCCAGAGCCAGCACTCCGACCGGGCTTACCAGGTGATAATTTCTACTCCGAAGTTTAATTTGCTTTCCAATATTTACCTCCTCTCGGGATTTTAGATTCCAGCTGTCTACAGATTAATAAGCAAATTCTGTAGATTTTATCTCTACATATTTCTAGAATTCACTCCTTTTCTCACCATCCATCCTACCAGAGACAGTAACTCTCAGCCTCTAGGTTATTCCAAAGTTGAGTTAGTTCTAATCGAAACCACCTCAGTCTTCCAGCTGGTTTCCCCTCCCAGCCTTTTCACTCTGTTTAACACACAGCCCAAGTACCTACAGATTTCACTAGTGATTTTCCATTCTACTTGAGTAGTGACTTCTTACATATCCATCTGCTGATCCATTGGAAGATTGTGAAATTGATCCAATAGGTCAAGAAGAATATTTTTTAAAAAGTGAAATCAGAAGAAAACACAAAAACACCAAAATTTATCACATACAGAAGAATATTTTGAGCCAGGCGTGGCGGTGCACACCTGTAATCCCAGCACTGGGGAGGCTGAGGCAGGAGGATCGCTGCAAGTTCGAGCCCAGCCTGGTCTACAAAGGGAGCTCAAGGCCAGCCGGAACTGCATAGTGAGACTCTGTCTCAAAAAAGATTAAAAAAAAAAAAAATTTGTTTCACATATCTGTACATATATCCCTATTTGATAAATAGGAAATATGGATAGTCCTGTTATAGGCCATGATTTTAAAAGTCTGAAAAACACAAGAGTGCCTACTCTAGCAGTGGTTCTCAAAGTTTACTGTGTGCAGACTTAGTAGCAAAGGTACAGCGCAACTACGGTTCAACTTTGATTCTGCAGCTCTGGGAAAAGGCTTGAGATTTTGCATTTCTGCAAGTGCCCAGGTCTTGCCCAGACAATGGTGCTTGGACTTCACTTTCAGTACCAGAAGCTACTCAACTAAGTAATCTTAGAATTGTTAACTTTAGTTTCCTTAACCCACGGCACAACAAATTTCACTGAAACTTAGACATGGCAAATTTGTAATGTGCTACAAAATTCTGCTGACTCAGAATGTTCAGAGAACCAGGATGGTGTTGTTCTGGTTCAGTGAGAGGGAAACAGAACGTTCTGTTTAACGTTGTGGTTAGCACCCCTTAAAAATATGTCTCCTGTTCAGACCTACGCAGAGGGAACATTCATTTTCTTGGATGATTAAGAACTTTGAGTTAGCTCAGGAAAATGGAAAACAGGAGCTCTGACTCCAGGATAACATGAACATATAAAGAGAAAGAATGGGACCTATTTAGTGAACAATGACCTCAGACTACATTCTGAACATTTAAATTTTTTCCCAAGGTCTTGAAATGAACTACCTTTTGGCCTTTTTCCATCAAAGTTGGAAAAATTAAAAAATTTATCTGAATCCACTGAATCAGGCCCAGTGAAAAAAGTCACCGTGTCATAATGGAGTGATTCATTCACCAAACTGAATCAGCTGTGTTTCCTTTCTGCCAGCTCAGGCCTATGTACTGGAGATTCAGAGATGAGAAGACAGACTCTTAAAGAAGTATTTCATCTGAAGGATTCCGTTGTGTGTGTCAGTGAGCCTGCAGCTTCCTATTGTTCTCTAATCTATGGCAAAGACCTGTCGTTCGTCTCTCTGTGCATCCCCACAGCACCGGGTACAGTATTCTGAGGGCTGCCAAGTATCGTAGTTGATAAATGTTAACCAGCTCTTGCACTCACCCAGTTAAGAATTGGACTTGAACATAGTAAGAAATGCAGCTGGCTAACGGCCCAACCTGGGATGTTTGGTTTTCTAAGAGGTTTCGTTAAAATGCAGCACTCATCTATGTAGTATAGTAACTGCTACGTCATGCTGAGCTTTATAATAATACAAAGTTCAGGAGGGCTGACTGTGCCTGACTACCTCCTTTCACTTAGTTCATGTTTCTTTTAACAAAAGGAACATTTTCCCAGCTGCCATGGAAACCTATTCTAATAGCAAGCTATACTCACCAACACATGCACAAAACAACTAGTGAAGAATTCCCATCCCTCATCTGAACTCCAGGATCTGTTCTTCCATTACTAATACCTATTGCTGTTTTAAGGGCAACATGATCTTAAAATTTACTTATATCACTTAGTTAAAAAAATTTTTTTTGATTTTTAAAATCATACACAGTAGTCAAAAAATTAAATTTCACTTTCGATGAGAAAAGAGGCAGGAACATGATCTATCAGGTAATTATTCAGTTTTAGAATTTAAAATCAACATGTGGGCATTCCTTCCATCTGATGGAAAGATTAAACAGTAATAACTCACACGAAATATACAAGATCACGTAATGATACTTCCATCAGTTACCTAAAATGGGTGCCTGCAAAGAAAGGAACATATTTCTAGTTTGGTTACCAAGCAAGTTACTAGGAAAAAAATGGGATATATTTCACATCTAGGAAAAATAACCCACATCTGGAGAATAGAAAAATCCATAACAAATACATGGAATATAAGGTGATAAATATTAGGCACATTTTCTAGAGATATCAATGCCGATAATAACTGACTGCATAAGTCTAGTGTATCAAAGGGATGAAGTGAGCTAAATACAGGGAACTACCTAATGTTCATGACCTAACAGATTTACTTAAGGGCAGACTGGGAATAGGCTATCCGGGTGAGTGAAGCAACAGAGACTCTTTCATACATTATTTCAGGAACTCTTAGACAGGAAGTACGAATACAAGGAATGGAAGCCTCCTGGAAGAGCAGAGGATGTGCTGCTCTTTCCTCCGGCACACACTCCATCTTTTCCTGTCTTCCTATTCTCTCCGTGGCTGTCTTCTATTTTTGCCTTGCAACCTCTGGAATTTTCTCTGCTCTTTTGCATGTCTTTTCCTTAATTCACCAGAACAAAGACAATAGTATTCCGAAGGTTGGCATTCTTTGCCATGTATCTTTTTTATATCTTTGTAATGTTTAATATATTTCTTCTATTTTTTGTATTTTGAGAAAGTAAAGTCTACTTTGCTATAAATTTTAAAGTTAGGTGAACTAAGTTTTTTACACATCTACTTTTCAATCCATTGACATTTGATCTCTCACTATCCCCGAGCCTTTCTTTTAAAAGTTAGAAGGCCTTCCGGTAATTGTGAGACAATAGCTCATGTAAGAAAAGTTCATCTCATCTTTACCTAATACATTCTTTCACACTGAGGTTTATGTCATTTTTTTCCTCCCTATTTTTATCCTTTATAGAAAGATGAATTCAGTTTTTATATAAAACCATGCATAACATCTACTGTTAACTCACCAAGAAATTTTCTTTTTAGGATAACTAATCCAGGCTCCTTATTTAATTTTGAGAAGGCAGAATAATATACTGGTTAAAATATTCCAAATTCAAGTAGACAAAAATTGTACTTCTGTGCACCAGTTGTGTGCCCTTGGGTCCGCTGCTTGACTTCACCAAATTCAGTTTTCAGAACTACAAAATGGGTATAATGATAATCCAACTCACATCACTGGACTACTATAATATCAAACAGATTAAGTACAAAGTTCAAGCACTCTAATTGTCATTTAGTGTCTAAACTTTCTCACCATTTCACTTTGCAATAACCTACTGGTAATCTGTAATACGTCTCTTTTCTTCCTTTTAAATGTATTTTTTTTGAGGGGGGTACCAGGAATCAAACTCAGGACCTTGTGCTTGCCAGGCAGGTGCTTATGCCACTGAGCTATATCCCTGGCCCGATAATTTTTTTTTTAACATAATTTTTTTTTTCTTAACCCCTATTCTATTCAATTCTTTCTTCACCCACAGTCCAGGCTCCAGTGTCTGGAAAGACTATGACTTATATGTCAAAATATTAAATACAGGGATTTTAACTACATGCTCTACCTTTATTTAAACAACCCACTCTCAATTTTTCCTTATACCACTGGAAGCTGACTGACAGCTTTAGGATGTCTTTCTCCTGGGAGATACTGTACAGGAAAAAATCTGCTTCGAAACTCTTAAATATCCCTTTGAGAGAAAAGGTAGATTATCACTGTCTTCACCTCACACATAATTAGGGCCTAGGAGAATCCTGAGAGACTGAAACAGCAAAAATAGTCAGTGAGATAGACTGAAATAACGCCATCCGTGACACTACATTTATGATTTGGATTTGGTAACACATGTTCTTAAGGGATGTTCTTGGGCCCGGGAATATAGCTCAGTGGCACAGTGCTTACCTGGCAAGCGTGAGGTAGTGAAGTTCGATTCCTAGTACCAAAAAACAAACAAACAAAAAAAGTAAAGAACTTAAGAAAGATTCTTAAACTGGGCACAGTGGTGTATATGTATAATCTCAGCTACTTGGAGGCTGAGGCAGGAGGCTCTCAAGATAGAAGTCAGGATGGCAATTTAGCAAGACCCTGTCTCAAAATTAAAAAAATAAAAAGGACTGGGAAAGTAACTGGGTGGTAGAGTGTTTGCCTAGCCTGTATCACACCTTGGGCTGAATCTCGAGTACTTCCAGAAAAGGAAAAACTAAGGAAGGAAGGAAGGAAGGAAAGAGGGAAGGAGGGTGGGAGGGAAGGAAGGAGGGAGAAGGAAGGAAGGAAAGGAGGAGGGAAAGAAGAGGGGGCGGAAGGGAGGGAGGTGAGGAAGGAAGGGAAGGTGAGGGTAGCGGGGAGGAGAGGAGGGGATAGAAAGGGAAAGGACCCAGAGACTTCATACATACTAGTCAATTGAACTGCACGAGATACAATTCAAAAGGGAAAATTTAAAACAAAACTATAATACAATTTTCAAAAGGGTATACCTATCTTATGGAGACAGGTTCAAAATCTGGTCTGAGACAAATACTTTACTCTCTTACCTAAAACTCCTCTTAGAATGTATGTCATTAATTTACTGCAGCCTTTTTCTGCCTGATTTAGTTCGTGAGAGAAAGTACAGTTTTCTCTTCTTCAGACCATAAACCATGGTCATGGGCCCATGTGGAGAAAAAGGTAGGTCCTTTTACCATGAAAAGCCCTATCCCAAGCCCAAATTTCTCTTTAAGGCTAGCTTTCTGAAGCCAGTTCTAAACTCCCAGGAACATACCAGGTGGATTAACAGGTCACCCTCTGAAAACCTCTCCACTTTTTATATCAATCATCTGCATTGTTTCTGTGTAACAAGCGGATCATCTTTAGCTAGCCTTGACAGTTATTTAACAACCCTAACCCACATAACTGATGGTATCATAATGATACTACAGCCAACAGTTGGGAAGAGAAATGAAAAGTATAGCCAGGGGTATATTGCACACTTTAATGCTTTTTCCAATTCTTATTCTGCCTGTATCCTGGGGTAAGCTTATTCTACTTTATATTAAGACTAGGAGTCCTAAGGCAATATTTAACAGTTAACTTTTCTATCTTTTCCCAAACTTCCCAACTTGTTCATCTGTTAAACATATATTCGGCACTATGCTATAGTATAAAAAGCTAAAAGAAGATACGGCTCCTGCCCTGGAGGAAATTCAAGAAATTAATAGTCAATGACTACCAAGTAATGACAGACATTAGCAAAGTAAAACAGGACTCAATTGACAGATATCCAAGTCAAACTGCACCCCAATTTTTCATCTTAATATGAGTAAGAAAGGGCTCAGAGTCTGCAAAGGAAGCTTAATTTCTATACTCCTTCTTTGAAGTTATTAACTCCATTTGTAAGAGCTGATATTCCTTCCAGAAAAGACACTAATCAGTGTTTTAACCAATGAAAGAGAGCTGATACAGTAATGAAAGAGACATGAAAACTGTGGGTTTCAATCTCTTTCCCACAAATAAAGCACTCACCTCTCTCTACTGTGGTGTTTGAATTTGGACAAGTAACTTCACATTCTGCATTTAATTTGCTTTATCTGTCAAGTGAGGGTAATTCCATCCTCCAAACCTGAAGGTGGGCTTGGAAGACTCATCAAGATACCTGCTATTCAACTACACAATCTGGGTATTTGCAGATCCAAAAAAAAGCAGGCAGGAAGCAGCCAAGGGAAGAGCCCAGAGCCTAGGGAATCGGAGAGCAGCGAAGAAAGCTGAAGCCAGTTCTCACCGAGAGGATCTTGTCACCCTCCTGGAGCCGCCCATCCTGGGCCGCAGCCCCATTCTCTTTGATGCTGCTGACGTAGATCCCACTGTCATTGGAGACATACTGCTGATCTGTCCCACCGACGATGTTGAAGCCCAGCCCTGAGAAAATCACAGAAGAGTAAAGGAGATGGGGGCAAAGAAAGAAAGAGGTTAGAGAAAAAGAGAAGAGAAAGGAGAGGAAAGGAGGAGGGAGAGGAGGGAGAGAGGGAGAGACCCTTTTGGGGAGAAGTGGCTGGTGAGTCAGACTTCAAGGTAGCAGTGGACAGTGGAGCAAGGTCAGTAAATATCACCCACAAGAGCCAAGATTACCCAGAGTTCCCCACTCGCATCAGGCAAGACTAAAAAATGGAAACACAGTGATCAAGACGACTTGTTGGCTATATAAAGATTTATGTACAACTTAGATAAAGAATTGTGGTGATTCTTGTAAGGTGTAAGTGCTTCTATTCACATTCAATTTTGGTCCCATTGAGAGCATTCAGAGAACCCAGTTCCTGGTATTTCTGGTATTAATGTAATAGGATTAGCTGTTCTCATGAGAAGGAGCTATGCTTTTAATCATTACCAAATTAATCACTACTAGTAGAGTGGGAAAGAGACTCCTCATCATACCTTCTCCTCCATAGTTTTCTTCTCTCAAGACCAGGAGAATTTTGGAGTTTTTATTTTTTTCTATCTTGTGTTGGGAGAGGGGGACAGTAGTATAAAGAGAAGCCACAAAACACTTATAAAGGAAAATTCATAGAATTACAGCAGACTTCTCAACCCTTAGAAACCAGGAGAGCATGAAGTGAAGTGTTTCAAGTCCTAAAAGAAAACAACTTCCGACACAGACTGATATATCCTACAAAACTATCTTTCAGAATTAATAGAGAAACAAGGTTTTTCCATGATAAAGGGAATGTTAAAAAATTTATGACCTAAAAACCAGCACTCCATAAATTCTAAAGGACATCTGTTAAAGTGACACCAAAGCCAACAATGCCAAAAAATCGAACAGTATGAAATTACCAGGCAGGGGGAGCAATTAAGCAAAAAGGAAAAAAAAAAAAAAAGGGAATCAGCAACAGGAAAATAATGAAATGAGAGGAATAAGTCAGTATCATTCAGTAATAACTCTCAATGTGAATGGTCTCAATTTCCCAATGATAAAATACAGATTGGTAGAATGAATTAAGAAACAAACTCCAATGGTATGCTACACACCAGAAACATTTGACCCAAAAAGAAATTCACAGACTAAAAATCAAAACATGGAGCTGGTAGTGATGGCACATGCCTATAATCCCAGCACTCAGGAGGCTGAGGCGGGAGGATCATTGCAAGTTCAAGGCTAGCCTGGGTTACATAATAAGTTCAAATAGTAAGACTCCATCTCAAAATCAATCAATCAAAGGTCTGCACGCAGAAATCTGAAAACAAGCAGGAGTAGCTATTCTATTTTCAAACATAGCAAACTTTAACCCAAAATGATCAGAAGAGGTAAAGAAAGTCACTAACATCATTTAAGGGAAGGAAGAGATAGGAATTATAAACATAAAAGCATTGAACATCTGCATGCTTAACTGCGTAAAATAAACACTACTAGACATAAAAGATCAGATAAACATCAATACAAATTTGCTGGGGGACCATGATACTCCACTGCCACAAATAGATCAACTAGACAAAAATAAAAATCAACAAAGAAATATGAGGTAAAACACAAAGGAACTTAATAGATATCTACATGGTGATCAGTCCAAAAACAAAACATTGTTCTCATATGGAAATTTCTCTCAAATAGACCATGTATTAGCCTATAAAGTATGAATAAAACCAATGCAAAAAATCTGAAATTATCCCATGTATATTATCAGATCATAACATGATGAAACTAGAAATCAATAGCAACAGAAACTATAGAAATTATGCAAACTCATGGAAATTAAACAACACATCCTTGAATAATCATTGGGTCACAGAAGACATTAGACAGTTTCTAGAATCAAAGAAAATACCAGTACAATATGGTACAGTATACAAGAAGCTATGCGGCACAACAAAGCAGGCCCAGAAAGGAAGTCTATAGCTGTGAGCGCTGACCTTAAAAAACAAAGCGAGCCCAAACAAATAACCTAACGGTGCACCTCAAGGTCACAGAAAAACAACAACGATCCCAATCCAAAGTTAGTACAAGGAAATTACAAAGATCAAAGTAAAAATTAATGAAATCAAGACTAAAAAAGCAATACAAAGCATCAATGAATTGAAGATGAAGTTCTCTGAAAGAATAAAGATGACAGAAAAATCTTAAGAAAAAGACTAAATCAATACAATTAGAATGAGATAACATTGGTTGATTAGCTTTGTATGTCTATATGTGTTTTCATGAGAAACTACATTGAAGATAACAATATGTAATACAATAAGCATTGTTAATTCCCTACCACTCTGTTTATAACTCTGTAATGTCTGTACTGATCCTATGCTATTTTGTAAAATCTTGTCGGTCTGTTAGTATTTTCCTCCTTTTATTTCTAAAAAAAAAAAAAAGAATGAGAAAGGTAAAACCATAGCAGACACTACCAAAATTCAGAATATTATTAGCAACTACTTCAGAAACCTGTACACTATGCCAATAAACTGTAGAATTTAGAAGAAATGGAGAGACTTGTAGATGCATAAGAATTACAAAAACTCAACCAAGAAGATACAAAAACCCTGAGCAATCCAATAACAGTCAATGAAATTAAAGCAATAATGATTTTTTTTAAACTGCCAACTAAGAAAAGCCCAGGACCTGATGTATTGACTGGAACAATCCAATACCAGGCCATGAAATTAAAGCAATAATAATTTTTCTAAAAACCTACCAAGAAAAGGCCAGGATCTGATGTATTGGCTGCTGAATTCTACAAGAATTTCAAGGCAGATCTAATGCCAATACGTTTCAAACTCTGATGAAATTAAAAGGGAAGGAGTAATTCTAAAGTCATTCTTGGAAGGCAGCATTACTCTGGTTACAGAGTCAGAAAAGGATCCAGATAAAAACAGAACTACAGACCAATCCGTCTAATAAACACAAAAATGATCAACAAGATGGTGGCAGACAAAATAGTAAAACATCCGAAGGTCATACTTTATGATCAAGTAGGATTCATTCCAGGAACACAAAGATGGATCAACATGTGCAAATCAATAAATGCAATATATCATATAAACAGAAGCAAGGATAAAAAAAAATCATGATCATCTCAATAGACACACAAAAAGCCTCTGACAAGCCTAGATCCATCCTAATAAAAACCCTGAAGAACACAGGTATGCAGCAGATGGGCCTTATCTCAATATGATAGAGGTGATTTATGACAAACCCATTGCCAACATCACATTAAATGGGAAGAGGCTGAATGCTTTCCCTCTAAAAGCAGCAGTAAGACAAAGATGTCCACTATCACCACTGTCGTTTAAAACAGTACTGAAAACACTGGCCAGAGCAATCAAATAAGAAAAAGAAACAAAAGGGCTCATAGGAAAGGAAGAAGTCAAATCATCATTACGTGGAGACATACAATCGACAGAGAAGACCTAAAAAGAGATCTAGACTAAAAAAAATTCAGTAATGTAGCAGGATACAAAATAAACATAGGAAAATGAATTGCATTCTTGTACACCAATAATAAATTCACTGAGAAAAAAATTAGAAAAACAGTATCATTCACAATAGTATCAAGAAAAAGTACATATGTAAGAATTAACCTAATCAAGGATATGAAAAAAAACTCTATATGAAAATACTACAGTTGTCTGAAAAAAGAGATCAAAGAAGACATTAGACAATGAAAAGATATCCTGTTTCTGGATACAAAGAACCAAAATTCTTTGTATCATCTTTTTCTGCAGAAAGATGGAATCTCAGTGTTGTTTTAATTTGTGTGTCTCTAATGGCCAGAGATGTTGAATATTTTTTTATGTATTTGTACTTCTGAGAAATATCTAATTCAGTTGTCCTTTTTCTCATTGGGGCCTTTATTTTGAAGGGGTCTACTGTTTTGCCAAAAATGGCCATATTTCCAAAGCTGATATACATATCTAATGCAATCCCAATCAAAACACCAATAATGTTCCACACAGACCTAGGGAAAACAATCCTAAAGTTCATATAGAACCACAAGAAATCTAGCATACCAAAAGCTCTCTTTGGTAACAAGATAAAAGTTTGAGACATCAAGAATCCTGACTTCAACTTACATTATAATGCCATAGTGATAAAGAATGCATCATACTGGCACAAAAAAACAAGACATATGGACAAATGGAACAAAATAGAAGATACAGAAACAACCACAGGCACATTCAACTATCTGATTTGCTAAAGGGGCCAAAAGCACACTATAGGAAAAGGTAGCCTCCTCAGAAAACAGCACTGGGAAAACTTGGTATTCACATAGAGAGGACTGAAACTAAGCCCGTATCTCTTACCATGTACTAAACTAAAATCAAAATGGATCAAAGATTGAAACAGAAACACTGGAAGATAAAAGAGGTAAAACTCTTGAACACATAGGTGTAGGCAAGTGCTTTCAGAATAAAATCCCAACTGCACAAGAAACATTAAGAATCAACAAATGGGACCATATTAAATTAAAAAGCTTCTGCACAGCAAAAGAAACAACCAACAGAGCAAAGACACAATCTATAGCACGAGGAAAATTTTTGCCAGCTACTCCTGTGGACTAATCTAGACTATAGCTAGAATATACTGCATAAGGAATGCAAAACAGTAGACCCCTTCAAAATAAAGGCCCCAATGAGAAAAAGGACAACTGAATTAGATATTTCTCAGAAGTACAAATACATAAAAAAATATTCAACATCTCTGGCCATTAGAGACACACAAATTAAAACAACACTGAGATTCCATCTTTCTGCAGAAAAAATGCCTATCATCAAAAAATCAAAGAGTAACAAATGCTAGAGAGGCTGCAGGAAAAAGGACCATTTCTACATTGTTCCTAGAAATATAAACTAGTACAACCATAGCAGAAATCAGTATTTAAACTCCTCATAAATCTAAAACTAGAAATTCCATTCCACTCAAGTATTCCTCTTCTAAGTATCATCCTGAAAGAGTTAAAGACATCATATCACAGTGATAAATGCATACCCATGTTAATAGCAGCAAAACCCCGGAAGTGACCAACATGTCCATCAGCAGATGAAAGGATAAGAAAGAGGTGGTTCATGTCTGTATTTCCAGCATTTGGGGGGCTGAGGCAGGAGGACTGCTGGAAGTTTGAGGCCAGACTTGGCTATATAGTGAGTTCAAGGCCAGCCTGAACTACAGAGTGAGACCCTGTCTCAAAAAACTACACAAAACTAAAGAAAGTTTGGTGTTCATAAATAGTAACATACTATTGTGACCCTTCAGAATAAAATCAGAATTATAAAGGATAAATGTAACTCATCACAGGAAAATGGACAGTTTGAGGCCATAATGTGAAGTGAAATAAATCAGATGCACAAGCATAAATATCATATGCATTGTTTCTCTTATACGGGAAACTAAGAATACAAGTAACGAGCAAAATAAAAGCTTGATAATAGGAAACAGGGAGCTAAAAGTATAAGATTTTTATTCACTGAAAACACAGCAGAAAATTTTTCACATCTAGGGAACGAATTCAATTTTCAGGTAAAGGAGGCATACAGAACCCCAAATAGCCATGACCAGAAAGGAATTTCTCTATAACACATCATAACTGAGCACAAAGGGAAAACACCGAAAGCTGTTAGAGAAAAACTTTTAAGTTTTTCTGAAGACAACCCTGAAGACAACCCTGTCCAAATAACAGATTTGTCAACACAAACTTTAAAAGCCAGAAAATCTTGAAGTTTTGAAAGCCCTAAAACAACTGTCAAGTGAGATTACTATAACCTGCAAAATTATCCTTCAAAATCGATGGAAAAATAAAAACACTCCACAATAAAGAGAACTTCAAGCAATTCATGACCACCAAGCCAGCACTGCAGAAAGTACTTAAAGGAACCCTTCACAGAGACAGCAAGGCCAACATCACCAAAAACCCACAGGAGTGAATACATCTACCTGGGAGTATAGTTAAATTAAAGAGAAAAATAAAGAACTCAGCACTTGAAAAATAACACAGTGACCAAACTGAGTAAATACCTCTCAATAATAACATTCAATGTCAATGGTCTTAAATTCCCAATTAAAAGACACAGGCTGGAAGACTGGCTCAAAAAACAAAACCAAACCTCATCTGGCCTGGAGTAGACACACAACATCCGTAAAGAAACACACAGATGAGGGTAAAAGGATAAAAAATGATACTCCATGCAACCAGGTCCTATCCTATTTTCAGGCAAAGTAGACTTCAAACCAAAACTGATCAGAAGAGCTAAAGAAGGTCACTACATACTGGTAAATGGAAAAATTCAACAGGAAGAGATAATATGCACCAAATGTTAGTGCATCCAGCTTTATAAAACTCCTGGATATTGGTAGATAGACACCAATATACTCATAGTAGGGGACTTCAGAACCCACACTCACAAATAGATCCACCGGACCAAAAAAAAAATCCACAAAGAAACATCAGAGTTGAACCACACCACCGAATAAATGGACTCAACAGACACCTACAAAATGCTCCACCCAATAACAGAACACAATTTTCTTAGCAGTGCACAGAACTTTCTCCAATATACCAAATCTAGGTCATAAAGCACACTTAAATGAATACAATACAACTGAAATAATCTCTTCCATACTATCAGATTATAGCAGGATGAAACTTGAAATCAATATCAAAAGAAACCACAGAAACTAAGCAAATACATGGAGACTAAATAATAATGAATAATCAATGAGTCAGAAGAAATCAGGGAAGAAATTTAAAAGTTCCTAGAACCAAATGACAAAGGAAGCACAACATATGCAAATCTATGGGACACAATGAAAGCATTCCTAAGAGAGAAGTTTATAACCATGATTATGCACATCAAAAAAAAAAAAAAAAGAAAGAAACAAAGAAACAAACAAATAATGCTGGCCACGGTGGTTCAGGCCTGTTATGCCAGCACTCAGGACACTGAGGCAGGAGGATCACCATGAGTTCAAGGCCAGCCTGAACTGCATAGTGAAACTGCCTCAAAAAAGACAAACAAAAAACAAACAAACAAAAAAAACCCCCCACAAATGACAGCAACTCCTAATAACCTAATGATGATACATCTCAAGGTCCTAGGAAATAATGATTCAAATCCAAAACTTGTAGAAATAAAATTATACAGATAAGAGTGGAAAATATTGAAATTGAGACTAAAATAATAGGATCAATGAATCAAGAGTAGGTTTTTTTAAAATGATAAATAAGATTGATAAACCCTTAGGCACATTTACCAAAAGAAAGAAAAATCTGTATCAATGAAATTAAAATGAAAAGAGCAAAACACAGTGGACACTACCAAAATCTAGAGGATTACAGGAAACTTTGAAAACTGGTATACCAATACATCAGAGAAGATACAAGAAATAAACTTCTAGATGCATATGAATTACCACAACTGGGGGCTGGGGATTTAGCTCAGCGGCAAAGCGCCTGCCTGGCAAGCGCAAGGTCGTGGGTTCGGTTCCCGGTACCGGAGAAAAACCAAAAAAACAAACAAACAAACAAAAGAATTACCACAACTGAACCAAAAAGATATTAAAAACCCTGAACAAACCAACAGCAGGAAATGAAACACAGGCAGGAAACAGACAAACAAAAACCTACCAACTAAGAAAAAATTAGGACCCCATGGATTCACTGTTGAATTTTACCAGAACTTCGGCAAAGAAATAATGCCTCAAACTCTTCAATGAAACTGAAAGGGATGGAACTCTTCCAAACTCATTCCTTGAAGCTAGTATTACCCTCATATCACAACCAAAGATTCAACAAAAAAAGAAAATTTCAGGCCATTTTCCTTAATGAACATAGATGCAAAAATTCTCAACAAGATGCTTGCAAAGAGAATGAAACTTACAGCATTCCTCCTAAAATCAAGAACACAAAGATCTGACACTCATGTTCCACATAATACTCAGAACTTTAGCCAGAGCCATCAAGGAAAAGACAAAAATAAAAGGAATACAAACAGGAAAGCAAAAAGTGAAACTATCCTTATCTGCCTATGACATGATCCTTTACACAGAAACACTCTAGAAAATACTAAAAGCATCCTTCACAGAGCTAGAAAAAATAATCCTAACAGCTATATGGAACCAGAAGCGATCCAGAATAGCCAAAGTGATCCTGAGCAAAAAGAAAAGAGCAGGAGGCATTACTCTCTTGGATTTTAAATTATCCTACAAAGCTACAGGAATAAAAACAGTGTTGTACAAATACTAAAACAGGCATATTGACTAATGGGATCAAACTGAAGATACAGAATCAACCCCGCCCCCGCGCCTTGCGCCCAGGCAGCGAGTTCTCCGGGAGCGGCAGGGCTCCTGGGTCCGAGAGTGGGCCGGACTCATACCAC
>NW_004955466.1:71980-95738 GCF_000276665.1 Chinchilla lanigera | reverse complement strand
TCTATATCTGTTTTCATGAGAAGCCACTTTGAAGATATCAATATGTAATACAACCACCATTGTTAATTCCCTACACTTTGTTTGTAACTCTGTATTGTCTGTATTGTGCTTGTGATATGTTGTAAAATGTTGTATGTCTGCTAATGTTTCCCTCCTTTTATCCTTAAAATAAAAAAAAAAAAATCAGAATCAACCCCATGCACCTTCAGCCATTTGATTTTTGACAAAGGGGCCAAAAACACGCTGAAGAAAAGACAGCCTCTTTAACAAAAGGCTGCTGGCAAAGCTGATTATCCAAGTGCAGAAGAATGAATCTAGACTGTTATCTCATATTCTGCAGTAAAAGCAAATAAATATGGATTAAATACTGTACCTAGACATTAAAACAGAAACAGAAAAATCAACAGGGTGAAGGGATGACCTACAGAACGGGAAAAAATGTTTTACCAGCTACACCTCAGGCATAGAATTAATATCTAGAAAGTACACAGAACTCAAAAATTTACAACACAATAAACAAAAGACTCAGTGAAAAAATGGGCAATTGAAATAAAAATAAACGGCATGGTGTCTCATGCCTGTAATCCCAGCACTCAGGAGGCTGAGGCAGGAGGATGGTTGTGAGTTTGAGCCTGGGCTACAAAGTGAGCCAAGGCCAGTCTGAACTTCATAGTGAGATCCTGTCTCAAAAAGACAAAAAAAAAAAAAAAAAAGGAAAGAAATGAATAGACATTTCTCAAAAGAAATACAAATGGCCAGTAAGTACATGAAAACAATGCTTATCCTCTTTGACCATCAAGGAAATGCAAAACAAAATTACACTGAGAGTCAATCTCACTCCAGGAACAATGGCTATCATCAAGGACTCAAAAAACAGCAAATGCTAGTGAGCTTGTAGGGGAAAAAAAACTCTTCTACAGTGTTGGTAGAAATGCAAACTAGCACAAGTCCTATGGAAAAATCAGTATGCAAATTCCTCAAAAAACTAAAACTAAAAATTCCACTTAATCCAGATAGTCTCCTTATGAGTATCTTTCCAAAAGAGTTAAAGACTTCACTTTACAGTGACACATGCATAATCATGTCTATAGCAGCACAACTCACAAGTCTTGGAAGATGTCTCTATGACCACCAACAGGTGAATGAACCAAGAAAATGTGAGATAAAGTACACAATGGAGTACTACTGAACCATGAAGAAGGATTAATTTGAATCATCCATAGGAAAATGGATGTGCCTTGAGATCATGATGCTAAGTGAAATAAATCAGATACAAAATGTAAAACACCATATAATTTGTTTAATTTGAAAAACCCAAAATATTAATAATTTAAAGAGTAAAATAAAAGAGAGGAGAAAACAAGAGAGGTAAAATTTCTAGAGATGAGAAGGAGATCTGAGGAAGGGGGAACGGTTAAGTGCAAGGGGAAGGAGAAATAAAAATGATCAAATGTAATATGTATATATACCCATTCCCCAAGTGTTGGGGAACCACGAATCACAAACTGAGTCTAGGGGACATCCACGCTGGTTCTTGTCCTGTGCTGGAGCCAGATTGGAACTCAGAAACTGCCAGCTCTTTTCTGGTTATGGTTGGAAGCCCCAACGGCCAGTGACTGCTGTGGCGCTCACAGGGCAAGCCAAGACCTGCTGGAGGCATCTGGGGAAACTACACTTTCCTCACCGTCCCTGTCTTGTCCTTGTCCCGGTCCTTACAAGAACGCTTTGCTCTTACCAGCCCACCATCGTCACCTTTACTTTTCACCCATTGCTTTTCATTCATTGTCCCTGACTCAGATGTAATGAATAAACATCAAGGATCTGGGTGGTTTGTGGCCTTCTGTTCCCCAAGAACAACTGGTCTCCCAGATCCCTGTCTGCACCCCTATTTCACCTCTTGCTCTCTTTCTTCCTGCCATTTGCTCTAGGCAAGAAATCAGGGTCACTGCAGGGCTCTCTGATAACTGGCACTGTGAAAAGGGTCCCTAATACCCAAGACAAATGTAATTATCTCATATTCACAAACTATACCAACAATAAATACATACATACATACATATATACATCACACCAGGACCAAGGTTGCATACTTCTGTATTATATCCAACATTATACCGGAAACTTTAGACACTAGAATAAAAAAGCTATCTCTGTTCACACCTTTGGATTAAACTGTATCTCCAGCCTTTTTCTTTATAATTTTTTTATTTTGAGACAGACTGGGCTGGAATATGCAATCCTTCTGCCTCAGCCTCCCAGAGTGCTCCCAGGCATGTGCTATGGTGCCTGGCTACCAGAAGATATTTTTTGCAGAAGTTGACAAAAAACTGATTTGAAATTTACCTGGAAATTCATATTCATAAAATTCTACTTGAGAATAGTTGACATTTTTGAAAAAGCACAAAATTGGAACATTCACATTATTTCAAGGCTTATCATAAAGCAACATTTATCAATATAGTGTGGTATCTGTATGACAATGTAACAATGGATCCAACTAGAGAGCAATATTAGGCCCACTGATATATGGCCAACTGATTTTCTTTCTTCTTTTTTTTTTTTTGGTGCTGGAAATTGAACTCAGGACCTTGTGCTTGCCAGGCAGGTGCTGTACCGCTGAGCTATACCCCTGGCCCCCCAATTGATGTTTTCAAAAATATGGACAACCAAGTGTTTTAATGAGGATGTTTTCAACAAACAAAGGTAGGACAACTGGATTATCTAAGATTTAGATAAAAATGAACTTCAATGCTGCTCTCAAACCATAAGCAAAATTAATTTGAAATGAACCACAGAAATAAAGGTAACAGCTAACCTCTGAAATTTCTATTAGAACTGGGGATAGTGGCACACTCCAATTATTGTGGCACTCTGGTAAGCTGAGGCAGGAAGATTGTAAGTGTGAGCCCAACCTGGATAATTTAGTGAGAATCTGTCCCTCTGAACAAATAGGACTGGGGATAGTCCTTAGTACAAAGGTCATGGGTTCAGTCCCTAGTACTGTAAAATAAAACAAAATTTCTTTCAAAACACACAGGAAAGAAATCTCCCTTGAGGCAATTTTCTTACACAAGATACAAAAAACATAAAAGGAAAAAAATTTTATACTGATTTCTTTGTACAATTTAACTTTCCACCCTTCAAAACACTTACCCTTCCTCAAAATTGGAAAGGCAAGCCAGAACAGAAGATATCTGCAGCACATGTATATGAAAAGGGGTATGTGTCCAGAACATATAAAGAGTTGTTATAATCCAGTAAGAAAATAATCTAATAAAAATGGGCAAACAAGTTAAACAAGTGCTTTAGAATACATATGAATGGCCAATAAGTATATAAAAAGAGGTTCACCATCATTAGTTATCAGGAAAACACAAACAAGAACCATCGTTCCACTCCATAACCTATATATTAATTATAACACCATTTTTTCAATAAGAAAATTAAAAGCTTGACAAAATCAAATGTTAGCAAGAATGTGAAACAACCAGGCTGTCATACACTAACGGCACAAGTATAAAATGGTATAGAATGATATAAAAACAGTCTGGCAGGTTTTTTTTGAAGATAAACATACACTTAACAATAAAAGCAGCAATACATTCCTAGGCATTAGCTGTTTAACTGAGATAAAATAAAACACATGCCTGCACAGAAACTTGTACAGTCCATGAATACTCACAGCTACTTTAGGCATATAGCCAAAACCTAGAAACACCTACTAACGGGTGAATGGATAATCAAACTGATACACATTTGTACCATGAAAAACTACTCAACTAGAAAAAAAGCCTGGATGAGTGAAAGAAGCCTAAATGGCTGTTATAGGACTTCATTTTCATGAAGTGGTAAGACAGGCAAAACTAATCTATAACAATAGAGAACAGATCAGTCCTGCCTGAAGCATGCGATGTGATGGCCAGCTTCGAGGGCACAGGGGATTTTCTGGGGTGATGGGTTCCACTTATACAGGAGTATTTAATCTGTCAAACTCCTTAGGACTTTAAACTTGAAATGGATGTACTTCACTGAATCACTGAATTACTCAAAATTGACTTAAAAATCAACCTGGTAATTCTCAAGAGCAAAAAACCACAAACATTCTAAGTATTGATTATCAATTCACATTTATCATCAATAATATGTATCCAAGGTATGCAAAGCAACAATTATTTGGTCATAACCAAGGGGGAAAATTGGCTATACTGTCTTCTTTACAAAGGACCTTCTCTACCATCCCCTATGCAAATTTTTTTTAAAAGAGAAAAAACAAAAACTATAATACAAAATTTCAAAACAAGATAGGAGAGTAACAACAGTTCATACATTGCATATTGTTATCTTCAAAGTAGATGCTCAGGTTACAAGGTATATTGAGCAAATTCGGCAAATTGAGCAAAACAATATAAGCACAAATATTTCCCTATGTAAATTTGATAAAATGATTTGTTAAATTCTAAGAATATTTCCGAGATTAAACGTTAATTTGAATGGTAGTTGAAATATAAAAATATTGAAATTTTAAAAAGGAAAATGCTGGTCTTAAAGAATGCTGATCTTGATGAAGTTCAGACTCAAAATCTACCTTATAAGCTATCCTTGGAGACTCTCTAGCTTGCATTGTACAATAAACAAAATTTAGTAATTGCTCTCTTCTTGCTTTTTATCCTACCAAGCTGTTCCATATCTCAATAACTTTGGATGTCTCCTCCCCTTTACCTGGAGACATACTTCACGGAAATTACGTGTTTTATTATTTCTTTATCCTATGGCACTATTAGTTCCTAGAAGACAAAGTAATTAACTTACATTCATTTTCACATTTCTTGTTCTGATACACTATCTACCACACATATAGAACTCAACTGGTCAACTGATAATAGCAGCATTGGAAATAACAATGAAGTTAGTGATTCCTGGCATTTCTAGTTGTGGGGGAAATGCAGCAAGGTTAAAAATGTCCCGATGAGCTTTTGGCAAGCTTTTTTACAACCTAAGAAAAAAAGGTAATAAGAAAAGGAGTGAAAAAAGGGGAGGAGCCCAGTCTCCCTGAAATTACCTTCACATAGGTTACCCAACTTTCTCTGTCACTCAACTGCTGCCCCACTCAACTCTATTCCCCACACATCAGCAGTAATGATGAACATCATTTAAATACTTTAAATGGATTAAACAGTTTACTTTGTGGTAAAGTGCTTAGAAGAGTACCTGGTTCAGAATTAACACTAATAAAAGTATTTATACTTAACAAATAAAAGTGTTTAATCCTTGCAACTCTGAGTACATTCCAATAATATTTTCATTTTATAGCTGAGGAAACTGAGGCACATAGAAGTGAGGTGACTTGCAGAAAGTTACATTAGCTATTACTACATATGGTAGAATTAAGATGTGAAATCAGGTGCTCTGGCTTTCAAATACTACGGTGATGCTGTCCTGTGTTCTGCTGCTTGCTGCAACCTATACTGTCTCAGAGTACTGGTTCAGCACGTATGCATTGAAAAAAAACAATGAATGAGTGATTCAAATGAGCAACTCCCAAAGTAAAATCATTAGGTATTTTCCATTTCAAACTATTCTATGGAGAAATTCTCTGGCCCAAAGATAAAATACATCTCTTATTTGTTCTCTCCTAGAAGTAAGAAATATGCACTGGCAAACAAGTAGAAAATCTTTAACCTAAAAGAACAGAAAAATGCTGCAATAACAAAAGTATATGGCGCCAGGAGTCCGTCTCTTCTCATCCTGGTGCTCCACCTGAAGGGTAAGAATATGAGCTATTGAAGCTGTTTCAGGCAGTATCTGTCAGGATGTATGGATGTTGCAACTTCTTTTCATTAATCCTAAAGCTTCTTTCTTTTTTTTTTGGTGGGGGAGAGGTAGAAGTCAACATAAAACTTCTCTTTTAAATATCTAGGTGGCATCCTGATGTTTTTTAAAATAAGCCATTGCTCAGGCATCAAATATATATGTCTGTTCTCTACTAGATCATACTTAGATCCCTTGTTTTCCACAATGAAATGATTCAGTGTCTTCATTTTTGTCTCACACTACAATATGAATTCATCTCACTTCAACTGCCCTCTGTTCAACTTTCTCTGACTCTACACTGTTTCGTTTTTGGGGGTTTTTTGCCCAATATCTGGTACCTGTACATTATAGCAGGTATGAATATATCATAGTGTTATGCAAGGGGAGGATTAACATTATCTAATTTTTTCCAACACTTCTGAAAGGCATTTGATAGTTTCTTGGGTCTCTGGTCTGCAATGGTCCTCTGAATCTGAACCTACAAGGAATAGAACCATCTCATAAAGATCCACAGCCCTTTGGTTATGCTATCTCCTGAGGGTACGTAACATGTGTCCATTGTAATTATCATGTGCTATGGTCTTCATGCATCTGCTAATGGCCCATGTGTTGAAGGCTCACTCACCAGCCTGTAGCACTACTGGGAAGTGGTAGAACTTTTGAGAGACAGGACCTAGTTGGAGAAAGTTAAGACATATTGGAACCATAATCCTTCTTCTTCTTTCTTTTCGCTACCCAGTAGCCATGAGGTAAGCAGTTTCCACCCCATGTATCCACCAGAGTGTACTCTCTTGCCACGGGGCCAAAAGTAACAAAGCCAACCAACAACAGGGTAAACCCTCGGAACCATGAGCTACAGTAATCTCTTATCTCAGGTATTTCATCACAATGACAAAAAGCTAACACATCTTAAAAACAGCAATCATTTGTTCTTTATTCTAGTAGTCATAATCCCTAACCATGGTGTGGGCACATAATAAACACTAAATGAGTTTTAAAAAGCATTTGCACCTAAATTTTGAGGATTCTAAAATCAATAATTCTGATTTTATCATTTAGGTATAGTTGGGATATCTTTCCCGCAATAAATTTTACATTTATTGCAATATAATCATTGGCTACTTTTCTGCCTCCTCACATGGCTTCACAAAATGTTTCTATACTTAAACAGCTATTAGCTTGCTTCTCTATTTCCTCAAAACAATGCCTAGGTGTTTTACTGAATTACCTTGAAAAGACCTTAAGGTTAATCCTTGAAGCAACTTCTAGAGATTTCTACCATATACTCTCTCTGCATGGGATTTTCCACCTGCTCCTTCTCTTTGTTTATGATACTTTACCTAGTTTCTGAGCCACTCATAGCAACACATTATGCCAACCTCATTCTCTTTTTCTCAAACTGCATCTAGTGGAGAATCCTCTTTATGACTTATTAAAAGTGAAAACAGGCCACGTTACTGGTTCTTTTAAAAACATTCCATTATAGTATTCTGACATCTAACAGTTTGGTCATTTCACTTACTGACCATTTTGTATCATGTTAAAGAAAACATTAAGAAAATAAGAACTAAAACATATATTCTTTAAATCAGAAAACATCACAGTGAAGTTGAGAGAGGAGACACAAGTGAGAACGTTAAAAAAAGTCATCTGTGGTGTTTCAGGATTTTTAAAGTCACACAGACCTGGATACAACTCTTAAACCTGCTCCACAGGAGCACAGCTCATAGTTTCCTCATTTGTACAATGATAATAATAACTACTTTACCTGTAGTTACCTCCTGTTAGGAGGCGATAAGGCAAAATGCTTAGCTTGATCATACAGGATGGGTAATCCGCAAATTGTGTATAGTATTGATAATAAGGAAATATCTACCCTGGGTAAAGAAGGCCTCCTAGAGGAGGTGACTCTGAAACTTGAGTCTCAACCGATAAAAAGGTAGAGGAAGGGATCAATATGAAACCGTAGAGAAAGAGTAAGTTCCCACCCTCACACTAAAGATTCTCTCTACTTATGTTAGCAACCTCTTCTCCTTTGAATTTCTCAATAAAAACTCCCTTCCATCCAGCCTGATGTATTTACTGATTTAGAAATACGCTTTGCTAATTTTCTTTTCTCTGCTAGTGTTAAGGCCACACATACCCCGACCCTAGAACTATCCTAAAACCTGTCCACTGTATAAGACCAGCTTTTTAAAACTGACCACACTGGTCTTTAGCTCTGTCCTTTTAAATTTCCCAGCACGGGATCAGATTACTAGGCTCCCTTTCACATTTCCCACTTCCTTTGCCCTTCCCCTATATACATGCCCCTCATACTTGTTAACCATTGGTACCTTCTGTACACTGAGATTTAAATTTTGCATGGGAACATCACGTCTCAGTTGGATTGTAAATTCCACAAACTGTTTTGTATATCCACAAAAAATAGAGCAAAGACTAGCACTTTAGTGTCAAATCCATTTGGTAGGTGAACAGAAAGAACAAATCAAAAACTTGTTAGTTAACAGTCTCAGTGTTAAACCTGGAGCATATGACTGATCTGTTAAAGGTTAAATGCTTCGATTTTATGAGGTTTTTGGCTTTTAAATTCTCACCTTGACATAACCTCAGCTCTATCAAGTGCCAAGTAAAAAGATTTTCCACTATGTATGGTGTTAGTAATTTAAGATGCCTCAAATCCTTCTGGGGATAAGCAGGATATAGCAAAATAAAGGCCAGGAGGAAAAGTTAGCAGTCAGCTTCTTAGCCATGTCTTTTATAGGGGAAGGTGGGAAACTGACAAACATGAAGTAAAATCCTTTGAAACTTAGTGGCCTTAGATCTTGGACAAATTCTTAACCTTTATGATACAAATTCTCCATCTAATAGTGCAGATTAAATACCACTCAGGGTTGCTGTGAAGATTTTAGCCTCGGTAAAATATAAATATGTACAGTATCTAGCATACTGCCAGAAAGACAGTATTTCCTTAATTCTTTAGTATTAAATACTATCAACCATCCCCTCCTCTGCAAGTCCTTTAAAATAAAACAAGGAAATACTCTCTTCTTCCCGCTCTAAAAACGGCATATTGGGAGCAACTTGCTGAAACCCATTGAGCCTTTAGGTCTAAACACGGGAATCCTAGTATTACCCCACGTACAATAAATAGGATTGCTTTAATGGCCAATTTCTACTTGTTATAGACAAGAACAGCTAGTGTACCATCATATTTCTTAGAGTAATTGAGTTTCTCCAACATTTAGGGGAACTTTACACTAAAAACAAGATGGACTCCTGTGGAAAAGAAAGAGAGACAATGTTTCATAAAAGATAAAGGGGAAGGAGGGAATGCTCAACTCAATCTTTGAAGGCATTTGAGATTGTTACCACTGCCTTTAACAATTTTTTAGATCCCCTACCTATTCCAAAGGGCAGGAAGTGAAAAGACAGAAAATAGCAAACAGGAAGCCAGATCTTTTGCAAATGGGAATGAGATATACAGATAAAGGTAGGGGGCGGGGCAAGGGAAGTAGGGGGAAGGTGAAGTAAAAAGAACTACAATGTTTAAGATCTGTTATACACACCATGACTGTAATCATTATATACTGCAAACATGTACTAATAAACATTTTAAAAATTAAAAAGATAAAATGCCCCCCATATACTAGCAAGAAACATGAATTGTTTGTTTGTTTGTGACAGGGTCTCACTATGCAGTTTAGGCCAGCCCTGAACTCCGCTATGTATGTATGCAGCCCAAGCTGGCTTAAAATTTACAGTCCTTCTGTCTCAACCTTTTGAGTGCTGGGATTACAAATATGTAAATAATTTAAAATAATATGGAGTAGGCCAAAAAATAAGGAACTCTTGGAAGTGGAGAGACCTCTTAAGTCATCCAGACAAAGCTTCTTCATACATAGTCAAGGAAGTAGCCATAATACATGGCAAGCTTTTTTTTGGCCTCCTCAGACATTCACTTCACTGACATAATTTCCCCATGATCTTATCTTTTATCTTGCACTAAGACAGAGTAGGTTCATTTGCCTCACAAAATGGACCTAAACACTAAAAATATGCAAGACTCCAATATTCTTGTAGTTACCCGACTAAACCAGCATGCCTCCAAACAGGAAGATGTTAAAAAAGAAAAAAACAACAAAGAGGGAAAATGCTGCCTACAAACAAAATACGTAATAAAATTACAGGCTTTTAATATTTCTCCTACAAAGATTTCCATAAGGCTATCATTACACAGAATTCTCTAGCGATAATTACTGACTTCTTCCCCATGCACCTTTTCAATGACACTATAAGAAAAAGCCGAATTAGACTGAGACCAAACTCCAGAAAGTGATAAACAGGAACCAGCAACATTTCCTTGTTAACCAAACCAACCAAACTTTAAATGACTTTTTATCCAAATTCAATCCTAAATTTGTGGTCCTGTTCTCCCAGAAAATTATATTGACATATGACTAAGATAAGAAAATGCATAGGAAAATTCAAGAAGCCATTTAATGGATTAAATCATTCTGAACAGATATACAATACAGACACTAAACCACTTTTGAATAAAATACAGCAACCCAGTATAATTAACCTTTTGCCCTTGAAGCATGCCCTAATTTCAATATTTCGAGGGAACAGTATAGCACTAAGAACTTTAGGTCTCCAAGATCAACAGGTTCAGGAAATGTGGGAAATGATAAGCTGAATATTAGAGAAACCTAGGCAAATATCAAAGAAAATGAAGTGATATTATATACTTTAAAAAGGTGTAGGCAAGGACTTTCTGAACAGAAATCCGGTTGCACAGGAAATAGCACCAAAAATCAACAAGTGGTATGATAACGTAGTGGATTGACAACTGGTCAACTTATAGCACCCAGCTGAACTGAGTGAGTGTGGTGCTGGGAGTGGGAGGCCCACCTGAGGACTGTTCTCAGCAGCACAAGAGGCAGAACTGGGAAAGAAGAAGAGGGCTGTTGGGAGCTGGAAGAAGTTGTTGGGAGCCTGTTGGAAACAGAGGGAAGCTGTAAAGAGCTGTTGATTTTCTTGGAGGAACTTGTTATGCTGGCTTTCCTAATGAGCTTGGCTGTTTTCATCCTCCAAGGAGCTCGAGACCTTGTTGGCACTGAGAATGGCTTCGGTTCACTTTGGGGGGCCTCTGGGCTTCACTCAGCATCGCTTCCTGGCTCTGGAGGGGAAGATGGCGCACTACTCAGTGTCCTGGAGAAGCTTGTCGTGTTGGCTTTCCTGATGGGAACTCGGCTGTCCTGATCATCGGAGGAGCTCGGGACCTCACTGTTGCTGAGGATGGCCATGGTACTTTCTTTTGGGAGGGGGGCTCTGGTTCTTATTTTGAGCATCGCTTCCTGGCTCCAGTACAGATCCCTCAGCCTGCTAGCACAGATACTTCATCCCACTAGCACAAACTTTCTAGCTTCCACCACTGACCTTTGGGCCTTCCAGTGCAGATCCACAAAACAGGCCTGCATGAGACACTGTCATGGGCTCTGGGCCTCCAGTTGGATTCATGGGAAGCATTATTATGGGCTCTAGGCCTTCAGCTGGACTCATGCAGGACATTATCGTGGGATCCAGGCCCTCAGCTGGATTTTTTGGTCCTTAGTGTGTGGACAGATCTCCTGCACTCTCTTGTATATGGTTCTTTGGGTGACTATTATAAATAATCTTATAAAATATGTGTCTTGTATTATACTGTTTCCCCTTGCAAAATAAACCCCCAAACCATAACAGATATCAAATTAAAAAGAAAAAGAAACAACTGAGTGAAAAGACTACCTACAGAATAGGAAATTTTTTTTGCCAGCTCTTCTTCAGACAACTAATATTTAGAATATATAAAGAACTAAAAATATTAGGACCCCCCCCTCCCAAATAAAAGACCCAGTCAAACTATGGGCACATGAAATGAATAGATACCTCACAGAAGTAGTAAAAATGGCCAATAAATACATGAAGGAATGTTCAACCTCGCTAGCCATTAGAGAAAAGCAAATTAAAATAACATTGAAACCTTATCCCAGAAAGAATGGCCATCATCAAAAACTCAAGTAATAATAAATGTTATTAATAAAGGTTACAGGCAAAAGGAATCCTTCTATATTGTTGGTAGGCCTGAAAACTAGGACAACCATTATGGAAATCTGAATAGAGATTTCTAAAAGAAACTATAACTAGAAATTCCATTTGACTCAGCTATTCCCCTTCTTAGTATTTTCCTAAAAGAGTTTAAGATATCATACTACAGGATGCCTATGGTTATAACAGCATAATCCCTAATTCCTAAATTTTGGAAGTGGCCTACACGTTCATCAACAGAAGAATGAATAAAGAAAATATAGTATTTACACACAAGTACTACTCTGCCATAAAGGAATATAAGTTTGAGTCATTCACAGGATAAATGGTGTACCTTGAGATCATAATTTTCTTCCAGCCCATGGCAGGCCTGGGCCTCTTTTTTTTTTTTTTTTTTTTTTTGTACCAGGAATACAACTCAGGCACTTGCCAGGCAGGCACTGTGCTGCTGAAGTATATCCCTGGCCCAAGATCATAATGTTAAGTGAAATAAATCAGATGCACAAGCTTAAATACTGCATGATTTCTCTTATACGAGGAACCCAAAATATAAATAAAGAGCAAAATAAAAGAGATGATAGGAAGTAAAGAGATCTTTTTCAAATGAGAAGGGATGAAGACATGGAAGGAGGTGGGAGGGAAAAGGGATAAAACAAGGAACTAAGATATTTTGTGTTTTGGGGTGCTGGGGACCAAATCCAGGGCCTCACATATGCTAGGCAAGGGCTATACCACTGAGCTACACTCCCAACTCCAGGAATTAATGGGTCATGTTCATGTACCAATGCCCCATAAGGAATGTAAACATTCGGTACTGCAAGCATGTACTAATAAAAAATTAAATGTTTGAAAAATAAAAATATTTATTTTTATTTCTAAAACAAGAAATGTAATATCTAAATTCTACATTGTTCTTGTCAGGAGATACTGGACATAGTGTGGATGCTGCAGCAAAGGGACCACATCAAAGTAGATTAAACTCTTACTAAGCATGAAGCAAGAAGCAGACCTCAAACAACAATCCAAGAGGCAAAGCAATAATAGGATAGTTAAACTAAATAAGGAAGAGGCAAAACAACTAGATGTCTTTAAGTACTTGCACAGCAATCAAAAACTTGCTTTAATTGGTCCCTAAAAGAAGTACAGTACCAATAAAATGAAAATAAAGAAAACTAAATTTTGCTTTAAAAAATTGTTTACCATGTTAGCCTCAAAAGTTACTAAGTACTGAGAAGAAATTTATATAAAGGTGGAAAAACTAATGTAAGAACTTTAGGCATATGGGATGAGTGAATAAAAGTTCAGGAGCTCACCTGGAGCACAATTCTAAATCACAAAGACTGACAATGAGTTACACTCCTATGAGTAAGACCAACTTTCAATTTTTTATAACAGGAAGAGACACACAAGGTATGGCTAATTCTGAAAACCACACTTTTTTTTTGGTGATACTGGAGATTGAACCTAGGGCCTTCACACTGAAAGACATCCCAAGCCCTTTTTATTTTTTGTTAATTGAGTCAGGGTCTCACCAAGTCGCTAGGTTGCCCAGGTTGAGCTTGAACTTGCAGTCCTTCTGCCTCAGCCTCCCAGAGCACTGGGGTTACTTGTGTGTGCCACCATACCCAGGTTGAAGCTGCTTTTGTAAAGAATATTCTATTGATGATTAAACTATTGCAAACTTTCAAATAAGAAAAGGCAATGAACTGTTCTGGATAGTAGCAATGGTGACAGAAAAGAATGAAAGGTTTTCGAAACAATTTGGAGATAGAGCTTATAACGTTTGATGGCTTATCAGAGTTTCTGGGAATAGAGAATATAGCAGGATTTATATGTCGGTCTAGCCATTAATCCATTAACAATAACAAGAGTAGCAAACACACTGAGAGAATAACCCATTTCAGTTTCACAACACCATGAAATGTATTCCACAATCATTACCACTTTACAAATGAGAAAATAAGGGTCACATCAGGTTAACTCTCTCTATACATATATATTTATTATATATATATTTTTTATAGATAATAAATACATATATAGAACGAAGTTAGACACAAGATTTGATCCTACGTAGTGTAATCCTAAAGCAAAAGCTCTAAATGGATAACTACATAACTGTCAAGAAAAGGCAATAAAGTCCAAGGAAGGCAGTTGGTAGTAACATTTAGGGCCCAGCCTAGGGAAGGGGATCAGAGAGGAAGAGGACAGCGCAGGTAAGTAAGGATTTGGCTATATCTGAACAACGAGGTGTTTAAAAAAATTCATATCGAACCCAATCCTTAAAGATAGAATTTAGGAATCTGAATTTTAATTTTTTAATCAAAAAGCAAAATCAAAACACCTTTAATAATTTTGCAGGTATACTAAGTTTGCAAGCTTCGGCAACAGACGGTTTCTGAGGTCTCTTCCTGCTCTAACATTGCAGTTGACAATGTGAATGCATTTCCCAGAAATCAAAGGACAGAGGGAGGGATCTTTGCTCCGGGAAAACAGCTATGCATTCATAGTCCACATCGTTTATGCTCCCATTTTTACTACACGTTTCATCTTACGAACTGAGATAGAGCAGCCAACAGCGGCCAGGATGTGGTGCCCACGATATGCTGGGTCACAAGCCAGCCTGTGCCTATTCTTTTCTAGCACTGTTATCAGAAAGAAAATTTCTGACTATAAATACCGGTGGGGATCCGACTGGGCTATCAAGGGGAGTCCCGTGACCTGCCAGTGATGGATGCCAATATATTCTTTCTACGTGCCATAAAGAGTTACAGGAAACCTCTAGGTCGTGGCCTTCCTGCTCTGAGGGCAGGTAAATCCGGCCCAGAAAAACTACTGTTAGCTCTGCAAGGACACAAAGTCCCCTAATCCTACCTGCGGGTCCTCTAGTAAGATTGATCTCTTCCTCAGTGACCAAATAATCCACTCTTCCGTTCATGTTTTATTGCTCGCCTGGCTGCTTCTGTGGACGGCCCGGGGCTCTGCACAGGTGAAGGTGAATCAGCCCCCGGAGCCACAGGCTAATCACAGCCCTTTCAGCTTCCGCAGCCCGCGGACCGGAAAAGGAAGCCGCGGGCGGCGGCGCTGGGAATGCCGGGAGTTGGCGATGGCGGTTACTGTGCCCCGCCGCTCTCTCAAAGCACGCTTTGAGGTAAACCTACGAGTAGCTACAACAGACAGTTTACCATTGAAAGAAGTTGGGAAGGTGGCGGCAGAGGGACGCTATAAGATGGGGGACATTAAGTGAATGGATGTGGACAAGGAAATTTTTTCAGTCTCCAGCTATTCCAGAAAATCTCTACACATACAGAAAACAAGAAAAAAATCAGTTTTATTATTGTACCAGCGTCAAAACAGAATGGGACGAGCGTCACAGGCAATCTAATGAGATTACAAAGTCAGACAGAAATCGTACCTTTTGTGTAGCCAAACAGTTGCAATACACAGAATATATATTCTTACATGGGAGGACTTGACAGTTCTGTTTACTATTTGGTAATTGTCCCTTGGCGTGGCCAGCGTGTTAGTTAATTTATCCAAAGGCAAAACAAAACTTCTCTTTCTGACAAGTACTTACAGAGCTTGGATCAAGACATTTGGGATAATTATCATAGTGTCAGAAAATGAGAGCACTGTGTTCCTTGACATTTCAAAAGGTTATTGATCGGGACCTTAAGAAAAAGATTCTTGGCTTGAATGTGGCAAGAAATTTATTTAACTGTTCAGAGTCTACGTTCCTGGTTTATATCTGACAAGATGCTTATTTGACTTTTTTTTTTTTAAAAAAAGATGTATACCTATAGAGATAAAGAAGAAGGATTATAATTACAAGTTTGGTCAAGGAAATACTCTGAGAAAAGAGAAAAGAGAAAAGTCTCTTTTTTTGACAATGGGGGAGATTCCATTTTTTTTTTTTTCTTTTAAACCCTTAGAAATAAAGTGCCCAGACTCCTTCACTTTGGGATAGGGCGTGTCATTTCAAACAGCTTTGAAGGAAACTTAAGAGAACAAAAACAAAAGCCTTGAGGGCCAGGAAGATGACCCAAATGTGTGAGATGGTCACAAGGATTGGGGGAATACTAGAGGGTTGGAGTACAGGCCCTCTGTACCAGCGCCAATATATAGGCATTCAAATTTAAAAACAAAACCAGCAACTACTGTGTTTGCCAAACAAAACAAGACAGGCAAATTCCACAGGAAATCCTCTTATTTGTTCACTCTGAAAGAAGTTGGCATGGAATAATAGCAAGAACACAGCAGACAAATCTAACAGGGTTTAGTTACACCTTTTCCAATTGTCTGATTTGAACATAAGATCTCCAAACTGCTTATCCTTGTAAATAGCTCACTAAAAGTATTCCCATGATTCAATGAATTTTCAGAATTACATTTCTATGTAGAACTCAATCAGATTCATGCTATCCTAACTTCTGACCCTCCTCCATATGTGTTGGCTAGATGAATAAATAAAATGATCATGTTTTAACAGACTGAAAAAAGATAAGTGGCACTGGAATGCCAAGAGAAAAGAAATCAAATAGAAATTAAAAAAAAATTTGGAAGTGAAAACACTATGCAGATTCTTGTAGACCACTGGGATGAAAATCGCTACTCTATACCTTGGAAGATTGTCATTTTGATCTCAGCACGTAGCTTCAGAGGACACACATATGGCAGTGAAAGAAGAAGGAATCATTTAAATAAGTTCAGAGATGCCAGTAATATGTGGAGTGACAGGGAGGACAAGCATATTGCCTTTGTCCCCTAATAGAAGTATCATTTTAAGAATAGGAAACTAATATATAGGAAGGCAGAAATCAGAAAACAGGAAATAGGAGTTTACACTCAGATAAAACAATTGAAAAAAATACTATGAAATTGGAATGCTAATGCGGATATTTGGGAAAGAGAGAAAGGAGCATAGAGTCTGTGAGATCATGCTGACAAAATAAGCTAGAGATGGCTTGTGAAAGAAGGATAGTGCAGAAATAAGCACTTAATTCTATATGCAAATTAAAGTTTACTTCTCTCACACTAAAGAACTCTAAAGAGATGGACTGCCCTGGGCTATAGGGAAGGTCTGCAGTCACCAGAGTGACAGGTTCCTTCCATCTTTCTGTCACCACTTCTGCCCCCATCCCCGAGGTGTACCTTTTTATTATGAGTGAAGATGGCAAAGATTATTTTTGGAATTTCCACCATCATATCCACATTCCAAGAAGGTAGTGAAGAAAACCTAGAAATATACACTTCTTGTACCTCATTGATCAGGGACCTAGTCGTATGGTTATATTTAACTGTAAGCAAAACCTAAGTTATATTTCATTGAGGTAGAGATGTGCCTCTAAAAAATCAGGATTCTTATTAAGAAGGGAGAATAAATATCGGAGACCATTGGTGGTTACTTCATGTAAGAAATGAATTTCTGTCTGAACTAACCATTCTCTTCAAAGGCTGTGTCCGTGAATATATAAAAGTAAGGAATCTGAAGGCAAATTTAATCCACCATTTGCAAGATCAATGGAAACCATGCTCACCCCTTACTCAGAGTGGGTTCTACTTTTGTACATTTCAGGTCATATATTCACTTTATCTTTCTAATCTCTTACCTGCTTTGATGCCCCTTCCCACATCAGTATTTTATTTTAATCTCTTACTTGCTTTGATATCTCTCCCCATATCAGTATTTTATCAGCCTCTCTGATGACTAGTGTATGGATATATTTGCATTTTGGACTTACCCACTCATTTTTCCTTTGATGTAACCTTTTTTCCAAATTGCTGCCCTATAACTGATCATTTTGGTTTCAAACTAGCATATCTTATATCTTTTTCTGTGCTTCCTTACATGATCAAGTCTCTAACTGACCTTTTTTTTTACTTTTTATATTGTTATATTTAATAATTTGATATTAGTTTGTTAGGATTACCACAACAGACACACAGAATGGTGATTTTAACAATGGAAACTTACTCTTCCACACTTTTGGGAGCTGGATGTCCCAGATCAATGTGGTGATTTCCTCAGAAGCCTCTATCCTTGGTTTGCAGATGACTGTCTTTTCCCTCTATCTCCATTCACATGATCTTTCCTCTGTGTGCACACATTTTTCCAAATTTTCTCATCTTTTAAGGCTATCAGTCATATTGGATTAGGACCTACTTGGCAGACCCTATTTTAACTTACTTTTTAAAAGCTTTATTTCCAGATAAGGTTACTTGCTGAGATATTGGATATTAGGGCTTGCACATATGAGTTTTTGAGATGCAAAGTTTAGCCCAGTCATGGGGGACCTATGCCATGTGTGCCATAGCCACCTGTTTGTTATTGAAAGCTCTAAAAGGTTCACCATGACTGGTTTAGCCTATAGCACAGATTCTAGTGAAGTCACAGATTTTGGAAAGTAGCATTATCTATCTCTGCTCTGGCCTATTACATGTTGATTTCACAATTTAATCCTGATAGCAGTATTATTTCTTTAATTTCCAAGTTTTTAGGGAAAGTTGCTCTGTAGGCCCCAACTATTAGTGACAGCAAGATTGATTTACAGTCATTTCATTTTCTAGCAACATTCTTGGCCTGTGTTCTCTGTTTTTCTGTACATATACATTCTCTTTGCAAGAAATCTAACTCATTCCTCTGGCTATAGATAATATTAGTACGCTGGCCTTTACCTATCTTCATGGAGCATCAGTTTTGTGTAACCCAGGTGCCTACATGGCATCTCACAATTTGGCTGCCTATTTTGCACCTTAAGTTACCATATTAAAAACAGAATTATTAATCTGTGTACCCTTAAACTGATAGTCTTTACGCTTCCTTGAGTAACTTAATGTACCTACTTAAAATAAAAATCATAACAACCATTGATTTCATTCTTTTCCTCTTATCTACATTCAACCCATCAGAAAGTCATGTCCATACAAAATACAGTCTGTGTCTGACCATCTCTACTACTATTGTCTTGTTACAATCCACCAGTATTTATTGCTTCTACTTCTGCTGTTTATCCTACCAATTTGGCTTGGTGCTCACTGTCCATCACTTACCCAGTCTTTCTACAACTTGAGCAATCTTACACAAATGTAAATCAGATCACGTCATGCCTTTGCTTAAAATTCTTCATCAGTTTTATCTCACTTAGCACACGATCAATATCCTTAGTATTGCCTCTTAGGACCACAGTCTGGCTCTGTATAGTTCTTTAACTCCTCTACAACCGTGTCTTCTTTCCCTTCCTCATTACTTTGCATCTACACTGGGCTTTTTTTCCTCAAACAAATAAGTTTGGTTTTGCTAGAGATATTTGCATTTGCTGTGTCATCTGCCCCACTTCTTGTATACTACTTCATCTCTACTACGTGAAAGAGTTACCAACACATAGTAGGTCTTCAGTGAATGGATGAATTTCAAGGATGATAAAATTTAAACTCAGGCTCTTGCTAAAGGTCACAATGCAATTGTCATTTGCAGTCTCATCACCTGCTCCCACTCGTGTCCTAGCTCTGCTGCCTGTATTCCTCTCAGCTGTTCTTGCTCATATTGCTAGTTCACTTGAAATGAATACAAAATAATTGGTTTCAAAAGGCAGCCACATTTTCCTCAGAACTCAAAAGAAAAACTTTTTTTAAAAATAAGCTTAAAGATTGGATATCATGCCAGATCAGCAGCAAGAATAAACCATGGCTTAGAGGATATCAAATAAATTTATACCAAAACATAAATCAAAGGTCTAGTTTTTTCACTACACTGATTTTTAAAAAACTTTTTACAAAAATTGTGCCATGACAAATACTATAGATGTCTATAAGAGAGTAAGTAGCTCAGTGTGAACAAATAGCTCATGTATATTCATGTGCTGCAGCTAATTTTAGACAAAATCATGGCTTCAAACATGAGCTTTTAAAACAAGAATATCACAGCTTACCAAATCTTGATTTGATTAATTTTGTCAATAAATTAAAATATAGCTAATGTATATTCATAAAAACATTACAAGAATACATATATGTATAATACCCCCACAAAGTCCTGGGTCAGAGTTTGCGGGCTTGGTCATTAGCAGATTTTTCCGTACAAGCTAACTAATAACTGTTTGCAAAAGCACCCGCAATTTTAAGGAAACACAAGTATCTTTTGAGGGGGCTAGGGATTTAGTTCAGCGGCATAGCGCCTGCCCAGCAAGCACAAGGTCATGAGTTCGATCCCCAGTACTGGAAAAAACCAAAACAAACAAACAAACAAAAAAGATCTTTTTTGGTGAGAGGTTTACAAGTAGCCAATCTTCAGTGCTCCTTGCTGCGATTGGCTGCTGCCCTGTAACCCACCTCCAGCAGGTGCACCAGCATTCCCATATCATAACAGGTTCCTGTATGTTTGTAGTTTTCTTAAGTGTCTTGGTTTTGTCCTTCTTAAAGCCCTAAGATCCCTAAGATGCAGCCCAAATGCCCTCCACTAAGGCTTTATTAATAAAGTATTTTATTAACTTAAATTATTTAACTGTGTGAGACAGCATAATTAGGTTTAAACTATCAAAATAGGCATACATCGGCAGTTTTCTGACCATACCTGAAATTCATGGATTTTTCCCAATTTGCAGGTGCTCTAGGAACATAACCCCCACAAATTTCAGGAGTCCAGTGTACATATATGCACACACATGTCTACATAAATTCCTGGGAAGGATCCAGATGTTCTCTCTTTGTAGTCACTTCCTATTCCTAGATTTAAAGACCATTTCCTACTTCAAAATCACATCCAAGGGCCGGGGATATAGCTCAGCGGCATAAGCGCCTGCCTGGCAAGTGCAAGGTCCTGAGTTCGATTCCCGGTACCAAAAACAACCCCCACCAAAATCACATCCAAGACTATCATTATCTCTCTTCTGTCATGAGTAACTTGTTACAAATATTGCTGATGCCCTGGAAACAAATCCAGAATAACCTTAAAGACTGGATATTAGAGCAGATTAGCTTCAAAAGGCAGCCTTGTTTTCTTCAAAATTCAAAAGAAAAGCTTTTTTAAAGCAAATAAATAAAAATAGGATACTATGACTGATTAACAGCAAAAATAAACCTTTGATTGTGTAAGGGTTGGCACCGGTAACCCTCACATTGTTCAAAGGTTAACTATATCTAGTATATATATTCAACCAATACTAAATTAATCCATTTGAAAAGTCTCAACCTAGTGTCCTTCCAATTCTTCTGGATGTTATGAGAACCATAAATTAATTATGTAGTAATTCCTAACTCAGAGCAAATGAAGTAACCCATTTTAAAACGCCACTGAAAATTACAGTTCTGCCTTTGTAGGAGTGAAGCCTTAAAGATACTGCAGTTTTGCAGCCACTTAATCTCAAGGTTCAGATTCACAAATAACAAAAGCCTTTAACACCAAGGTAAAAGTAATATTAACAGTTTTAATAAATTAACAGTTTATTAACTTATTTAATAAACTGTTAATGGACACATACATGATTACACAGAAGAAAGAAAAAGTACAGGAAGAAAGTTACATCAGATCAGAAGAGCTTCAACACCTGAGATTCTAATTCCAATGTCGGGGAGTCCCAATATACAGCTTTCAGGGTTCTGACTAGGAAGTGTCAAGGGAGAACGTCTTCTCCATGGATGGGACCCCAAAGTCCCCTCCCAGTAAGGCCCCTTAAGTAGCAGTTGAGACAAAAGGACAGTGTCTGGACTGTATGCATGACTAGAAGTAGGGAGTTGGTAGCCCTTAGGAACTGGCCAAGTACCTGAGGGAACAAATATTTAGGTCTTCTAGATAGGTAAGAGACTATCCTTGGAAGCTGGCCAAGCTCACATGGAGTTTCTCTTCATATTGGGCTGTCCTGCCTAGCTAGCTTAACACCTGATCTTTACAACAAGGCCATGGCACTGTGTTATGAACAAGGAAGATCCTTCTGTACTTAATTTTAACCCTCAGGAAGGGATTAAATTTGGGGAAATTTGTCAAAGAATCCCCTCACAGAGTGAAAAATATATATTTCATAATAGAAATGAAGTTTACTGGGTCCTTCACAGTTCAGGAGGGTGCAAGAAGTGGAGGGAACATCTGAGGCAAAAGCAGGCAAAATGAGCAGGGCCTTGAGAAGTTAGAACAAAGACAGTAAATCTTGCCAATTAAAAGAACTGTTTGATCTGTAAGGTTGCCAGTTTATTGCTCTGGAATGGGGAGTGTCAGTCCCCTCAGCTGCAGTCTTGCCTTGCTTCAGAGGCTGTGAATCCAGACAGCACTGCGGTCAGCAATTTAACTCTTACACAGCCTGGTCCCCAACAGAGTATTACACAGTGAAAAAAAATGTCACTGGAAGAAAGATGTAGTTTTTTGTTTTTTGGTTTGTTTTTGTTTTTGTTTTTGTTTTTTTCCAGTACTGGGAATTGAACTCATGACCTTGCACTTGCCAGGCAGGCACTGTGCCACTGAGCTAAATCCCCAGCCCCAGAAAGATGTAATTTTGATGTCTGGGTGAGCATAATGAAGCAAGGCTTGAAACTTATTATTGTTGTAAAGATGATATCTTCAAGGCCATGCCAGATTTGGGAGACGTACGATGAAGAACTTCCAGAGTAACAGGGTAAAAGACCTTTTTAGTAACTATTTGGAGCATAGGTATCTGCTGGACAGAACTGTGCCTTCATTGGAAAGAGCTCGAGGAAGAGTAAGGCTTCTTGACAGGGCAGCACTAACAATAAACTGTAAAGCTTTGGCTCTAGCTTTATTAGGTAGATTGTCAGTCTTAAATCCTGGGCAAATGGAATACTGAATTAAACAGGCTGGCTTTCAAAGTGAGAAGTAACAAGAGTGTGATAATTCTTCATAGAAATAGCCTCAGAAGCTATTTCTAAGAAAGCCTGGATTTTCCTTCCAACATCAAAAGATTGATTATTTTGCCAAACCTTACGGTAGGACCTCAGCTTTCATGGGACATACAGAATTATTTGAAGATGGAGAACATGGGAATGTGAATAAGGAGGCTTATTTCTTTTAAATTTCTTGTTATTCTCATTAGCGGTAGATGGAGTACAATTGTTCAGGATAAAAGATCTATTAATAATGCTAGGAGAAGCTCTTCAGATGCCCACCATTCATGTCCCAGGTAGAGGAGTATACAATGTGGGGACTGACATACTTACTGCAAGCAGAGGCAGCAGGTGGGGGTAGGCAGCTGGGTGCTTCTGGCATCCAACTTGCAGTATCCCCAGCATGTTAGAGGTAGAAATCACTGCATCCCATAAATTTGTACCATTAAAATAATAATTATAAAAGGAAAATCTTGGTCTTAAGAAATGACTCACTTATATATTATGCATCTCTGTTTGCAGATTTATGTACATGGACGAGGGCTCTTTAAAATTTGAATTTGTTATGCCTGGTCTCTGCTGACACCATATCATGTTGTCATAGCAATTGTCCCTATGGACACTTCTGTTGGGGGACAAAACTTTGTCCAATATTAGATCCAGATGTATTCTTAGACCTTGCTTTATAGTTGTACATTTTCTTCTCTCCTATTGGAGAGAGTTGGCCTGCCTACCGTCTTTGACCACATTTCCCTTCAACAATTGATACGGACATGATGTCTTTATGACCTTATGAAAATAATCCTCAGGATTTTTATTTAAAAAACAATTAGTTGCTTGGTAGCTAATTAGTAAGTTTCCCACTTATACGAGGCGTCAGACCTGCTCTGAGTTTGTCCAGTTTTCTTTTTTAGGCATCTAACGTGTTAGGATGTTAATAAAATTTGACACGTGTCAAGATAAATTCATCTAAGAAATTTTTGAAAATCTTAACAGTCCTCTCACTTAAGACATGTAAAAAAGATTTTCT
>NW_004955466.1:62311-71880 GCF_000276665.1 Chinchilla lanigera | reverse complement strand
TAATAAAATTTGACACGTGTCAAGATAAATTCATCTAAGAAATTTTTGAAAATCTTAACAGTCCTCTCACTTAAGACATGTAAAAAAGATTTTCTGGCAGACCAGAGCCAGCAGCACTCACAAACTGTGTGGAATAGTCACCCTAATCAACAGGTATACTGCTGCATGAAGAGGGAGTGGGACTATAGGAAATTTCTGGAATACAACTTGAGTGAGCCAGTGACCAGATGAAGCCCAGAAATATTACTGATACGTAGAAAAAGTAAAATAATAAGTTGTACACACTGGCACTGAACTTGCAGCAGCTCAGCGGGGGAGGAAAACTTCCCCTTCAGCAGAGCTGAAAGAGGAAATCTCAGCATACTCTTAAGAATGCAGCTGCTGCTGGACGGATCAATTGAGGAGAAGGGGGACCTGAGTTCTGCTAAGTGATTGGGGTGCAGATATGTTAATTCCTGGCTTTTTCCAGTGGATATCAGCAGTGTCAGCATGGGGAATCTTGGCTTTCCAAGGATGGGCCCGTAGAAGTTGATTCCAAATGGTGAAACCCTAACCCATCAAATTATTATGATCATTAAGCAAGTGGATATGAGACTGAGTTAAAAAGAGTTTCCTTTAGAGCAAGGTGGATACATGCGAGGAGTCTAAGAATAGTATTTCCCATATTGTAATTGCCTGTGACTTGATTTGTTTATTTAGCAATATATTTAAGCTGTTTACTTTGACTGATGGTGGTATAATTCATATTATAAATTTTTAATAAGATTTAAACTTCTATCTGTGGGCATTCTGATTAATTTCTACAACAAACAATTTAAGTGAAAACTCAGAATCAATATGAGTGACTTAAGAGAATAAAATTTCTAAAAGTGAAATTTCTGGGTCAAAAGGTAGGCACATATTAATTTGTGGAAAATATTACCAAATTTTATTTCAGAGAGTGCATACCAATCATTTTTTTCACTAATCATATATGTGAATGTATTTTTCATAATGGAATTGACACATAACATTCATTTTGTGGAAATTAATATTTTAACTTGAATTTTTCACTTATGAATATAGTTGAGATTATTGTATATTTTAATATTCATTGGTCCTTTTAAGTATACTTTTTTCTCCCCCTACAAAGTCTTGCTCTTTACTCATTTTTCTACTGGGCTGTTTTTCTTTTCCCTTAGAGGTTTTAACTCACTCAGAAGTTACAAGAACACTACAAAGAACCTTCATATACTTTCTAACCACTTCTCCATTTTCTCATATTTTACGCTCTTCACTGTATCTTCTCTCCTTCTCCCTCTCCCTTTCTCTCTCCCCCTCTGACTTGCTATGTGATCATATACATGCACACTTACACATAGATTAACAGAAAAGCAGAAGAAAGAAGGAAAGGAAAAAGGGACAGAGGAAAACAAAAGTCACATACATAAAAGGCATTCTGGTAGACAACTACAGTTATCAAATTAAGAATTTTAATAATGATATAATCCAATTATCTAATTAAAAGACTATTTACCAACTCTTCCCCAAATGCCCTTTATTTGTATTTTTCCAAGTCCAAATTCTCAGCGATCATATACGACATTTAGCTGCCTAGTCTTTTTCTCTTGTATTGGTTCTTAGTAATGTGTTCCAATTTTTATTTTTTATTAGTATATGTTTGCAGTACATAATGATTACATTGCTCATGGGGAATGGTACATGTACATAGCACATCTTAATTCTTTTTTCACCCCCTTCCTTTCCTCTCCCTCCCTCATTCCTCCTCCTTCCATCCCTCTGTTCCCTTCCCTTTTACAAAAGATCTATTTCTCTGTTTTCTATTATCTATATTTTCTTTGATTTTTATTTATATTTTGGGCATCCATTTAAGGGAAACTATGTGATATTTAAGCTGGTGCATGCATCTGATTTATCTCACTTAACATTATGGTCGCAAGGTGCATCCATTTTCCTACAAGTGACTCAAGTTTATCCTTATTTATTTCAGAATAGTACTCTACTCTGTATAAATACCATACTTTCTTTATCCAGTCATCAGTTGTTGTACACATAGACTGTTTCCAAAATTTAGCTATTATGAATGGTGCTGCTATAAACATGGGTATGCATGTATCACTATACTCTGATAGCTTTAACTCTTTTAAGGAGATAACTAGAAGGGGAATACCTAGGTCAAATGGGATCTAGACCACTTCTCAGGCTTTCTCTGTCTCTCTGAACTTGGCATTTTTCAAGAATATAGAACAATTATTTTGTAGCAAACCTGTCAGTTTTAGCTTATGTACTGCTTTATTTTTGGAAGTACTATCAGAAAATGATATTATGTTCATCTTAGCCACGTATGTCAAGAGGCACAAGATTTGGTCAATCCAATTATTAATTCTGGTAATTTCAATACTTAGTTCCAATGTCATCCAATAGATGGTTCCAATGAAAAGTGACTGTTTTGTGTTATAATTAATAGGAAGTTGTCTTAATCCATTTTATGCTGCTATAGCAAAACACCTCAGCCTAGATATTTTTTAAATAAGAGAGACTCATTTCTTACAGATCTGGGAGCTGGAGAGTTCAAGGTGAAGGGCCCTGCATCTGCCAAGGGATTTCTTCTTATTTTACCCCATGGTGGAAAGCAGAACGGCAAGAGAGCATGGGGAGGGGGCTCACTCCTGAAATAACGGCATTAATCCATTCATGATAACAGAACCCTGATGACCTAATGACCCCGTAAAGGCCCCCCTCTCAACACTGTTAATTTGGGGATCTTAATTACTCAGCGTGGTTGTGTCGAGTCATGGGACCTGGTAGGAGGTGTTTGTTTCATAGGTGCAGAGTTCTCACAAATGGATTAATGTTATCTCATGGGGATATAATCAAACCACAGCAGAAATTCATGCAAAACTACTGTAAGACTATTTAATAATTCTTTTCCCCATCACATTTTCACCCACTAAATTTCAGTATCTGTTGAGTATTCTTGTCTGAAACAACTGTTCCTTGAAGACTATTAAATACAGTTTTCTGCCCTGTAATTCCATTCACATGTATTATTTGGCATTCTGCACAAAACAGTTTTCCTTTCATTCTTGCTTATTTTTTTGTATCAGCATAACTCAGATTTCTCTATGATAAAATGACACATGATCTATTATTCTCATTTATTTATTTTACTGCTAAAGTATCTTAGAATTAACCAGCAGCAACATATTTAAACCATGATCTGTTACCTTTCAACACATTTCTGTTATTCTTTGAGCATTTTATTACTTTTTAGCACAAACCAGTTTAGGGTTATCTTGTATTTTACCTGTCCTAAGTTCCTCCTTCCCGATTTCTGTTAGCAGGTAGTGGTATAGTGGTATTTATAGAATAAGATCATGAGTATAAGATCATGAGAGACTAGATATGCTTATTGTTTCTGGTGTCTAATTTCATATAGTCCTCAGCAGACCAAGCTAGAGAATACATTTATTCATATTTACATTTCTATATCTTTATCTATTGAGAGACAATTTTTCATGGACCTCTTATATTTCTATATATCTTCCATACAGTGGCACTGTATTTTGTTCTATACTATCTTTTTAATGATGTTTGAAGAGTGGACCAGCTTTAAAAATATAATATAACCATCTAGAGCAGAGGACAGATTTATTTATTATTCACTGTAATAAAAATAACATCTTCTAGTTCAAAAATCAGGCAGATTTACTAGCAGCCTACCCTAAAAGATTCAGTTTCCCAAAATGCAGAGTTCCTCAGCTGTGATGTAAAGTTGCTGTATGTGCAGTGTCCCTCATGGCCCTGCGGCATTACTCCCAAGAGATTTTGGAGTAAGCTGAACTGACAAAAGCATTATCCCAAATAAAGTTCTTGTATTAGAGACTTCATTCCTCAGTGTAGCAGTTGAGAGGTGGGCCTAGTTGGAGGTGTTTGGTTCATGGATACAGAGATCTCACAAATGGACTATTGCTGACTCGTGGGAGTGAGTGAAGTTTTGTTATTATCACAAGACTGGATTAGTTACCACGAGAGTGGGTTGTTATACACAAGGTGCCTTTTGTAACTTACCTCCTCTGCATGTGCACACTTGCTTTTTGCTTCTCATCATGATATAAAGCAGTATCGGCTCCTCATCAGAAGCTCAGAAGATGCTGACACCATGTTCTTGGACTTCCCATCCTTCAAACTTTGATCCCACTTTCTTCATAAGTTACGTAGTGTCAGATAATGTTATAGCACAGAAAATGAAATAAGACAAATGGAAATTCAGACTGCTTGTTGTGCTATGAATAAAAAGTATTTTTCCCTGATCTAGGTATCTCAATTTCTGGCAGTATTCATGAAACTGTGTCAGGATAACCCATTAGCTTGTAACTAATGTAAAATTTCAGACATCACACTTTTTGACAATTTTTTGTGACCAGAGTAGGATGCTTCCTGATACTGAAAGCACAGGGGCTCCCACAGACCTGTACTTAAAAGATACAACAAAACCCTCCAGGGTTTACTAGTGAATAGTGGACTTTATACTAAGAGTGGCTCTACTCTTGCCCAAGAGGTATCAAAGAAAGTCATAAGGATACCCCTCTACCCTATTTTTAAAAATGTGGGACAGAATTTTAGGGTTTGAAGGTAAGGTTGATAAATTATCACGTTTAGGCACTAAGAAAAAATAAATTATAGGAAGCAGAGTGAGAAGGGAAGAGCCTGAGAGGGAGATATGCCCTTCCAGTTCACAACCCCAGTCAACTCCCTATTAGGTGGTAGGGTTGCCCACAAAACCCTACTGCCTAGTAGCAGTCATAGCACTTCATAACCCAGTCACCTTCCAAAAGCCCCACCTATGAGCACATAAGGGTTTTGGGGGACATTCTTGACATAAACTATAACAATAGTAGTCCCAAACCAAAAGAGCAGTGCTAAAGGTATCATAATACCTATTTCAAATTATACTACAAAGTCACAATAACAAAACTCAGCATGATACTGGCACAAAAATAGAAATGTAGATGAACAGACAAGAACAAAGGATACTGAAACACTGTCTTTAAGCAATGATGTTGAGAAAACAAGGTATCTGTGTGTACAAAGATTGAAACTAGATCTCTACCTCTCAGCCCATGCAAAAATTGACCCAAACTGGATCAAAAACCTAGGTATAAGATCTGAGGCTTTAAAATTGGTTGAAGAAAACACAGGAAAAACACCTGAAGTCGTATGCCCAGCCAAGCCTTCCTGACCAGGATCCCAATAGCATAGAAATGATAACAAGAATCAACAAATTGTAAGAGGTTGTGTCTTAGTCACTTTTCTCTCCTTGCTGAGACAAAATACCTGACACCCAAAATTAAAGAAGGAAAGGTTTATTTAGCTCATAGTCTGTGGAGGTTTCAGTCCATACTTGGCTGGCTCCAAGACAGAGTGGCACGTGGCACATGGCAACCATTCAGGGTGGAAGAAGACAGCCAAAGCCACAAGAGGAAAAGTGGGGAGCAGCAACAAGCAGCCTCTTTCCCTCACTTACATTGTATGCAAATTACCCACCCCAGGGGCAGGTATAGCACTCAAATCCATAATCCCAGAACTGGGCTGTGGAGCAATCAAAAATCTAGAAGCCCACCCCATGACTGCATGAGGCTTTGGGGGGACATCCATACACAAATCATAACAGGTTGCTTAGTTATTTAGCTTATGAGTAGGCAGCTAACAAAAAACGGGACCTAAGATAGAGTTGGGGTGGTCAGCCTCACTGATACGAGTTAAAATAAAAATAGACAGTAGCACTTTGACCCAGAAAGAAGTTCTTCAGGTGAAATGAAATACAACACTTCCATACATCCAGGGCTGAGTTTCAAGGAGATTCAAAATACAAAATAACCAGCTTTCTTTTAAACTTTGCCCCCTCTAAACTCTACACACCAAATAACTGGTTTGGAGAGCCTAAGTTCCAGTTGGTTCTCCAATTAAAAGAAAAAAACTAGGAAAAAATCCTTCAGTGGAAAGTCATCACCACAGACTAGAAACTAGCAGCACTTAACATGTCCACAGGTACATGGCTACAGAAGGAGACAGTGGCGTTAACTGCTAGAATGCAAGTTGAATATGCATGGGATCAAGTGAAAACCAGGAATGTTTGTAGTTAAAATATAAGAGGCCTCTTCCAAGAGGCCACCACTCAGGCCCACTGGTTCTCTTTGAGCAGGTTTCCAAAGCACAACACTTTGGGATTTATGAAATCCTGCTAGAGAAGAAACTATCAGGAGCAGCTGCTGCTTGATGCCCAGTTTAACTGCCACCATCTTCAGCACTGGGCCAGGACATGCACCCCTCACCTTGACTCAGAGACTGGGGTAGTCACCAGGAAGAGCTGTTGCTTCCCTGGACCCTGGTGCCACTAGAAGGACCGGTGTGAGAGACAGACTGAGCAGGCTGAGGCACAGCCAGGAGATGGGAGTGCTAGGGTGGAGAGATGGTCAGGATGGGACTGGTTGCAGAGGACCCAGTGGTAGCGTGGCATGGGAGCTTATGACCAAAAATCACAGGAGGGAGTGGCACGAGCTCCCTGCCATTGTTCCGAGAATAGAGCAGGCTCCTGGTTATGGCAGACTAGAGGCAGCAGCACAAACAAGCTGCTATGGGATATCTATCCTAATCAACAGTGCAGAACCTGTGTACCAGATGCCCCTGCCCTGCTCAGAGATGCTCAGAATACTGTATAATGCAGCACAGACTCTTGCTGCCATGTTTCCAGGAGTAAAAAGTGGGGCTATCTGGAACTAGGGCCCCAAATCTAGATCACTCCACAGGCAAGGCAAGAAAGAGTTCTACCTGTGCTCTCATGCGAAGGTTTAAAAAAGCTGAGACCCACCACTGACAGCTTTGCCCAACACTCGTGGAGAGGTAGAGCTCAGCCTATAGCCTGCCCTGAACAGTTTGTTCCACTTGAATAGAGGCCGCTAAAGAAAACTCTTAGCTAAAAGATATTTTCGCAACCCTCCTTAGATTAGGTGGTATCATATAATTGTCCCCATTATAAATACCTCCACAGGAGGTATATTGCTATGGGTTTTATTTGTTTTTCTTTCTTTCTTCGGTTGGTTGGTTTGGTTTTTGTATATGTCTCTCTGTGTGTATTACTTTCTGCTTTCTTTACTGTAGTGCTCTATATTGTTTTGTCACATTTTCCCACAACACTGGTTACTTCATAGGGTTATCTCACTTTATTTACTGTTAGTTGACTAGCTGGATTCAACTTCCTGTCTCCTCTCTTACTTCATTATAAATATCTCCACAAGGTATTTATACTTATCACTTCCCAGTTATATTTTTCCCTTCTCTCATACTTTTTTCTATCTCTTCCCTTCCCTCTTTTTTCTTTTCCATGTGTATCAGTATTAATCTGAATATAATTAGTACTTAATTTTCTCTAGCTTATTGTATGTTATTACTCTGTCTTTTCCTGGGTTAGTGAAATAGAAGAGATCTTTTAAAACATATTCTTAATTATATGTTCATACTGGTTTGCTTTTAACTTGTTTGTGTTACTGGGAGCTACTGTCTCCTCTCAAAGCAGTATAGAGTGAACCAGAACAGAATGAATGAAGCATACCCATAGCTGAGGGCACATCACAGAGAAGGCCACACAACAGCAGTAGAAATATCCATCCCAACTGATCTGCAAACCTTACCACAAAAACACAAGAATTAAGTGAAATCAAGACAACAAGATGCTTCCCAAAGTTCATCACTCCCCTGAAACTCATGCCACAGATATTAAAGTGGATGAATTTCCGGCCGATTTTTTTTAGTTTTAATTTTTTATTAGCACATATTTGCATTACACAATAATTACATTCCTTGTGGGAAGTTGGTACATGTACATAACACATCTCAATTCCTGTTTCACCCCCTTTCCCTCCCCTTCAGCCCCCCATCTCTTGATCCTCTTCCCATTTGAAAAATAGGTTTCAATCTTCCTACTTCCTATTATCTTTTATTTTGCTCTTTATTTATATTGTGGAACTGTCATGTGCAAGAAGTCAGGTAAAACTTAAGCTTGAGTGTGTGTCAAAGAATTTTTAAAGCTGATAATTAAAAAATCATTGAGATCAAAGAGGAGATAAATAAGTGTGAAATGAGTCAATTAACTCAAAACAGAGACAAATAAACAGTCCAGGACATGAAAGGCCACTTCAGTAGAAAGATGCTTTGGGAAAAAAAAGTCAAACAAAAGTCCTGGAAATGAAAACCTCAATCAGTCAAATAAAAAGTTCAAATGGAAGTTTGTAGTGGGCAAGATGAATCAGAAGAAAGAATATTGGGTTTTGAAGCCAAGGTAGATGTACTAGAAAATTCAGATAATCATAAAGAAAAAAGAATAATTAGCAGTGAACAGATTATGCAAGAGTTCTTGAGTAACTCTCAAAGACCAAATTTAAGATTAATTAGCTGTGATGAGGGCAAGAAACATGGGCTAGTAACATGGAAAGCCTATATACTGATATTATAGCAATAATATACAATATCCTAAATCTAGGAAATGCAATAGATACCCAAGTAACAGAGGCAGTTAGAATCCCAAATAAATATGGCCAGAAAAGAATGTCTCCCCAACATGTCAGAGTCAAACTCCCAAATATTCAGAACAGAGAAAGAATATTGAAAAGGGTGAGGAACACCAGGTCATTTATCAGTGCAAAGCCATCATTATAACAGCAGATTTCTCAACAGAAACAGTAAAGGCTGGGAGAGCTCGGAATGATGTATTTCAAGCCCCAAAAGAAAATAAGTGCAAGCCAACTAGATTACTATATCTTACAAGAAACCTTCAAAATAGAAGAGGAAATAAAGACCTTCTAAGATAGGTATAAGCTAAAGACATTCATAATCACTAAGCCAGCACTACAGAAAATGCTTAAAGGAATTCTAAATACAAAGAAAGAAGACAACCATAGCTATACATCACGGAAAATCATAAATCTCATTGGGACAGTAAGTAGATGCATGAGGATTAGAAATGAATCAAACACCAGAAAACAACAAAATGACTGGAAATACTACATTCTTGCAGTGATAAAAATTAAATGGTCTTAATTCTCCAGTAAAAAGACAAAGATTCGATTTTTTAAAAGACTCATCTCTGTATGTTACCTGCAAGAGATGTGCCCTTCTGCAAAGACCTAAACAGACTAAAAAGAAAAAGATACAAAATGATACTCCAAGCAGCTGGAGTCTGAAAGCAAGCAGAAGTAGCTATACATACATCCAGCTAAGTTGATCTCAAACCATAGCCATTCAGAGCGACAAACAAGGCCACTGCGTATTTGTAAAGGAAACAACTCATCAAAAAAAAAAAAAACAAAACCAGTTGTAAATATATATGAACTAAATGTCAGCACACCCAATTTCATGAAAAACATTACTTAACCAAAAGGGTCAAATAGGCCCCAGGAGAATCATCACTGGTAAATTCAATACCATACTTTCACAAATAGGTTACACAGAAAAACCAAGAAAGAAATATCAGAGTTGAACTACACTATCAATCAAATGGATTTAACAGATAT
>NW_004955466.1:45137-62083 GCF_000276665.1 Chinchilla lanigera | reverse complement strand
GTTCGGTTCCTGGTACCAGAGAAAAAACCAAAAAAAAAAAAAAAAAAAGAAGAGAAAGTATGTAATAGTTAATCTTGTGTGTCTTGTTTATTTCACTTAAGAATTTATACCCAATAGAGTACTACTCTTCCATAAGAAGGGCAAACTTTCCTACTCAATTATAGGAAAATGGATGCAGCTTGAGACAATAATATGTATTACACTTTTGAATGATCAGTGGGCTATTGAAGAAATTGGGAAATTTTAAAAATTCTTACACTTAAATGATCACGGAAACAATATGTCAGAATTTGTGGGATGCAGTGAAAACAATTGTAATTGGGAATTTTACAACTATGAGTGCCTACATTAGGAAAACTGAGCAATTCCTAATAAATATCCTAATGATGCATCTCAAGATTCTAGATAAATAAAAACAAACCAAACCGAAAACAAATATAAGGAAATAAATAATAAAGATCCAAACTGAAGGTAATGAAATAAAGACTAAAAGAACACTACACAGGATCAATGAAATAGTGAGTTGGTTCTTTGAAAAGATGAACAAGATTGAAAACCCCTAGCTAAACTTACCAAAAGAAAAAGAAGGCCCAAATTTATATAATTAGAGATGAAAAGCATGAAATTACTGCAGACATTGCTGATATCCAGAGGAATTTCAGTATCTAGAAACTTGTAATCCAAGAGATTGGAAAGTCTAGAAGAAATGGATAATTTTCTGATACATATAACCTACCAAAATTGAACCAAGAAGATACATATAAAACGTTAAAACAAATTAATTACAGACAATGAGTTTGAAGCAATAATAAAAAATTCATCCAACTAAGAAAGGGTCAAGATCAATGGAGTTATTGCTGACTTTTACCAAACTTTCAGACAAGACCTAACACCAAATCTCCTCAAATATTTTTAAATAAGATAAAGCCTGAAGAAAAAATGACTATAGGCCAATATATTTGATGAACACAGATGCAAAAGTCCTCAATAAAATTCCTGCAAACAGATTTCAACAGCACATTCAAAAGACCATGCATCCCAATCAAGTTGGTTTCATCTCTGGGATGCAAGGGTAGTTCAAAATATATACATCAATAAGTGTAATTCACCACATAAAAGGAATCAAGGATAAAAAATCATGCAATAATTTCAGTATAGAAAAAGCCTTCAACAAAATCTGCCATTCCTTCATGATAAAAACACTGAAAAAATAGATGTAAAGGGATCTTTCCTCCAAATAATAATATGACAAACCCATTGTCAACATTTTACTGAATGGGAAACACTAAAAGCATTTCCTGTAAAATCAGAAATGAGATGTGTTCGTTCTCAACACTCCTATTCAACACAGAACAGTACTTGAAACTTTTGCCAGAGCAAGTAGGCGAGAGAAACAAATAAAAGGAATACGAATAGGAAAAGAAGTCAAATTATATTTATTTGCAGGCAATATGATCTTTTACATAGAAGACCCCAAAAACTCCACCAGAAGAACTTTAAATCTGATAGATTCAGAAAACTGGCAGAATGCAAAATCAACACACAAAAGCAAGAGTGTTCCTGTATGCCAATAATAAACGCACTGGGAAGAAAAAACCAGGAAACCACTCCATTCACAGTAACTTCAAAATAAATAAAATACTAAGGAATAAATTTAACGAAGGAGGCAAAAGACCTTTAGGATGGAAGTTATAGATGCTGGATAAAGAAATTGAGGGAGATATTAGAAAATGGAAAGACCTCCATTCTTTCTGAATAGATAGAACTAATATTCTTAAAATGGCCATTTTAACAAAGGTAACCTATAGAGTCTATGGAATCCCTATTAAAATGCTAACAACATTCTTCACAGAGCTAGAAAAAAATCCTAAATTTCATATGGAGTCAGAAAAGACCCAGAATAGCCAAAGCAATTCTGAACAAAAAATAATACTGGAAGCATCACAATATCAAATTTCATACTATAGTACAAAGCTATACTAACAAACCCAACATGATACCAGCATAAAAACAGACATATAGACCAATGGAATAGAACAGAAGACACGTATGCACCTATAGCCATCTTATTTTTGACAAAAGGTCCAGAACCATGTGCTGGACAAAAAGACAGTCTCTTTTACAAATGGTGCTTGGAAATTGGATATGCTCATGCAGAATGTTGAAGCTAGATATTTATCTATCCTGCACTCAGATCAAATCAACCTGGATGAAAGACCAACATGTAAGACTAGAACATTTGCAAGTGCTGGAAGAAAGCATATGGGCAATTTTGAAGCCATCGGTACAGGCAAAGATTTGGGACAACATCAAATGAAAACATATCTGTGCAACAAAGGAAACAATCAACAAGGTGAAGAGAAAGCTTACGGAATGGGAAAAAATCTTGGCTAACTACACTTCTAATAGAGGACTGATATTTAGAATATATAAAGAACTAAAAATATCTCCAAAAGACTAATAACCCAATCAATAAATGGTCAAATGAACAGAAATTACACTTTCCAAAAGAAGATGTAGAAATAGCCAATAAACATATGTGAAAATATTGAACAGTTTAAGGGAAATGAAAATCACAACTGCATTGAAATTCCATCTCACACCAGTCAGAATGGCTATCAAGAATACAAAAAATGATGGATGCTTCCAAGAAATGTGGGGAAAACAACCTATTTACACTGTTGGTAGTAATGTAAACTAGTTCTACCACAGTGAAAATTGGTATGGAAAGTTTTTCTTAAAAAAACTAAAAATAGAAATAACATTTGAGAGCTGGGAATATAACTCAGTGGCACAACATCTTCCTGGCAAGCACGAGGTTGTGAGTTTGATTTCTGGTACTAAAAAAATAAAATCAAATAAAACTAGAAATTTAAAAAGTAATATTTGATCCAGCAATGACATTTTTAGTATATTCTCAAAAGAACTAAATACATCATAATATAGAGATAACATGGATGCCCATGCTTGTAGCAGCAGAATTCTTAATAGCTAAACTGTGGAAACAGCAGCCTACGTGTCCATCAATAGATAAATGGAAATATATATATGGAAAAATCATGTCATTTGCACAAAAATGGATGGAACTGGATACCATCATGATAAACAAAATAAATAAGACTCAGAAAATTAAATACCATGCATGTTTTACCTTTAAAAAAAAGAATGAAATAAAGGAGAGATGATAGGAAACTTTAGTGTAGACTCAGAAACTAGGAAGGGTGTAGGGGAGGAGAGGAAGAGTGTGGTAACGGGGTTGAATTATATATGACCTGTACCAAAATACTAAAATGAACCTCATTATTCTGTATTCTAATATGCACATTAAAAGAGTGATAAAGACTGGTTAAACGGATTTGTTTCTTGGAGTGACCTAATAATATTGTATGAGGAGGAAACTCACTCCTGCTATAGGCACACACATACACTGAACACAATGAAAAGTGAAAGAATGTAAAATGATACTCCAAGAAAATGGAAATCCAATGCCTGCTAGAGGAGCTATATTTCTGTCTAACAAAATGAGTCAAGACAAAAACTAAAATGCAAAGATTACTATATAATGATCAAGTAATTTAAAAAGATAAGACTGTTGTAAATCTCTATGCACCTTAATGTTGTAGCACCCAATCTTATAAAACAGAGACTATTAGGTAAAAAAGGAGATACAGACTTCAATAATGGAGAGATTTCAGCACTTCACTTTAATCAATGGACAGATGATCTAGCCCCCTCCAAATAAATCAACAAAGACACATCATACTTAAACTACACTATAGATCAAATGGATTTAGCAGACATTTATGGAATATTCCATTCAACAGCAGCAGAATACACATTTTTTCATCAGCACATAGAATTTTTACTGCCATATACTGTACATTATTAGGCCATCTAGCAAATTTGAACAAACATTAAAAAATTGAAACCATGTCCTGTATCTTTTATGATGATAATGGAATAAAACTGAGGTTATCAACAAAGAAATGCAAATGGTGCTACAAATCCTAGCCAAAGTAATAGCATTTTGTAGTGGGCTGCTGGTAGATATCCAGTGGCCTTTGTGAGGTGCTGAGGTTCTGTGTCAAACTGCAGCACAATAAGATTATCTACCAGTGTGGTTTGTCCATGATTGCTGAGACCAGCAGAGTTTCTGGTATGGAATTGACAGGAAAAGAGTAATATAACTTTTCTCAAGGACTCTTGTTTTTCTCTTCTGCTTTTTGCTGCTTACCTCAGAGATTATAAAATCAATAGCTTAACGAAGGAGATCTGGTGACTTTGGTAGTGCTACAGCCCATAAGAGTTCTACCACTCTGTAAATAAACTCTAATAAACCCATTTTGGCATCAACCTGAACTTACTCAGTTCATTCTTTGCACCATCAACACCTTTCCAGTTTGGAGGCAGATTGTTTTTATGTCTCCCCAAGAAATTCACATAATATATGCATAGGGACTAAACAGTACACTTTTACATGAACAGTGGGTAATCAAGGAAATCAGAAGGGAAATTTAAACACTTGAAGCACATGAACATGGAAACAGAACATACCAAAACTTGTAGTATGCAGCAAAAGTAGTACTGAGGGATGTTTACAGCAATGATGGCCTACACTTTTTAAAAAACCTATAAAACAAAGATCTCAAATGACAAAACGATGCATTTCAAGGACTCAGAAAAGGAAGAACAAATAAGACACAAAATAAATAGAAGAAAAGAAATGACAAATGTCAGAGCAGAAATTATTGAAGTGGAAACTCAAAATACACAAGAGAGTGATGAAACAAAGAACCTTTAGCTGCAATAAGAGAGAGAGATTAATAAAAATAAACATGAAAAAGAAGACTACAACCCATACCACAGGATCACTATGCAAATCTATATGTTAAAAATTGGAAAACCTAGAACAAATTGAAAAATATCTGGACATATATGCCCATAAAAGCATAAAATACTTGAACAGACCCATAGAAAGCAATGATTTTTGAATCAATAATGAAATGTCTACCAAAAACAAAAAGCTAAAGACTGTGTAGCTTGTCTGCTTATTTTGTTCAACTTGAGATCCAATGCCAAATCTTCTCAAACTATTCCATAGTATGGGAAGGGAGATAACTCATTCTCTGAGGCCAAACTGTTACTAAAGCCAAACAAGGGCACTATGGAACAACATCCATGATAAACATAGATGTAAAAATTCTCAACAAAATACTAGCAAATCAAATATATCAGAACATCAAAAAGATCATTCACCATGAATAAGCTGATTTCACCTCCGCAGGGATGCAAGAATGGTTTTACATATGCAAATCATTAAAAGTAATACAACACAGCCACAGAATGAAAGATAAAATCACATGACCATATTAGTAGACACAGAAAAGGAATTTCGATATCCCTTCATGAAAAAGGCCCGAACAAACTAGGCACAGAAAGAATGGACCTCAAAATAATAAAAGCTATTTATAACAAATAAACAGTTGATGTCATACTGAAAGGGGAGAATTTCCTCTAAGATCAGGAACAAGACATGGATGTCAACTTTTCATCACCATTGTTCACAATAGTATTAGAAGTTTTACCAGAGCAACTGGGCAAGAAAAAGAAATAAAAACCATATAATCAGAAAGGAGAAAATCAAATTATCCCTGTTTGCAGACAGCATGATTCCACAGATATTGAAAATCCTTAAGATTTCCCCAAAATGCATTAGAACTGATAAAGGAATTTACTAACTTAGCAGAATACAATAGCAGCATACAGAAATCAGTAGTTTTTCTATATGTCAATAATGAATTTGTTGACACAGGTCACAAAAGCAATATCATTCACAGTATCTGCAAAAAAATTTTAGCAACCAACTTGACTGAGTAAAAAACCTCTACAATGAAAATAGCAAAATATTGATCAAAGAAATTGAACACAGAGAAAACAAAACCACCATCCATGTTCAAGAATTTGAAAAATGAGTACTTCTTAAACACTTATAATACCCAAAGCAATCTCCAAATTCAATGCAATACCCATCAAAATACTAATGATATTTTTCAGAAACTCGAAAAATTAATCTTAATATTCATGTGAAAGCACAAAAGATCTAAAGAGTCAAAGCAGTCCTGATCAGAGCTAATATAGGCAGTGATTTTGAGGTAGGACCCCAAAAGCACAAGAAAGAAAAGCAAAAATTGTCAAGTAGGATTACATCAAGTAAGAGACTTCTGCACATAAAGAAAATGATAGATTGAAAAGACAGCCTAAAGAATGGGAGAAAATATTTGCCAACTCTTCATCTGACAGATAAGATCTAGAATAGATAAGAGAGCTGGGGATATAGCTCAGCAGCACACTGCCTACCTGTCAAGTATGACATCCTTTCAATTCCCAATACCAACAACAACAACAAAAAAGAATAGATAAGAAACTCAAAACAATAATAACAAAATAAAAAATAACCAATTACAAATGGGCAAATGATTTGAATACATACTTATTAAAAGAAGGGATACTGTACAACTTGCCAACAAATAAATGGCCAAAATGCTCAATATCTTTAGCCATTAGTGAAATGCAAATCAAAACTACAGAGATATCACCTCACCATACACATCCATACTCAGTCCAAAGTGGCTACCTTCAAAAACAAAGCCAGGCCTCATGGTACATGCCCAGAATCCCAGCACTCTGGGAACCTGAGGCAGGAGGATCAAAGTCAGAGTCCAGCCTGGACAACTTAATGACTCAGACTCTGTTTCAAAATTTAAAAATAAAAAAGCCTAGAGATGTGGCTCAGTGTAAAGGTCCTGGATTCAATTCCCAGTATTGGACAAAATAAAGCAAAACACCAAAGGGAGAAAGGGAATTCTTACAACACCGTTGGCGGGAATGTAAATAGGTAAAGCTACTACAGAGTTTTCTCAAAGAACTAAAACTAGATCTGTATGATCTAGCTATCTTACTTCTGAGTATTTGACTAAAGGAAATGAAATCAGAATACCAACGAGATATGTGCATACCTGTGTTTATTCTGCAAGGAACCAGCCCTCACACCTCAGTTCTTTGTGTCTTCAGCGACAGAATTCAGTCAAGATACATAGGCAACTATTCAAAAGGATAAGTAGAATTTATTGTACAGTAGATGAGATTTATGCCTTTAGGTGAGAAGGTAGGCAGTGTCATAAAGACATCTGCACTAAGTGTGACTGTGGATATCATTTCATGCACACGTGTTCTTCCTGTGGTTCAGGAAACTGTGGTCATTAGGATGCTTAGTGGCATTTTTCTTAGAAGTTACTTTGGAATTGCAAAATATTGTCTTGTTTTTTGTTTTTCTAAAGAAGCTATAGGGCCAGGGATATGGCTCAGTGGCAAAAGCACCTGCCTGGCAAGCGCAAGATCCTGAGTTCAATTCTCGGTACAAAAAAAAAAGAAGAAGAAGAAAAGAAAGAAAAAAGGAAAAGAAAAAAGAAGCCAGGCATGGTGATGCACGCTTGTAATCCCAGCACTCAGGAGATTAAGGCAGGAGGATCGGTGAGAGTTTGAGACTAGCCTGGGCTACAAAGTGAGCTCAAGGCCAGCCTGAACTTCATAACGAGACCCTGTCTCAAAAAAGACAAAAATTTTTTTAAAAATTAAAAAGATAGTGTCCCCTCAGGGACCTTACTTATGTAAGAAACTTAGAGATTTATGAAAAGTAAATTCTAATCTAAATCAGGTCTCAGCCCAAGATGAGAAGGTCTTTAAAGAGTATCCCCCTTTGTGGTATTACAGGCTGTATGTTATGAGAACCATGTATGCTGAAAGCCTTGTTCTAAAAATACAGGCCCTGTATCTTTGGGTCTGAGACCTGACAAATGACTATAAATGAATTTTACACTTGCGGTTGTTTATTCATTAGCTATAACAAGCACAGCATTCTCATTTGGACACCGCCCCTTTTGTCCCTGAGGCCCACTAATATCTAACTAGCTGTCTAACACTATTCAGAGTAACTAAGATATGCAATCAGCCTACCTAGGTGGACTGATAAAGAAAAGGAGGTACATATACATAATAGAGTTATATTTAGCTATAAATAAAAATGAAATCATATCCTTTGCAGCAAATAGATGAAAGTGGAAGGTATCAAGTTAACTAGGCCAGACATAGAAGGAAAAGTACTGGGGCTGGGGATTTAGCTTAGCGGCAAAGGCGCCTGCCTGGCAAGCGCAAGGTCGGGAGTTCGGTTCCCGGTACCGGAGAAAAACCAAAAAAAAAAAAGAAGGAAAAGTACTGTACTGTATGTGAAAGATAACAAACTGTGACTTGAATGTAGAATAGAGATTAATACAGATACAGACAGAAGGGTGTGGGGAGGGAAGGAAGGGGGATGTGGGAAAAGGGTGGATGGATTTGCACTTTTTTTGGATACGAGAATCAAACTTGGGACCTTGTGCTTGCCAGGCAGGCACTTGTGCTGCTGAGCTATATCCCCAGTAGGTTGATTTGATCAGTGTACACTGTATGCACACATAAAAGTATCACACTGAATCCCATTAATATGTACAATTAATATATGCTAATAAATACAAATTTTCAAAAATATGGGATGTATACATATACAATGGAATGCTATACAACCTTTAAAAAGAAGAAAAATTTGTCATTCTTTACTGCATTCATCGAGCCGGAGGACATTATGCTATGTGAAATAAACCAGACCTAGAAAGACGAATACTGCATGAATCGCTTACATGTAGAATCTGAAAATGTAAATCTTGCAGAAATAGAGTAGAAAGGGTACTACTAGAAGCTGGGACGGGAAGAAGTAATCAGGAATGATAAGATGTTAAAGAAAGGGACCAAAGCTTCAGTTAGACTACAGAAGTATGTTTCGGGGATGTACTACACTGCAGGAGATCAGTTAAAAATAATGCATTGTATATTGTAAAACTACTCAAAGATGACTGGTGTGGTGGTGCAAGCCCATAATCCCAGCACTCTGGAGGCTGAGGCAGGAGGATCATTGTGAGTTTAAGGCCAGCCTGGGCTCGGTAAGCGAGTTCAAGGTCAGCTTGCATTACATGGTGAGACCTTGTCTCAAAAAACTAACCAACTAATTAACTAAGTAAATAAATAAAATCACTAAGAGAATAGATTTTCATTTTGTGTTCTTATCATAAAAAATAAATTGGTAGGGTGATAGATCTTAATTAGCTTGGCTGAATGTACACATAGATCAAAACATTACACTGTACTTCATAAAAACACATCATTATAATCCTTAGTTAAAAATTTAAGTACTAATATAGAACCAGGATCAACAATTATTGAAGGATGTCATGTGTTTACTTCAAACATAAAACTAAATCTGGGTGAATAAACAGTTGTTAAATCAACTGCAGATTAAACATCTAACATCATACAAAAAATCAGGGATTTAATCCCTATTTTTTAGTTTTTAACAGAATCTGTGGCCTCGCTTAGTTTTATTTCTTTACACACGCACTTGAAGGCAACATTATTTTGCATGAACGGACCTTTTCCATGTGCGGTTTCTTCACACTGTGAAGGGAAAGTACGCACAGGCCACAGCATTATTGATTTGTGCTTCATGTTTCATTTGCCATAAAGCTGCAGTCACAGTAACAGCCAGCTGGGGACAAAGACTCAACCTCTAATAATACTGTTTTAGCAGTGCATCACCTAGCATTGAACATGCCATGTGGAATGCATATCATAGCTGTTCAGAGAGGGGAAAAGTGTAGTTGCACTTGGGATTCTAGCACTGGTCTCCAAAACTTTAAGATGCCACATACTCTCACATGCACTTATATTTAGCATCCAGAGGCATGCTTCAGGCTGTGGTTGATTAATTTTTCAGGAACTAGTCAGGTATATTAATGCAGAAAATCAGTGCATTTTCACAAGTGAAAAGACTGTGGAGAAGTGTGGCAGAATCGGCCCGCATATTTTAATCTGGTAATGTGCAAACACTACACTCTTTTAGATACTAGCTGCCAGCAACCTCTAGTAGCTACTAAGATGTTAGAGTATTGTAAGAAAAAATTAATAACTGAGACTAGTTCCTTTTTCCAGCATTTGCAATGTGTCTAATCTCAAACCCAGCTTCCCCTCACAGACAACCGTCTGACAAACTTCAAGTCTCATAAATGTAATACCACCTTGAACCATCTGACAGTACACCATGCTAAGAAATGCTTCTCTTTTTGCTTTTGTTTGTTTTGTCCTTGTGAAACAGGGTCTCGCTGTGCAGTTCAGGCTGGCCTTGAGCTCACTTTGTAGCCCAGGCTGGTCTTGAACTCACAACGACCCTCCTGCCTCAGCCTCCTGAGTGCTGGGATTACAGGCGTGTGCCACCACACCGGCTAATGTTTCTTGTTAAACAATCACTCTTCCCTACTCTAAGCACCCCTTCCTGCCAAAATGGATATTTAGAGGATATTCCACTCCTTCATGCCCACATACACTTATAGTTAGATACGGCTCCTTCTTTACCCCAGATAATCCATTGCCAGTCCCATATCCCGTCTTCCCAGGTGAAGTGACATATCCAGCGCCTTATAAACAAAAAGAGATTCCTGAAACTTCCCACAAGTATGTCAATCTTCTTCCCCTCAGATTCCTTGGACGTTAACACCTCCCACTTACATATTCATCTTATAGAAAATCATAATTTGATGCAGGTGCTGGACCTGTTGTCTCCGTCCCCTTATAAACTATGCCAAGGAAAATATTGCCTGATCTGAACACCACTTGGTCTTTTTTCAAGTGGGGCCACATATCCTACCTTAAGCTTTCCTTTCTGTTCCATACTCCCATGATGCAGTTCAACTGTATTCTCCCTGGACTGGCAGATACCAACACCTGTGGGCTTTTCTCAGGCCTAGTGCTGCTGGCCAGGTCTGTAATTTCTTCCTGGATCTGCTGACCCCCTGGGCCTACCTTCTCTTCCCAGGCTTTGGCCTCATTTGCAGTCAGGATGCATGGGTGGTCACAGGCTCTGCTGCCCTACGCCAAGAGGAGACAAAATGCAGAGCCAGCTGAGAGTTGGCAGGTGGCTGTGGCCAAGGCACAGAATCTACGGGCATGGACTTGCTGGGGGCCAACACGTGGCTCTGTCCAGTCCGTGGACTGCAGCTTCATCAGTCAGTCATAAAATTCTTCACATTACACTTAACTGGATTCCTCATACTCATTATCATTTTCATAAAACTTTCTTTTTTCTCAGAAATTTTTTTTTATCACGCTCAATTCATTTCAGGCCAAAATAGTGTCATACTTTATGAAGTATCTGAATAATCCTCTCTGCATTTTTTAATGTCCTCTAGAATTGATCAAAAGATATCAAACATGAGTGTGACCATATTTCTCTCCTAAATTATACGGTGTTATTCTTCCCAACTCAAAGAGATGATCCAAAAGAAGAGAAAACAAAGCTGAATTCAGTGATTTTCATATCAAGTTTAGTGCATATATATGTATTCCTAGGGAAAAATATTTTTTAAAAATAAGGAAGATCATTAGTGAGATACATTCCTGATTTTCTAATTCTGGACTGCATCTCCAAGGATTGAATTGAGACCCTTTATAGCAACTGACTCTTCTTATAAAGATTTTATTTTAAAGAGAAAAAAATCCAATACAAACAATGATATAAAATTTCAAAACAAGATAATAGGAAATTAACAATGGTTATTATATTGCATATTGTTATCTTCAAAGTAGTTGCTCAGATTACAAGATATAGTCATGCAAAATCTATCAAACAATAAAAACACAAACTGTTCCTTTCAACAAACTGATAGAAATTAGTGTATTTATCTTACCTATCTTACCTATATATATATATTTTCTCTTTTCTCTTCCTTCTTTTCTCTTTTCCTCCATCCCAGTTGTTCTTTGCTTTTGGGCAGTTTCTTTTACTTTCACAATATCTATTATACATTTTGAACCTTATTTACTCTTTAAATTTTCTTACACTAAGGAGACAATATGATATTTACACATGTGAGTCTGATTTATTTCACTTTTGAGTATGGTCTCTAGTTGCATCCATTTACCTGTAAAAGCCTTGAGTTTATCATCCTTTATAGCTGAGTAGAGCTCAATTGTATAAAAACGCCACATCTTTTCCTTATCTTTTCTTCATTTGATGGGCATTTGGGTTGTTTCCAAGATTCAATTATTACAAATTGGGCTGCTATAAACATGAGTGCACATATATCGCTGTAGTATGATGTTTTTAATTCTTCTGTAAAAATAACCAGAAGGGGAATAGCTGGGTCAAATGACACCTCTAAACCAAGTTTTTTGAGAAATCTCCACATGGATTTACTTCCAACATATGATGTTTTCTTTGGGGGTAAGTTGGGGGCACAAATATTCACTCTGTAGTACTGATCCTAGAGATATAATACAAGAAATTATGGTACTCCTACAAAATTGATATGCATAACTTTAAAAAGGGAGAAGCAAGTTTCCCTTATAATGATATGACATGATCTTCAGGACTTTTCCATAAGTAGAAAAAGAACATATTCATCACAATAGATATAATATGTTGCCACTATTTTTTTTTTGGTTTTTCTCCGGTACCAGGAACCGAACTCACGACCTTGCGCTTGCCAGGCAGGCGCTTTTGCCACTGAGCTAAATCCCCAGCCCCGCCACTATTTTTTAAGAATAAGGATTGATTCAATTTTGCACAATTATTTGCTTATATTTGCAAAACAGAAAGCCTGAAAAGATAAACCAAAATTAATAATGTAGTTACTTACAGGGATGTAAAAAAGATAAAATAGAGGTTAGTCCAGTATAGATGAAAGACTTATGTGAACAGTAGGCATTATATACTTTCAATCTATGATCACATAATGTTATACCAAGAAAAATAAAACAAAACTTGTTCTCAGAATACCACTTACTCCAACCAACTAAATTTATGCACATGCCACTACTCCCCATGATGAATGTAAACTTTATGTACTACAAACATGTACTAATAAAAAATCAAAACTAAAAGATACTGCATATTAAGTAAGTGGCTGTATATATGTATTCTTATTGGCTATAACAAAATACATGAGGCAGAGTAAGTATTAAAAAGATTTAGTTAGCTCACAGCTTTGGAGGCTGAAAACTTCAGACTGAGCAGCTCCATTTGTTCAGCCTCTAGCAGGGCTCCCATATCCTCACAAGGGCTCCCTTGGCAGGGTTACCACTTAATAGGTGGCACCATGGTGAAAGCACATGGAGAATGGAGTGGGTACATGGCAAGACAGAAAGCCAGAGACGGGGAAGAGACCATTCTCACTCTCTTATGACGACCTTCTCAGGAGAACTACACAGGATCAAATGAGAACGGTATCAGTTCCTTTGGAGGACAGCACCCCAAGCACCTAGATAACTCCTACAAGGTCCTCCCTCCAGGAGGTGCCAGCACTTCAGAATCCCCACTATCACACTACAGAGAAAGCCTCCAACACATGAACCCTTGGAAGACAAACCACATTCAAACCATACCAATGACATAACCACAAAAAGCAAAAGAATTGTTTTGAGCGATTTTTGAGTATTGTCTTATTAATAATACTGGAGGTATTTGAATCTATTTGATATATGGTTAGAATAAAGCAAAAAGTAGCAACATGAATATAAGCAAAAAAACCCTTACAGTAATGAACAAGATAGAAACTCCTGTAATCTTTAATTTAAAAAATATTATTCTGGTAACATTATTTTGATAATGAATCCACAGTAGTGCAAAACATGCTTGTGATTCCACTTGCATTTTTCTAGGGACTGATGGCATTGAATATTTTTTCATGTATTTATTAACTAATAGTTTGTAGGTCTTCTTTTAGAATTTTCTTTTCAAATCTTTTGTACATCTTTGAGTAGATTATTTCTGTTCATATTACCAAGTTTTATTTTTTCATATTCTCAAGTTTTAACTCATATTTATGTATTCTGGCTACAAGCCCTCCTTACATATGTACCTTGAACACTTTTGCCCCAATAAATTTCCTTCCAGTGTCCCTGGAAGAGCTAAGAATTTCAATTTTGATTACCTCCAAGTTACCAGTTATTTTATGCCTACCTCTTAAATCTTTGCCTATTCTAATATCATTAGTTCCTCCCCCTTTTTTGAGAAGCTCTATTGTTTTGATTTTACAGTAACATCTACAATATATCTTGAGTTTATTTCTGTATGCCATGGAAGGTGATGGCAAATTCCTTTATTGAAAGGACTTTTATTTCTTTATTGAATGAAATTGGTGAATTTGGCCCCAGACCAATAGAATGTAAATGCATAGATCACTTATTAGACCCCCTATTTTGTCCCATTAATATATACATCACCATTTAGGCCAACACTACACAGTAACACACTCAGCTGAAGATCTTTGAGTTCACAAGAATTTCTGAGTAGTGTCTCATCATATAGACTGCCATTATACATTTATCCATGCATTCCTTGAATGAAATTTGGGTTCTTTTCTGTTTCTTACTGTTACAAATAAGCCTGCCAAAAACATTAGTGTACAGAATTTTGTTGAAACACGAGCTTTCATAACTCTAAGACTGACAAGTGGGATCACTAGGTCATATAGTGCTGGGTCATATTTCTAAAAATTTGTTAAAGTTTTTTTGGAGTTTACCATTTTACATTTTCACTAGCAATGGATGAGGGCTCAATTGCTTTTTGTCTTTACTCTATATTGCTAGTATATTGTTGCTATTCAAAAAGATGTTTAGTACATTTCATGGTAGCTTTAATTTGCATTTCCCTCCTGGATCATTATCTGTACTTATCACCCTTTTAGCTCCTTGATAGATTAATCATGTTCTTACATCTTTTAACTGCATTGTGTTCATTTTTTATAATTATTAGCACACATTAATTTTACAAAGTAATGAGTTTCCCATCCATGCGTATGATCTAGATTGATTGTTTTCTTCTTGTTGAGTTTGGGGAATCCTTAATATAGTCTGGATACAAGTCACTTGTGGAGTGTGTGGTTTGAAAGCGTTTTCTCACAGCATTTTTCTTTGTAGTCTTTTGACATCGTTTTTGATAAAGCAAAAGATTTTTATTTGGATGAAGTACAATTTCATTTTTATTTTATGGCTTGTTCTTCGGTGTCAGTTTTAAGAATTCTTCACCTAAGTTCAACTGACAGATGTTTTCTTCTAAAATGTTTATGGTAGGGGCCAGGGATACAGCTCAGTGGCACAGTAGCTGCCTGGCAAGTGTAAGGGCGTGAGTTCGATTCCTGTACCAATAAATAACTAAAATGTTTATGGTTTAAGTTTTATGTTTAGATCTATGGGCCATTTTGAGCTAATTCTTAAACAAGTTATAAAGGCTAGGTCACAGCTCATTTGTTTGCATAAGGATGCCTAGAAATTAAAACACAACTTGTTCAATAGGTTATACTTTCTTGATTGAATTGCTTTTGCACCTTCATTGAAGAGCATATGGTCTTATTTATTTGGGGGGGTGGTTTCTGGTAACGGGAATCAAACTCATGACCTTGTGCTTGCCAGGCAGGTGGTGTGCCGCTGAGCTAAATCCCCAACCCCCTATAGTCTTATTTTATACACTAATTTCTGGACTCTCTAGTCTGTTTCATTGGTTATGTCTCTGTCTACTTGTCTTCATTATTGTAACATTGGTGAGAGTGTAAATTGGTACAACCAATATGGAAGTCATTATGGAGACTTTTGAAAAGGGTTTGTTTTCTACTTCAGCCTCATCAGCATTTGTTATTGGTTGATTTCTTGATGATAGTCATTCTTTCTGGAGTGAGGTGGAATCTTAGCGTTGTTTTAATTTGCATCGCTCACATGACAAGTGATGTTGAACATGTTTTCATATATTTATTTGTCACTTGTACTTCTTCATCTGACAAGTGTCTGTTCATTTCAAATGCCCATTTTTGGACTGGAGTCTTTGAATTTGGGAACTCTAGTTTTTTTGAGTTCTTTATGTATTCCACATATGAGTCCTTTGTCTGAGGAATAGGCAAAAAAAATTTTCCCACTTTGTGGATTGTCTCTTCACTGTATTGGTGGTTTGTTTTGCAGTGCAAAAGCTTTTTAACAACGAAATCCCAGTTGTTGATTCTTTGTAATCTCTTCTATGTGATTGGGGCTTTGTTCATAAAGTCTTTGCCTACAACTGTGTCTTCAAGAGTTCTACTTATTCTAACTTTTAGCAGACTTAGTGTTTCTGTTTTAGTATTGAGCTCTTTGATCCATTTCAATTTTAGTTTAGTGCATGGTGAGAGATATGGATCTAGGTTTAATCTTCAGCATGTGGAAAGCCAGTTTTTCTAGCACCATTTATTAAAGAGACTTTCTTCCTATCATTGTGTTTGGCCCTTTTGTCAAAGATAAGGTGGCCGAGTGTTTGGAGTTGTTTCTGCATCTTCTAATCTAGTCTGCTTACCCTTAGGTCTGGTTTTTTTTTTTTTTTAAATTTTTGCCAGTACCATGTTGTTGCCCAGAATTGCTTTTGCTATTCTAGATATCTTCTGGTTCCAAATGAATTTTAGGTTATTTTCTCTAGTTCTGTGAGGTATGCTATTGGTATTTTGATCAGGATTGCATTATATCCATGTAACAGTTTTGGAAGTGTAGCCATTTTTTAATACTGATTCTGCCTATGGAAGAACAAGAGATGTTTTTCCCCCTTTTGGGGAATCAAACTCAGAACCTTGTGATTGCCAGGCAGGCACTGTGTCACTGAGCTATATCATTAGCCCTCCGTTTTCTAGTGTCCTCTTCAATCTCCTTTTTCAGAGTACTATAGTCTTCAATGTAAAGGTCTTTTACTTCCTGCATTAGATTGATTCCTAAGTATTTCATTTTTCTTGATACTATTGTGAAAAGTGTTGTTTCCCTAATTTTTCTCTCAATGAGTTTGTTATTTGTGTATA
>NW_004955466.1:39059-44809 GCF_000276665.1 Chinchilla lanigera | reverse complement strand
CAGAACTGTATTGAATAGGAGTGGTGACAGTGTACATCCTTGTCTTGTTCCTGATTTTAGAGTGAAATATTTCAGGTTTTTACTATTTAGTATGATGTTGGCTGTTGTTTTGTCATAGGTAGATTTTATCAGATTGAACTATTTCTGTTACAATTTTCTGTAGGGTTTTTAAAATCATGTATTGATGTTGAACTTTGTTGAATGCTCTTTCTGTGTCTAATGAGATATTCATGTATTTTTTTGTCCTTAGTTGTGTTACTGTGGTATATTGATTTGTGTGTTTTGATCCATCCTTGCATCCCTGCACCTCTCAGAAGAATCCTGCTTAGTCATGAGGTAAAGGTTCATGATGATTTGCTGCGTTCTATTCGCCAGTATCTTATTGACGATTTTTGTATCTATGTTCATTAAGGAGATTAGTCTGTAGTTCTCTTTTTGGTTGGCTCCTTCTCTGGGTTTGGTGTCATGTTAATAATGCTTGCTTTCAGGAATGATTTTGGGAGTACTTTCTTTTTTTTATTTTAAAGAGAAAAAAAACCAATAATGGACCGGGAACCCTCGGTGAGCTTCACTTTCAATTTCACTAACAAGTGTGAGGAGTAGTGGCATTAGGTCTTCTTTAAAGTTCTTGTACAATTCAGTAGTGAATCCATCACAACTTGGGCTTTTCTTTGTTGGTAGTTTTAAAATTATTTCTTCAATTTCATTGATTGATATTGGGTTATTTAAAATTTTTATATCTTCATGATTCAGTTTTGGTAATTCATATGTATTTAGGAATCTATCCATTTCTTCTGCATTTTCCACCTTATTTGAGTACAGATTCCCAAAGTAGGTTTTAATGATCTTGATTCCTCAGCATCTGTTGTGATTTCACCCTTTTCTTCTCTAATTGCATGGATTTGACTCTTCTTTCCCTTTTTTGAGAAGGTTGGCTAAGAGTTTGTCACTTTTACTTAATCTTTCAAGGAAACAACTCTACAATTCATTGATTCTTTATATCATTTTCTTAGTCTCAACTGCATTAATTTCTGCACTGATCTTTATAACTTCAGCCCTTGTATGTATTTCGGCTTGACTTCTTTTTCTAGAAGCTTGAGGTTCAAGATTAGGTGATTTATTTAAGCTCGCTCTGTTTTTCTGATGTGGGAATTAACTACTATAAATTATTGCATCCCGGTAGGTTCCAGTATGTTGTATCAGCATTATCGTTTAATTGTAGAAACTAACTTTTTCCTTTAACTTAATCTGTGACCCATTCGTTTTTCAGGAAGGGTTATTTAATTTCCACGTGTTTAAGCACTTAGTGTGGTTTCCTTTGCCTTTGATTTCCAATTTCATTGCACTATGATCTGATAATGCTCATGGGATAATTTCAATTTGTTTGCATTTACTTAAGAATGTTATATGAGATAATATATGGTCGATTTTAGCAAAAGTCCTGTGTGCAACTGAGAAGAATGTGCATTCTCTTTTGGAGTGGACCACTTTGTAGATATCTATGAAGCCCATTTGTTCAAGCGTTTGTTTCAGCTTTGGTATTTCTTTGTTGATTTTTTTTGTTGTTGAGTTGATGTGTCTTCTTTTGACAGTGAGGTATTGAGTTCCCCACTACAACTGTGGTAGTTCTTAATGTTTGTCTTATATAGTTGGGTGCAATGGTATTTGATGAATATGTATTTATGATTGTTATCACTTCCTCTTGGATTATTCCCTTAAGAACTATGTAGTGATATCCTTTTCTCTTCTGATCTGTCTTGACTTGAAATCCACTTTGTCTGCAAATAGAATAGCTACCCTTGCTTTCTTTCTGGGTTCCTGTGACATGGAGTATTGTTTTCCATCCTTTGACTTTCTGTCTATGCATTTCTTTTTGACCTAAATGTATTTTTTGTACATAGCATGTTAACTGCTCTTGATCTTTGATAAAAATGCATCTGTGAGGTAAATAAACTATGCCATTATCAGAAGCTGCGTTCATCTCTTGTAATAAAATTATCATATCCAGCATAATATCCAAGGTCTAGAGCTTTCAGTTGAGTTAAGTGTATGGCAGTGTTGTCAGAGAGTGTGGTGGCCCTCAGACATTTCCAGGCTCTTCCTGTCCCATTCAAAGAATTGGACAGGACAGTCACTGAACATGAAAGTTTAACATTTATTTAGGGCAAAAGAAGAAAAAAAAAATCACAAAGTGCTCACAAAGAAAAAATACTCTGAAGTGAAATCGAAAGATACAGTCTGTATGCAGGGCTGGCCACAACAAAAGGACAATAGTGGTGAAGTCAGTGGTTGACATTTTTTATATCTTCTTCCTGATATCAGATCTAGGCCATTCTATCAAAGACCTACTTTATCTCAGGCCAGAAGGATTGAAGGCAGAATTCTCTGGTTGGTATCAAGCACAGAGCTTCGATATGTGCACATGTGTCCCAAATCTCCATGACTGACAGGCCTCTGTGACTGACAAATCACACCCGGTTGCCCAGCCAGTCAACCATCCCCTCATCTCCTGCCTCATTTCCCCCTGAGAGGCATAAATCCCTATAATTCTTTAGAGGAAACTGAGCATGTGGAGGTCTCTGTCTACATATAGTTACTTCCTGCTGAAAGGTTTGTAGGCCCTACCTGTGGAGGATTACGTAGTCTTTAACTAGCTTAGGATGATGTGGCTCAGCATCTAGGCTGAGAGAACCTATCAGAAAATAATAAAAAAGGAGTTAATGTCTACAGACGGGGAACTGTTGACTTGTGTGTTTAACAGAAGAAAGTTTTGTGAACCTATCAGGAGTTGATAGAGACAAAGAGGGATGTTATATAGACTGCCCATGCTTTTTTATACCGATTTTATTTATCTGTCCTCAGAGCAGAACTGGGGTCTTGCTTTCAGAGTAGGAGCCTCAGGTCTTCCAGAGTTTCACGGGAATAGAGTCTTGGTCTTGTGAAAATATGAGTGATCATTGCCACCTAGGGATTTTATACTTGTCACTGCATCCCTTGAGGAAGAACTGGAATGGTTCCTCAGGAACTAGGAAATAAGGACAGGGTCTTGAGGGGCTGAAAAGCTGCTCTTCTTGCTTCCCTACCAGATTTCTGTGTTCCCAAGGAGACTTACACATGTCTATTTGGTGTCTTCCAATGAATAGCAGCAAACCGCCCGGAAAATAGATTAGCAAGCCCTTTTTTTTCCAGATTGTTACGTGGGCATGTAACACCAGAAAGGCATATTTGGAACATTTGACCTCACACTGATATATCAGAGCAGGAGTAAAGAAGTACTGATTAGGGAATCCCCAACCCTAATTATAGCTATAAATCTACAGGAAAGTTTTCTAGAGAAGGAAGTTAAAACAGAGTAATTGAATTTGTTTACCCATAAGGTGCAGGGTCACATGTGGTTTTTTACAGGAAATAGAGATATTCGTGGACATGGACATTGTGGATTCTCCTGGGCCCCTTCAGTCCTCTTTATCTGAGGGGGAAGCGAGAGTCTTGGCTGGTTTAGCCCCTTTGTGAGAGCAGGGACAGTCACTCTCTGGTACTATGAGTCAGGCATCTGAGCCACCTGACAAAGGTAGAGCAGAGCCTAAGGGGTGGTTTGGTGCAGTCTTATGCCCAGTGTCCATTCTTCCTGGGTATTCCCTTAATTGATTAAGTCCCTTCAATTATCCTGGGTATTCCCCTTACATGACTGCGGTATATTTAAAGCACTGCCATCTGCAACAGCTATAATTTTGGACTGCCTTTTTTCTTCAGCCCTTCTCTTTTTATCTTCCTCTAGATCTTCATTTCTGAACACAGAAAAGACCATGTCTGGAAATTGGGTCTGGAGGCCCCTCTATCTGCAAGCCTTTTCTTTTGAAAATACTGAGCCTCTAGCTTGTGGTGGAGTTTTTGAGAATTTACCACCTGATGACTATAAAAAGTAGACTGAGAGCCCCACCAAGTGTGGCTGTTTTCATTAAGCCAGTGGGAAAGGCCCATAGCCCCCTGAGAGACAAGTGGATGTCTGAGGACAGGATGGTAAATGTTAACTTCTTTCTTCTGAGGGGTCCCTTTAGGTATGATGGTGTCTGGGCTTTTTCAGAGATAAAGAATCACAAAAGCCTGATGAACATAAGGCACTTTATTCTAGCTTCTATGCTTTTCACAGAAACTGTCTAACTAAAAAGTAGTATCATAAATTAAACTGTCACCCTTTACTCATCTCGTGCCATTCCCTACTTCGTCCTGGACCCAAACAGTATTTCAACGGTAGATAAATAATTTCTTTTTTTCGGATTGGCAAGGCCAAATCATTCTCATTCTCTACAGCCTAATGGAAAGGTTGCTAGATTGCTAGGGTCTGCATGGTATTTTTCAGGATGTTTCCCAGGGCATGTCTTGAAGCCTCTATACAGAAAAAACTAGGTCTGGGATCCTTCACCAGGCATCCCAAGCAAAAGGAGGCAAACCTGTCAATTCACAAGGTATCCCTTGTGATAGTGATACTCAAGTACTTACTAAGCAGACATCTCTTCCTGAAGCTCTGGCAGCACTGGTTCCTTAGGGAGCCCCCTTGGGTTTTTCTTAGATTTAGGACTTTCCATACCATGTCTCACTGACTCCTTAGAGAGAACAGTAGCGCCCTGAGGGGCTCTTTTAAGCCACTTGACATACTCTAGAAATGATTCCTGAAAGGATAGCTTTCTTTTAGCCACTTGTGAAACAGCAGATCCGTGTGGGGCACTCTCAGTTCTTCCCGGACTGCCTGGGAAACTCTATCTCTTAGCCCCCATCCTATCAATGCTTTCTTACTTTGTTTAAGGCTGTATAGGTGGGAATCTCTTTCTGCACATGTGTGGAGGGAACAGAAAAATTTAAAGAGTAATTACTTGATTTTTTTGAACAAAGAAGGTATCCAACCCACTGTTATCCTATTTTAGTAGTCTTTCAGGAGTTTCTTTCCAAACACACAAAACTGAAACAAGCCGGGTGTCTGGAGACCTGAGCGTTCCCACTTCCCACTTGCCGCTGTCTCCACTTTTCCTCTCTGTTCTTTGCACTGGATTTGTGAACAAAGTATTTTTGAACACTTGCTCAGAGGTGATTTGCTAAGAATATCTGAGAATACTTTGTTCAGCACACCATATAAGTGGAATCAAATAATACATGGGTTCTTCATTCCCAAGATATTTGCCTTGTGCACATTGCCCAAGTCTAATAGTTTTCTGGGGAATGGACATGGTACAAAATCTAGCCTGACTTTGTTTTGTTGCAGAGGCATGAAGCTGACTGTGGAAGAGGAGGAGAAGGCCAAGAGGATAGCAGAAATGGGAAAGCCAGTATTGGGTAAACACCCCAAATTAGAGGTCATCATTGCGGAATCCTATGATTTCAAGGGCAGGCCACTAGTGAGATCTAATAGAATAATAGATGCATTAAGGTAATGTGGGCAGAAGACCTAAGGTTTTGTTCAGTTTCACCACTGGATATGTGAAGTTAAAAGTGAAGAAATCACCCGCCCACCTCAGGCCTCAGTTTCTCCTGTGTGACATGTTATAAATAGTGCTGGCCTTTTGTGTGCTAGGAATATTGTGAGGAAATAGAATACCCTAAAACTCATTTGCAACCAGAAGAGACCTAAAATAGCAAAAACGATTCTAGGCAACAAAGCAAGGCAAGCAGTATCACAATTTCTGACTTGAAATTATACAACAAAGCTACTGTGATTTAAGAAAAAAGCCTTGTACTGGAAAAAAAAAAAAAAAAAA
>NW_004955466.1:34515-38959 GCF_000276665.1 Chinchilla lanigera | reverse complement strand
ATAATAAACATACATTATGAAATAGGATAGGAACATTACAAACTTAACACAGTTATGGATAGATTAGTAGGAAAATATCAATGGCTGCTGTAATACGTGGTGGTATCTTCAAAGTGGTTTCTCAGGAAGACAGAGATATGCAAGAAGGATCTAATAAGTAGTTACAGCCTAAGGGTTGTCAAAATAATGCTGGAGTCTTGTGGATACTCCTACACTATGGGTTGGGTAGCCAGCACGGGAAGTCCTCAGGACATGGCAACAATCTTGTCTGGAAGAAACCAGGATAAATCCAATCTAACAGGGAGAAACACTTTACATACTAACTCCTAATTAATGATTGGTTCTGTTATATTATGATAGACTTTGCTTCTATGGTCTAAAGTACAAAATCAATAATTATCACAGTTGTTCCATTTCTAAATTGTGTTTATTACTATTTGTGCTACTGTAGGTAGGATGTCATATCTGTTGTAATTAGTTGCTGTCTTTTGTGTAATAATATTGGGAAGCTCTGGGGTAACAACCTCACCACATCTCTACATCAAAAGGCTGGGGACTGAACCAAACAAAAAACATCTCACTCTCCATTAATTTGGAAGGTAGGATTTTGGGACAAACACAAACCAAGAATTTCCTACACACAGAAGGTATCACTGAAGTCAGACTATTCCTGGAGAGACCTTGGTATTAGTGATATAGCCATGTACTCCCAAAACTCACAAGGATTACCACAGCAAACAAAATAAAAAAATTTCTTTGAAATAGAAGATGTGAAAACAAAGGAGCAAAATGCAATCTCAGACCTTCAGCCCACCCAAAACAAGTCCGGGAGACATTGACATAGAAGAAACTGGAAGTCACATATCTGAAATTTCTAAAATGATTGCAACTGAAGTAAAGAAACAACTCTCTGAGGCTGCAGAAGAAATCAGATCAGGAATAACCTCTCAGGTAAAAAAAGAAATGACACCCGTAAAGAAAGAATTGCTCAGCATATTTAAAGAAGACAGATTAAAAAAAATAGATGAGCATAGAAAAATGTGGGAGACCTTGAATGAACAGTATAGGAAAGAATTTGAATGCATGAAACAGATTCAGAGAGATACACAGGAAATTAAAAATGCCTTGGAAAGCTGGAAAAACCACTTGAACAAGTCTAAAGATAGACTTTCAGACATTGAAAACAATATTGCAGTTAGGAACTGCAAAAGGAAAGATTTCTTAAAAATAACAAGAATGAGGAAATAACAATTCAACAGTTGCAAGATGATGTAAGGAAAAACAATATAAGACAGATGTCAATGAAAAGACAGGAGTCAACACAAATAACATAAAGGAATATTCACAGTAGTAAAAGAAAATGTTTGAAGCATGGGAAAAGAATCTGACATACAGAGAAGTAAGACATCTACAACCCCAGTTAGCCATAACCAAAATAAATCTACATCTAGACATGTAATAATCAAGATCCCCAAAATTCAGCCCAAGAACAGAATATTAAAAGCTGTTACAGAGGGGCTGGGGATTTAGCTCAGTGGCAAAGCGCCTGCCTGGCAAGCATAAGGTCGTGAGTTCGGTTCCCGGTACCAGAGAAAAACAAAACAAAACAAAAAAAAAAGCTGTTACAGAAAAAGCAGATTACTTATTCAGGAAAGTTCATCAGAATCATGGCAGATTTTTCAGCACAAATCATCACATCAAGAAGAGCTTGGAGTAAAATATTTCAGGTCCTGGAAGAAAATAACTTCCAACCTAGATTGGTGTACCCTGCAAAACTATCATTCAAAATTAATGGAGAAGTAAGATATTTCCAGGACAAAGAACAAGTAAAGAAATTTATGACCACCAAACCAACCCTACAAAGAGTACTGAAATATATTCTAGAAAGAGATAAAAAAAAAAAAAGGACCAACATTTGAGGAACAACAATAGAAAGGAACTATCAGCAGGGCAAGCAACTGAACAGAGGGAAAAAGTGGGGAACAAACAGCAAGAAAATAATATGACAAATGTAAGTCAATACATAATAGTTACAATCATCAGTGTAGATGACCTCAATTCACCAATCAAAAGACAGACTGGCAGAGTGGATCAATAAACAAAGTCCAACCATATGCTGCACACAAGAAGTGGATTCAACTCAAAAGGAAAATCATAGACTGAAAGCCAAAGGATAGAAAAAATAATCATGTGACAGGAATCCAGAAAAAAGCAGGGGTAGCTCTTCTGTTTGCAGACAATGTAAACTTCAAACCAAGTTTGAAAGAGATAAAAGAAATAAAGAAGGTCGCTGCATACTTGTTATAGGAAAACTGCAAGAGGAAGACGTAACATTCATAAATATATATGCATCAAATATGGGAGCACCCAACTATATAAGACAGATTTTAATAGACATGAAAAATCAAATAAGCAATGACACAATCATAATGGAGGATTTTAATATCACATTGTTACAAAGAGCCCGATCATCTAGACAAAAAAACAGCAAAAAGCAGAACTGAACCAAACTTGTGAACAAAGGGACACAGCAGACCTTTACAGAGTTCTCCACACAAAAACATCAGAATGCACATTATTCTCAGCTGCACATGAGATATTGCCTGAAATAGGCCATATAATAGGATATAGAACATGCTTAAGTAAATGTACAGTAATTGAAATTATCCCATGCATGTAATTGGACCATAAAGCAATGAATTTGGAAATTATTGAAAAGAAATCACAAAAACTCCATAAACACGTGGAAATTAAATAACACTTTCCTGAAAGAGCAACAGTCACAGAAGAAATTAAAGAAGAAATTAAACAATATTTACAGTAAAAAAAATGAAGATGTGACATACTGGAACCTGTGTGATACAATGAAAGCAGTCCTCAGGGAAATTTATAGCAGTGAATCCTCACATCAGGAAAACAGAATGAGCACAAACAAACAACCTTATGCTGCACCTCAAACATCTAGAAAAGACAAGCAAGTGAAGCCCAAAGCACAAACAAGGCAGAAATTTATAAAGATCAGAGCAGAAAATAACACAATGGAAACTAAGAAAACAATACAAAGAATTAATGAATTGAAGAAATGATTCTTTGAAAGAATAAATAAAATTAATAAACCCCTAGCCAACCTCATCAAAAAAGGAAAAAAAACTCAAATTCATGCAATAAGGAATCATGCATAATGAATCACTATAGGGCCTGTAGAAATTTAGAAGATCATCAGTGCCCACTTTGAAAATTTCACAGGATGGAAAACACAGACGACATGGACAGATTCCTAGATACATTTGAATTACCAAAGCTAAATCAAGAATTCTTAATAAGCTGATATCAGTCAATGAAATTGAAAATATAATTAAAAGCTTACCAACAAAGAAAGGCCCAGGTCCTGATGGATTTACAGCTGAATTCTAGAAGAGGTTTAGAGAAGATTTAATGCCAATTCTTCACGAATTCCTTAAGGGAATTGAAAGGGAAACAATTCTCCCTAACTTATTCCTTCAGGAGAGTGTTACCCTGATACCAAAACCAGAGAAAGACCCAAACAGAAAAGAACTACAGACCAATCTCTCTAATGAACATAGAAGCAAAAATATGCAATAAAATACTAGCAAACAGAATACGGGAAATCATCAAGAAGATAATACACTATGACCAAGTGGGATTGATCCCAGCAATGCAGGGATGGTTCAAAATATCCAAATCAATAAATGTAATATACCACATCAACAGAGCCAAAGACAAAAATCACATGATCATCTCAATAGAAGCAGAAAAACTTTCGATAAATTCCAACACTCATTCATGATAAACACCCTACAAAAACTCAAAATACGTGGTCTTTACCTCAATCTGATGAAAGCCATCTATGGCAAACCAAAAGCCAAGATCACAGTCAATGGACAAAAATTGAAAGCTTTCACTTTAACATCAGAAACAAGACAAGGATGTTTACTGTCACAACTCCTATTCAATATAGTTCTGGAAATGTTAGCCAGAACAATTAGACAAGAGAGAGAAATAAAAGGAATAAGGATAGGAAAGGAAGAAGTGAAGTTATCATTATTTGCAGAAAACATGATACTTTACATAGAAGAACTCAAAAACTCCACCAAAAGCCTTATGGCTTTAATAACTAAATTCAGTAGCATGGCTGGATACAAAGTCAGCACTCAAAACGGAATGGCATTCCTGTACACAAACAACAAACTTACTAAGAGAGAGATGAGGGAAACCACACTCCTCACAATAGCATCCAAAAAAGTGAAATACTTAGGAATCAATCTAACAAAGGAAGTAAAAGATCTATACAGTGAAAATTACAGTACCTTGAGAAAAGAGATTAAAGAGGACTTCAGAATATAGAAAGATATTCCGTGCTCATGGATAGAAAGAACTGACATTGTGAAAATAGCCATACTCCCAAAACTGTTATACAGATTCA
>NW_004955466.1:32940-34415 GCF_000276665.1 Chinchilla lanigera | reverse complement strand
TACTCACGTCCGCTGCATTGCACTTCCCAGGTAAAGCATGTGGGTTTAGTTCCCTGCTCCAGCTCCTGGGGAACCATAGTCCAACAGAGGCTGACGGCTCCCTCTACATCCCTTGTCTCACTGGAGATCATTTGCCGCCAGGGTGGACAATTCCCATACTTGGAAACTTTTCACCTCAAATGCATGCGTCTTGTGTCTTCTCTGCCTGATGTCTTTCTCCAGAACCGAGAGTAGTGTTTCACTGAGTGTCCCATTGCCTGAGACCTCCCAGGGAGTCCACAGTTGCTCACAGAAGAAAATGGTTCACTAGCTTACCTTTTTTGTGCTTCTTCAGGGAGAAGTCTGATTGAACTTTTTTTTTTTTGGTACTGGGAATCGAACTCAGGACCTTGGGCTTGCCAGGCAGGTGCTGTGCCACTGAGCTAGATCCCCAGTCTAAGAAGTCTGATTGAAAAACACAATGAATATTCAGAACATATTTTTAAATGTGCTACAGTAAAAGACACATTGCCCTTAATTGCCCCTCGAATATTTCCCCTCATTTCAAACACACTTATCATTCTTGACACTGTTAGGTTTAGCACTGGAAAGAGCAAGAGGCAGAGGTAGGTAAATCAAGCCTTTACTTCCAGCATGGGAGGGTTAGCTAAAATGCTAGAAGTGAAAACAAAAAGAAAACTGAGAAAAGTGGTAGAATTGTGTAGGGAATTCAGGCAAAAAAAGGAATGGAGTGAATAAAAGTGAAGAAATGAAGAAAATTTTTTGGAATTGCTTTTAATCAATGGAGGTAGCCATGCTGGAGGGCAGAGATAAGGTAAATGAGGCTTTATTTGATAATATTTGAAATTGGAACATGGGTACTTTTACAATTATCTCCATCTTTAAGGGCGGACCAAATAGAGAGCCTCAGGAATAGGCTGACTTTGCATGGCACAGCACTGCTCTATGCCTGTGGTCCGTGGACAACTATTGAAAGGGTTTCTCTTGTCCAAACTCGAGACATCAAAAGTAACCACTGGTCTTATGTCAACTTGCATAATGTCATGCTTTCCATTATTTTTTTCTATATTTGATGTTTCCTTGTTCTATTTTCCTTTATCCACAACTTTATTGTGCTGCAAGGTCCTTGATCAGAGCAATGATTATATATGCTCATGTTAGTGTCTTCGAAAACATCTTCCAGGGCTGGGAATATAGCTCAGCTGTACAAGCACCTGCCAGGCAAGGACAATGTCCTGAGTTCATTTCCTGGTACAAAATAAAACTAAGCTAAACTAAACTAATTGCAGAGTTCTGTGTACAAAGAAAAATGGGGAAAAATAAAACTGGTACAAAATAAAACTAAGCTAAACTAAAACATTGCAGAGTTCTGTGTACAAAGAAAAATGGGGAAAATAGAAAGAAGTGAAGTACTTATATTCCTGTTTGATTATAATTATTAGAACAGGAAACAAATTCGTAAAATCTGATGTCCT
>NW_004955466.1:29684-32840 GCF_000276665.1 Chinchilla lanigera | reverse complement strand
AAAAAAAAAAAAAAAAAGACCTGAGGATCAATGGAATAGATTAGAAGATACAGAAACAACTATAAATACACTCAGCCACCTTATCTTTGACAAAGGGGCCAAACACACTCACTGGAAGAAAGATAGCCTCTTGAATGAATGGTGCTGAAAAAATTGGCTTTCCACATACTGAAGACTAAAACTAAACCTGTGTCTATTGCCATGCCCCCAAATCAAAATAGTTCCATAATTATTGTTTCAGCTTCTTTTGCTTTGTCCTCTGTTTCAAGTATTCCTCTTATCTGTAGATGGGCCCTTCTCTCATCTTAATTTCTTTTGCCTTTTCCTCTGCATTCTGTGAGACTTTCTCTTGTTTGTGATTTGCATCAGGAATTTTATTTTGTATCAGACCCTTCTTATGTGCTTCCTTTAAATGGAAGGCCACAATCTCTTGCATGTGGTCACACACCAGGTGCTTTGCATGGAATGAATGATAAGACAGTCAGTTTTTTCTAGAAGATAACTGCAGACTGGAACATCAGTATCAAGAGGAGGAATTTTCTCAATAACTTAGGTCTATTTCTTTTTTCTGAACTGTGGTCTTAGGACCTGCTCAGTAGCTCTTTGCAGTGGGCCCCAAAATGTGGTCTTTCCAAGCACTGAGTTTACCGTCTTTTGATGTGTATTCTCTGGATTTCTTTTTTGAGTTAAATGTGTTTCTTGTATACTACATATCATTGGACACTGGATAATGTTTCTTGATCCATTCTGCTAATCTGCATCTTTTGACTGGGGAGCTGAGATCATTCATATTGAGAACTGAATACTGAAAGACAATGACTTATTCCTACCATTGCATTGTTTTTCTATTGTGCATTTCCTTATTTTCTCCCCTGTTGTTCAGCTGCTCAGCCTTCCAGGTATGGTCTTTTGTTGTTGTTGTTATCGGCATTGTTGCCATCTTTGTCTCTTTCTGTAATGTCCATGAGTAATGTTTTTATGCTGGTTGGGTGGCCATAAGTTTCTTGAGGTGCTTCTTGTTGTGGAAATACCTTATTTCTCCATCAGTTTTCAAGGAAACATTTGCAGGGTAATAAGTCTGGGTTGGAAGTTGTTATCTTTTAGGGATTCAAACACTTCACTCCAAGCTTTCCTGACCTTTAAGATTTGCGTTGGTAAGTCTACTGTAATTCCAATGTGCTTACCTTTATAGATGATTCATTGCTTGCCTCTGGCAGCTTTTAATATTTTGCCCCTTTTAGTACTTTGGGACTTTTGGTACTTTGAGTATTAAATGACCTGAGAGGTTCTCCTTTCATCATGGCTATTTGGGGTTCTATATGCCTCACTTACCTGTAGGTTTATTTCTTTCCCTATATTTGGGAAATTTTGTGCCATTATTTCCATGAACATGTGCTTTATGCCATTTGTCATATCTTTTGATTTTTCTGTTATTCCTACTACTCTTATTCTTCTTAGTGTCATTAGCAACTGCTGGATCCATTTTTCATGTTTTCTTGTTGCCTGTAAGGTGTCTTTGAGTAGTTGATCTTTGAGGGGATAATTATTTTCTAGTTCTGAAATTCTGTTCTCACACTGGCCACTTCTGCTGCCCATACCACCAATATAAATTTTTTGCCAGTTGTGGTGGTGCATGCCTGTAATCCCAGCACTTGGGAGAGTGAGACAGGAGGATTACTGCTAGCTCGAGGCTAGCCTGGGCTACATGGTGAGTTCAAGGCCAGCCTGAACTATATGGCGAGACCCTGTCAAAATATACATATATATATAATTTTCAGTTTCCCAGATTTCTGATTGTAAGCTTTTCCAGGACTTAAATTCTTTGCTAAACTGATCATCCATGTTTTATATCATTTTGTTTAGCTCATCCAGCTTTTTATTAGTGTCTTCTGAAAGCTCCTGTGTCATTTGGGTTATTATTTGTTTTTTTTTTGTTTTTTTTTGTTTTTGTTTGTTTGAGACAGGTTCTCACTATGCAGTTCAGGCTGGCCTTGAGCTCCCTTTGTAGCCCATGCTGGCTTCAAATTTGCGACGATCCTCCTGCCTCAGCCTCACGAGTGCTGGAATTACAGGCATGCGCCACCATGCCCGGCTTGGGTTATTATTTGTATCACCAGTTTAGTTATATTTTCTGACATCCCTGGGTACCTCTTTAATCTGTTTTATTGCCTCCTTCATTATCCTTTCAAGTAATTCATGTATGTGGCATATGCTGTTCTTCCCCTTGATGTCCCCTCAGTTGGCTTTAGGGAGTTGAGAATTTGGGGAAGTACTTTGTTTCCTTCTCTTCTCAGGCTTCAACATTATGTGATCAGGGGCCAGCGATATAGCTGAGCAGCACAAGCACCTGCCTGGCAAGCATGAGGTCCTGAGTTCGATTCCCAGTACCAAAAAAAAAAAAAAAATTATGTGACCATTATCGAGCAAATCAGCCATAGTAATATCAAGCAAATCAGTTACAAATAAAGTAAATCAACTACAGTAGTATCAAGCAAATTAGGTACAGTAGAATCATTCAAGGCAGTTTGAGTACTAACAGACAATGAGAACCAATTCTGTGTCATCCTTATCTCTAAGGGAGAAATCCACAATTATACTATAAATATCAAGATAACCAGGTATTGACCCACAGCTAATACACACTAAATGTAACAGCTATACCTCCTCTGATGGTAGAAAAGCAGTCAACTGTAATTTTATAGTCAACTATCTAAAGATCAATAAATCTTTATGGTTATACTATTAAAAACATAGGGGGTTGGGACAGAAGAATGTAAGAAGAAAAATTTGAGTTTTAAACTATATGATATGAGGAGGCCTTGGCTCCTTCCACCCTTATCCCTTCCCCACTTCTTCCTGTGATGTCTCCTGGAACTGGAACTGCAAAGCTTTCTGCCACTCTTGTTCCTTTGGCCAGTTGAGAGACAGACTGCATTTCCAATATTGCATTCATTTGACAAAACACCTGGAGGTGTGTGCAGCCATGCCTCACTGAGGAAGTTCTCTTTTTAAGAAATTTACTCATGACTAACCATTAGTGTTGTGTGTGCGTGTGCATGTGTGTATGTGTGTGTGTTGATTCTTTGTAATATTTCCCTTGCAGTTCTGGGTTTTGTTCATGAACTCTCTGGCTACCCCTATGTCTTTGAGATTTTG
>NW_004955466.1:27442-29584 GCF_000276665.1 Chinchilla lanigera | reverse complement strand
TCCTGGTACTGGAAGTAAAACAAAAAACAAACAAACAAACAAAATAAGTAAATATTAAAACAGACACATTAAATCTACTTGAAGGGAAAGTAGATAGAAATCTTGAAGACATAGGGGTAGGCATAGAGTTCATGGACAAAAACCAAACTGTACAGAAAATACTTTAAAGGATCAACAACTCAGATCTCATCTTATTGAACAGTTTTTGCACATAAAAAGAAATCACCAACAGAGTAAAAAGAAAACCAACAAATTGTGAAAAATTTTAGCCAACTGCCCCTCAGACAAAGGACTTCTATCTACGACATATAAAGAAGTAAAAAATCAGACCACCAAATTCAAAGACCCAATCCAAAAATGGGCATCTAGAAGAATATGCACTTTTCAGGTGAAGAAATACAAATGGCAAATAAATATAGGAGAAAATGTTTAACAACATTGGTCATTTGAGAAATGAAAATTAAAACAACACTGAGATTCCATCTCACCCCAGAAAAAACAGGTATTATCAAGAAATCAACCAGTAACAAATGCTGGTGAGGCTGTGGGGAAAAGGGAATGCTTCTCCACTGTTGGTGGGAGTGTAGACTGGTGCAACCACTTGGAAATCAGTGTGGAATTTTCTCAAAAAAGTAGGGTTGGAGGTTCCATTCGACCCAACTATTCCATTTCTGGGTGATTTCCAGAAGAACTGAAAACATCATACCTCAGTAACATATGTGCACTCATATTTATAGCAGTGAAATTCATCATGACTCAATCTTGGAAACAACACAAATGCCCAACAACTGAGGCATAGATAAAAAAGATGTGGTATATTTATACTATAGAGTATTACTCAGCTATAAAGAAAGATAAACTTGACGCTTTTGCAGGTAAATGGATGCAACTAGAGACCATCCTCATAAGTGAAATAAATCAGACCCACATGTGTAAACATCATATTGTCTCCCTAGTGTAAGAAACTGAAAGAGTAAATAAAATCCAAAAGGTACAATAGATATTGTGATAGGAAAAGAACCTGCTCAAACAGAAAGAGCAACTAGGATGCAGGAAAGGGAAAAGAAAGAAGGGAAAGATGTATATACAAGATAGCTATGATAATTGTACTAATTACTATTGGTTTATGAAAAGGAACAGTTAATGCTTAAATTTTTGAGCAACTTTGCATGCATATATCTGGTAATCTGAACAACTCTGAAGATAATTATAGGCAATATAACAACCATTGTGGATTTCCTATCATCTTGTTTTGAAATTCTGTATTATTTTTGATTTTTTTATTCTCTTTAAAATAAAAAAACATTTCATGTCATATGTATTTAGAAATTTATATATTTCTTCTAGAATCTCCATGTTATTGGAATATAAATTTACAAAATGATTTCTAATAATTCATTGCATTTCAAGGATGTCTGTTGTAATTTCTTCTTTTTCATTTCTAATTTATTGATGTGGGTCACTCCTGTCACTTTTGCTATGTGGCTAACAATGTATTAATTAGTCTTATTTAAACTTTCAAAGAATCAACTCTTCCATTCATTGATTCTTTGTATTTTTTATTGTTCCAATTTCATTAATATCTGCCCTGACATTTATAATTTCTTTCCTGCTAGTTTTGCATTGGGATCATTCTTGTTTTTCAAGAACTTTAGAGACATTATTAGGTTAACTCTGTGGAATTATTCTGTTTTCATAATTATAGAACTTATAGCTATAAAATTGCCTCTTAGGACTGTGCTCATTGCTTTCCACAGACTCTAATACATTGTTTTTCCATTTTCATTTGATTCTAGGAATTTTCTAGTTACTTTCCCTCTTTCTTCTGTGACCATTGATTGTTCACACGTGTATCACTCTATGTGTTTGTGTAGTTTCTGTGATTTTTTTCTGCACTTGATTTCCAGTTTTATTGCATTCTTATTGTACTAGTCTGTTTCTTTTGGGTGAAGAATTAAGACTATTTACATGAGTGTTATCAAAAGATATATACTGATTCCTACTACTATATTATCTTTTCAGGGCTTGATTCCTTATTTCTGTTTGATTCTCTACTCTCCCAGTGGGATATATGCTGCTTCTTGGCCTTGTGGTTCTTTTTGTTTCTGTTTAGGGCTCCATTACTTACCTTCTATGGCTTAG
>NW_004955466.1:20375-21724 GCF_000276665.1 Chinchilla lanigera | reverse complement strand
TCACCTCCCCCTGGAACTGCTTTAGGACTGTTACAGTGCAATATTCCACAAAGAACATCATCAGCTTCACATTTACTAGGTGCACTTCCCTGTCGCAGTTTCCTAAGTCCACAGTTTCCGAATCGGTCACCTATTATGTTCAGTTTCTCATAGCAGGCTTTCGGGGCATCTGTTACTTTGTGTCCAAACAGAGCTTGACACTGCAAATCCCGGTCACTGCAATTTCCTCTCATACAAACAGCTACTGGTGAACATGGGGTTCCATCTTGAATATAGAAGTCTTCGGGGCATCTTTCCCCTTTCCCATCACAGTATTCTGGCAGATCACAAATACCAAGCGGGTCTCTGCATACAGTTCCAAGAGGAGCATATTTACAATTGTGGCAGCAAACGCCCTCATCACACAAACCGCCAACAGTTAAAAGACAGGTGGTTTCACAACACTTACTCAAGGCACATTCTTTAAGAGACCCACAGTCACACTCCTCTTGGTTATTTCTTATCTTGTCTCCACAACGAGGAACTACATAAGGAAAATTATCGTATGGAGGATAAATGTCACTCAAGCAAGGATCCCAATTATGAAGCTTACTGTGTAGTATTTCAAAAGAACAATTGCTGGGTATGTCATAAAGACCAGCCACGTCAGCCATAAGACAATAGGTTCTTCGAAAACAGACACAACCGTCGTAGTCATGAGGCATTGCTAGGTTGTGACCTAATGCATGTGCTATTATTGTTGAACCCAGAAATAAGTGATACCTTGACAGATATAGATACGATGCTCCCCAGTTGGGGTTGCACATACCCCCAGTGTTAGAATAATAAGTGCCTGGTCCTATTTTATGTCCTGTAAGAAGCACTGAAGTAGAATGAGGAATCCTCTTAAACCATACATGTTGTTTGAATAAACCAAACCGATATACCGCTACTGAAGCATGCCTTGCTTTTAATGACACTTGATCCTCCACATTCCATATGCACAAAACTCGTATGAGCATATTTAAGCCCATTGGTCTATAAATGCTGTGTATTATGCTGTTTATAATGAATATACTCTCTACAATTCGAGTTTGATTTTTCTCCAAAAGCCAGAGTGAGTTACTTATCGTGTAGTGAAGATTTGCCTGTTTTCTATGTATCCGCCACAAATAGACAGGGACTGCCCTTGGACTTTCAGCGAGCTTTACTTCTTCAAGTATTTGATTTGCATTGTCCTCTGGAGAGTCACACCTTTCATCTTCCTCTGATATATATTGTGATACAAGCCGAGAAACTACATGCTCAAATTTGGAAGAAGCCTCTAGTGGTTTGATTTCATAAGTAAAGTCATCCACCTGCAGCATGCC
>NW_004955466.1:0-13495 GCF_000276665.1 Chinchilla lanigera | reverse complement strand
GATTCCTCTGATGTCTTGTCCATTAGGGGAACTGTTGCATTGCTTTTCTATGAGTAGATGGTCTTCATACAGGGTCTTCACTCAATTTCTGTTCCTCTACTGGCGGTCACCATGCCCTCAAATCTGCTGTTTAAATATGAATATCATCATGGCTGGGAAGTTAAAGAGTGATTTATGACTGCTTCCCAAATGGCCTCCATTGACATTGGAATAAGGACCTCATCCCTTCATGTCGTGGATAAAAATCTCAGAGCTTGCCTAGCCCAACAGAAGATGAGAGACATCTCAGTGCATCTGGGTGAGTTTCAAAGTCTAACTGCCCACGTGAGGGGGAGCTATGCTGAGGAAATGCATAGTGGAATGTACTTTTCTATGATATTTTTTGGGGAAGGATGGTTGCTTTGAAAAATTTTTCTATCTAAGCAGCCATTTCTTTTTTAGTCCTTTGGCTGAAGAAAGTCATTTGCTGTGTGCGACAATATTTCCCAGGGTTTATTTTGAGGGCAAGATTTTGTGAGTTCTCTTCTAACTGGAGAGGGCTGGTCCCTTCCTCTGTAGAGAAAACTTATGCTGTTACATCTGCACAGGTGTGAGCCTACTTGGCCTTGGGATGGGCTGTGTAGCTGCCATGAGTCAAGTAATCCAGGAAAACAGCACGTGGCTGACCTTTCTTTACAGAAGGAAAGGTATCAGGACACTCAGGAAACTCACTGCCAGGTGAGTCTCACCTGCAAATCACTGTCTTGAAGCCTGACTCTATAATAGTCCGCTGAGCTGCTTGTTGGGTACTCCCTACAGCAGGGGTGCCCAGGACAGAAAAACTCAGGCTTGGCACAAGAGGGGAGAAAATGGGGTTTCTGGATGCACGGAGACACTTTCCAAAGTAGAATCACAGAATTCTACTTGCACTATTTCAAAATCAACTAAGATAGAAACTAGTCACCAATGAAAGTCACATTTTTATAATGCACATTTGTAAGTCACTTCCTTCAAATTAGAATTCTATCGGGTCTCTATGTGACATGTAGACTCACTCAGATCATAATAGTAAAACCAAAAGAGAAAAACATCACATTCATTTTAGAAGACAAAACAAAGATCTTCCTGGGTTCCTCGGTTATATTAGTACACTTATTTTTGAAACACGTTTATGAGAAAATGTCTGTGATAGATAATAAGTCTATTCATCCTGCAGTATTGGCGCGTGTACATACTGCATCTTCACCCGTGTTCCTTCCTCTCTCCTCTGTCTCCCCGCGTTCCCGGGTCCCCTTCCCACCTCTGCAGTGTGTCTTCCTGTTTCCTACCACCCTTATTTTATTGACAGCAAACTTTTCTTGAGCATTTTTTGATCTATGTTTGTTGGCATCTCGGGTTCTCAGGCCTCTCCAGACTGCAGTGAGGTTAAAATGAAACCCAGGAAGACATCACCATGTTACTCTCTTCTCTACCATTGTGAATGTTCTCATATTTCCATATAATATGGGGAAACCTAAGTTTCAGTACTTTTATTGTATCTATGAGTAATAAAGAAGTGTGTCTGTTTTGTATGGAAGAAGTCCTTCGTGTTGATAGTAAAAACAGAAACTACCTGTGATTCCTTTGTAAAGCTCGAGAAATCAAGCCAAACTGCTTTGGAAGCATCTGTTACTTTTTCACCTTTACAGTGCAGCTTACTCTCTGTTGTGTCTGTGAGAAAAGACGTTCTCTTTTTCCCCAGTTATCTTTGTCCTTAGGAAGAGTTTCTTTGCTCTGTTTAGTGGTGCTGGCTTGCATCTGAGCTTTTCCAAGACTGATCTCATGAGTTTTTTGCACTTGTCTCATTTCTTGGGATATGCTTTCTTCACGTCTAACACAGGAGTAGATTTTGTTCCTTCTGATCCGCTGAAAATGAGCCTGTTTATAGTTACCTCTCCTAGGACAGTCTCCATAGTTACCTCTCCTAAGACAGAGTGCCCAGTTCGCACTACATGAATGGAACACTTTAGGGAAAAGAACCTCCACAGAAGATTCCTGAGGAAACCAGTATGAGTCCTATAATCTTTTACTGAGAGGAAAAGGAAGGGAAACTGTCAGGTTAAACACTTAAAATACATTCTTATCTCATGGAGTTCTGTACTTAAGAGTAGTTGGCCAAGTTCCCTGCCTAAACATCTTTTTGAAAAGGAAACTATAAAACAGAAGATGTTAGCAATATCGTGAGTGAAAGAACTCTTTGAGGAAAGGTACAAAATCAACAGGACCATCCAGATCAGCAATTAACAACATTTAGGAAATCAAAGTAGAGTAAAGGCTAGATGTTCTATGCAATCCAAAATAAAATACAAAGTGGTACCTGTCAGGAAGTGGTACCTGTCAGAAAGAAGTTCATACAGGGGCATCAGAGATTATTGAATGAATAAATGCAGTATAGTCACATGGAAAATGAGAGAGTTCACATTTTACTGAGTTAGTCTTTTTTATATGCAATTCTATATAGTTAAACTCATCTTATAGATTATGTATTGGCTCAAACAGTGTACTGAAAATTCTTGACCTCACATTCTGAGTACATTTTTCTCAAAACCATTATCCAGTAGGAGGTATAATTTAAAAGGTTATGTAGGAAGGAGAATATGACAAGCATGTAAGTTTTACAATACAAAAGCATATTTTTATGATAGATATAAAGTTAAGTATACAGTGTTCATGTAGACTATATTTTCAGAAAAAGATTTGATAATTGAGTTGATCTTGTAAAAATTGCGATAAAGATTCAGTTCGAGCTGGGTGTGGTGGGGCATGCCTGTAATCCCAGCACTCGAGAGGCTGAGGCAGGAGGATCATTGTGAGTTCAAGACCAGCCTGGGCTACAAAGTGAGCTCAAGGCCAGCCAGAACTGCATAGCGAGATCCTGTCTCAAAAAGACCACGGGGGGAAAAAAAAGGGGGGGGAGATTCAGTTCCATGGAAAAAGTAATTAGACAGTGAAGGTCAACAGTGTGAACAAAAGTATGAAGGAGAAGTCAATCAACATCTCAGAGAACAGGTTTAGGGAAGTAAATTGTGGAAGGTTGTTATCACAGAAGAAGGGAGTCAACAGTAGCAGGAGCTCAGGAGATGAAAGGAAAGTTTATTGCTGCCAGCAGAGCCCAGAGGAGTCATCTCCAAAGTCTGCCGTGTGGATTACAGGCGCATGTCTTTTCCCAGGGTGGCGAACAGGAGTGACAGGAATGAGATAAGCTTTAGCTGAAGGTCATGGTACAATGGGTGCCTTCCCGTGAGCATAGGTACGTGTAGCAACGTTGTTTGTAGCGCACTCCCAGAAGTTTCAGTTTGATGACAAATCCTATGAGTAAGCTGAGTTCAGGGGCAGAGAAGAGAATGCTTCAGCTTTATTGAACAACATGGCTGCAATTAGGTCATGATTTCTGCTCATTCCCCCTCCTGATGCTCCTCAGCAACTTTGAGGGGCATCACCATTTGAGTTTACTAGGAACTGTTGAGTGGCTTAAGTACATCAAACTCAGATAACCTGGGTGTCTATCCTTCTGGAGAGCTGTCTCAATTAACCTCTGAGTTTCCCTATATGCACAGGGGATTATACAGTGTCTTGGTTACTTTTCTCTCATTGCTGGGACAAAATACCTGATACCTAAAATTAAGGAAGGAAAGGTTTATTTCATTTACAGTTTGTGGAGGTTTTAGTCCATACTTGGCAGGTTACAAGGCAGAGTGGTACATGGCAGAGGGCTACAGCTCATGGCGGCAGAACACAGCAAAGCAACAAGCACACGGGGGGAAGAATGGCGGCAAGCAACCTCTTCCTCTCCCTTACATATGCAAACTTTCCACCCCAGGGCGGGTGTATCTCTCACACCCATCAATCAAACTCTAAAAGCCTGCCCCATGGCCACATGAGGCTTTGGGGGGACACCCAGGCACAAATCATAACATACAGCAACCTGTAAGAATGAAAATCTATGGGGTGGGGATGTAGCTCATTGGCACAAATGCCTGCTTTGCAATTGCGGGGTCCTGAGTTCAATTCCCAGTACCCTCCCCCACCAAAAAAAGATGAAAATTTTAGTAGTAATGATCAGGGAAGTAAGGCTGGAGGCATTAAGCCCTTTCATTTGTTAAACTATTGTTACAGTAAACTTGCAAAGGGATCATTAATTGCAGCATTTTTGGCTAGTTCTTTTGACAGTCTTGTCAGGGCTTGGAAGGCCTTGGTAATTGTGCCATCACAGGCAGTGTTGTTTGGGATAAAAGTACAGCATTGGGTTCCTATCATAACAGAGACACCACCTTTTTCTGTGAGAATCATACCCAGAGCAAGTCTCTATTCCCAGGCCATTTAGCTGGCGGGCCTATGTTGTTCAGCTATCCCCTCAATAGCATCCTGGGTGTAATGTATAAACCTTGGTTGATTATACTAAATACAGCTTATCCAATCTACATTTTTGTTGATAATGACCCACCAGAACAATGCACTTTCAAATCCTGCAGCTGCTTGGTTTTGAGCTTTCCATTCACTTGGGAGCCCTTGTGGGACCCCAATTGCCTCCATGCAGGTAGTAGGGTCAAAGGAACCTGGGGCTGATTTATTGGGCAGTGTTTCCTGGACACATGGGAAGGATCAGGAGGAGAGAGTGACCTTTGAGCAACTGGAAAGGGAATAACCAGTTGGGGTAGGGCAAAGGTTCCAGTCCAGCCATTGAGAAGGGTCAGGTACAGAGATTTGTTACCTAACCATCAGACATCTCTGCATGGAATGGTGAGATCCACGGGCAGAGTTAGGGAAGAGCTGGGGAGGTTTCTAACGGACATCCATCCTGGAGCATGGCCTACACCGGGGCTAGTGTTCCTGGTTCCTCTGCTGCATGTGCTGAACTGCTGGTTTGGACTGGGTGGCCTGACTGAGCAAGTAGGCTAACAGGGTATGGGGATAGCAGAAAGAGCAGGGACAGAGTCTGACAGGCCTGGTTTAAGCCCCCAGGTTTAGGCCTGGAAAACAAGGCAGTAAGGCAAGCCATCCCTTCTGGGTTATGTGTTTTCCTATTGCCCCTGGAAAGGATGAAGAGTAACCAGTCCCAACACTGACAATAAGTATAGGAGTAAAAATGCACTTTTCTAACTTTCCCAGTTGGTGGGTGCAGCAATCCAGCAATCCAAACCTTACAGGAAAAGGCAAGGTTAGAGGTTGAGGGAGTCCTAGGAAGAAGGGGGCAGCCAGTAAAACCTTCCAAGGTGGACACCCTCAGCCTTCGGCAGTGCATAGACCTGTGAGCTTCTGGGTGTGACAGCAGCAGGGCTCAGGGGTTCTCTGGCAATGGAAAGTGGCCTTTAGAGGGCTGTGTGGATCAGGTGACACCTCCCAACCCTCAGTGATGGCGGGGTGGGCTCTCTCGATGCAGGTGTGATGTATCCAAGGCTGGATCTCTGCAACCTTAACAGCTGTGGGGTGAGTCCAGTGGGCCCAGGAGAATATTGAACAAGAAGGACCATGGGAACGTGGTCAGTCCATGGGACTTTGGTTTCATGGTAGAACTTGGCTGGGGTTGTCTTCATGGTCTGCTTTATCTGTTCTGCCTTTCCAGAGCTCTGAGGCCAGTATGCAGTGTACAGGTTTTATTTTATTTGGAGCAGTTTAGTGAGGTTTTGAATTATTTCTGCTACAAAGGTTGGGCCATTGTCACTTCCTATGGACAGAGGGAGTCCATATCTGAGAATAATTTCTTGGAGCAATGCTTGAATGACCTCGGAGAACTTTCCTGTTCAGGTGGGGAAAGCTTCTACACAATGAGAGAAATTACAGTTTCAGGATCAGGAGATACGTGTATGCTTTGTGGGTCTGACTTCTGTGAAGTCTATTTGTATATCTTTAAAAGGTGAGTTCCAGTCAGTGGGCTCCCCACAGGGAGCTTGGGCCTTGGAGTCACAGTATTTTGAGCGCAGGCTTGGCATCACTGGCAGACAGTGGGGCAGATGCTGATCAGGTGTGGGATGTAGTAGTAGTGACTTAGGAGCTCTTCTACGGCTGTTTTTCCTCCATGGGTTAGATTGCAGTGTTTTTGAACACAGGCATAAGCCATCTTCATGGGATAACAGTTTGTCCATCCAGGAGTGTTATGGTTTTGTCTGTGTGTCCCCCAAAGCCTCCTGCGGCCCATGGGCAGGCTATTAGAGTTGAATGATTGTGGGTGTGAGAGCTACACCCACCCTGGGGTGGATAGTTTGCATATGTAAGGGAGAGGAGGAAGCTGCTTGGGGGCATTCCTCCTCCCGGATTCCACCCTGGTGTGTGTGGGTTCTGGTAGTCGCTTAGCTGTGCTGCCACCCTGGGATGCAGCCCTCTGCCATGTGCCACTCTGCCTTGTAATCATGCCTAGCACAGATTGAAACCTCCACAAACTGTAAGCGAAATAAACCTTTCCTTCCTTAATTTTGGTCGTCAGATATTTTGTCCCAGCAGCGAGAAAAAAGTAACCAAGACAAGGAGTATCCACCAGAGGCTGATTCCCTTAGTGGCTTGCTCTTGTTTTGCACAGCCATCTTCATCCTTTAGTGCAGGGAATTGATTTTTGATTACCGTCATGATGTCATAAGGAACGTCCATGAGAAGTTCTAGGTTTTCTTGTATGGTGTTTTTTGTCCTATGATGCTCCTTCAGCTGCTGCTTTGTAATTTTATCTATTTTACTGCATTTTAATGAGATGAGACTTTTGACCTTTTGATGTCCTTGGCAGTGGGTGATTGCCCCTTTGGTAGGTTTCCACACAGCTGCAAGAAGTTATTCTTTTTATGATTTTTCCTTTTGCTGTGAGTAACCCTCTCTCTCTATATGTATCATTCTGTGTACATGAACTGTGACAAAGTCATATCTAGAGTCAATGTAGATGCTGACCTTCTTCTTTTCAGACCAGTTGAGGGCCTCTATGAGGGCCCATACTTTGGCCGACAGTGCGGACTATCTTTGTGGGAGAGTTCCAACAAAAATGATTTTTAGTGGTCCAAGGTGACCAGAGAATATCCAACCTGTCGGACTCCATTTCTAACAGAGCCATTTCCATCTATAACAGGGTGCACTCAGAACCCATCAGGGGGTCCATCTTTAAGTCTAGTCAGCTCAAGAACAGCTCAGTCCTCAGGACCAGGCAGTCATGTTCTGGAGGGCTCTGCCTGGTGGACAGGTACATGGAAAGATTGGGTGCTCTTATTGCCACAAGAGTCAGGCCAGGATTTTCGCATAAGAGTCCTTAGCACTAGGTGAGTTACATCTGGAATTCCAAGGCTGAGGCTCCAGAGAGGGTCTTTTTAATGTCATTGAAGGATTTTTCTTGTTTTGGGTTTCAGCTGAAGGTGTCACAGAATGTTTTCCAGATAAGGCCCTGTGTAGGGGCTTTGCTTTTTCTGTGAACCCAGGGATCCAGATTCTGTAGAATCCAGCAGTTCCAAGGGTATTGCAGGTGTGGTTGGGACTGGGATGGAGCAGATGATCTCTTTTCTTTCCAGTCAAGGGCATGGTGATTTACATCCCTGATTTAAATCAAATTTTAGGTCTGAGTTTTTGCTTGTAGATTTGTGCCTTTTCCAAGACACCTTGTAGTCAGTGCTTGTCAGATATTATAGCAGAGCTTTTGTGCCTTCCAGCAGGCAGCTTACATGTCACTAACCAGAAGAAAATCACTAACATATTGGAGGAAGGTGCAGTGATATTTTGTGCTGGGGAAACTAGCAAAGGTCAGCTTTGAGGGTTTTTGCAAAGAGGTTAGGTGAGGTTTTGAATCCTTGGGGAAGCCGTGTCCAGGTCAGTTGACTTTTGAGTCCAGCACTGGCATCTTCCCATTTAAAGACAAAGAGGGGCTGGCTGACAGAAACCAACAGAAGGCAGAAGAAGGCATCCTTTATGTCTAGGCGGGTGCACTAGCAGGCTGTGGGTGACAGAAGACTGAGGAGGGTATAAGGGTTTGGGACTGCAGGATGGAGGGCAACCACAGCGGCACTGAGAGCTTGGAGATCCTGAGCTGGATAATATTCCCCACTGGGTTTCTTTACAGGCAAGAGTGTTGTACTCCAGGGATACTAACAGTCTATGAGTATTCTGCTGTTCTTAAGTCTCTGGCTATGTGTCTGAATTTCTAGTTGAGCCTATCATGCAGGTGGGGCTGCCCTGGAATGGAGTTCCACAACCCAAGGTGGGTGATTGATGGCCAGTCCAGCAGGGCAGTCTTTAACCTAAACTTGGGGAAAGAGAGTCTTGTTAATTTCTGCATTGGGTTCATCTGTGTGTACATCCATCAGTCACTATTCTCCTTCTAGAGGGACCATGAGGGAAAGCAGTAAATGTAAGTGTGAAACTGGAAGGGACAGAGAAGCAGACTGAAGAGACTTGAGAGAAGGTGATGGGGGTCCCTACCTGTGATAGGATGTCTCTCCCCAGGAGTGGGATTGGGCATCCTGGCAAGTAGAGGAACTCATGTGTGATTTGATGTCCTCCCAGGCTACAAGTTCATACCTGGCAGAAGGGGCAAGAGGCAAGAGTCCCAGGTGCTCCTGTGATGGTAATCTGTTTCTGACAGAGGAGCAGTAGGTTGGGTAAATACAGAGTGTTCTGGTCCATTGTCTACCAGGAAAATCATAGGTTGTCCCCCAGTATGGACATGGACTGTCAGCTCCTGGGGCCCCAGGTGAGGAAGGGAGCTCCGTCTGGCTTAGTTTGAGCCTGTCAGCCCAATGAAAGAGCTGTCATCTAATCCAATTGGGGGTATTTTAGAATCCTTATCTTTTAGTCTGAGTGGGCATTTAGTTTTCTAGGGTCCATAGCCTTTACATCTTCATATTAGTCTTTGGCCAGAGGATATGGTCATCTACAAAACTGGATTTTCTTGTGTATAACAGGTGCTGCTTGTGTCCTGAATGCTGTGTTAACCATCTGTAGATTTTCTGGGGCCTCAGGGTCAAGAGGAATGTAGACCCTGTAGGTCTCGTAGAGTCTCTCATAAAAGTAACTTTTGACATGTTGATGGGGGTTTTGCCCCTTCTCTTTGATGTTTTTGAGAAGGGGTTGAGAGTAGCTCCAGATTGCTTCCTCTCCTACTTGGGTGTTTTCATCCTAGGTGGGGCAATTTTTGGGAAGGTTTGGCAACCAACCCATCAGGGCTGACAGTCCATGGAGGGACTTCTCTCCCTTTTACCAATCTGTTTTCCCTCAGTCAAAATGTGTCAACATTTTGTTGATGAATAGTTGGAGTTGCTGCCTGTCATCCCAAGTGCACAGGGATGGTGCCATTTGACCAGGATGAGCATGTGTGGGCAGCTGTGGAGCAGAGGGTTCTGCAGGAAGGCCTCTGTGGTCAAAAGCAGGCAATGACTGATTGGACTCTCTGCAGCTGAGGGTGAAGAGACAGGCTGATATGGTATCAGATTAACTGGTGAGGGGTCTGGGAGCTGATGAGTCAGGAACAACAGAAGGACTGGGGGCTGGAGCCAGCTCAACTGGCTGGGTTGCCAATAGCAGAAGTGACCAATAGCATCAGGTGGTGGCAGCTCTGAACTGGAGGGTTCTTCAGGGAGGATGGGCATTTTCTGACTAGGCCCTGTAGATGAACTAGTGGGTCCTTCTCTGTTAGCAGGGACATGAAGCTTCATCAGAAGGATGGCATCTGGTATGAGAGCTGATGAACCTTCCTGAGGCTAGAAGTAGACAAGTCAGGAATGGTAGAAGGAGGGCTGGCTGGTGGAACTGTAAGTGCTAGCAGCATCTGTGCCAGCCAATGAGGGATGATAAATCTGCAATAGAGGAATCCTCAGGAAGGGATGTGTTTTTGTGAGGGAGTAAGTTCAGGCACAGAGCTGGTTTGGTCTCATTTGAACTCTGTAATCACCTCTGTAATCACTAGAAAAGCCTTTTAAACAAATTCTTTAGGATACATTCCAGAATTGTAAGCTTTGACTAAAGCTTTGAGTAGACCCCATTCTGATACCCTGATGTGTATGTGGTGTTCCCTTGTTTGGAGATGCAGTAGACAGAACAATGTGGGGTGCCCTCTTTGATAGAGGACCAGTTACATGCTTGACTGCCTGCTCCCTTCTTGGGGATAGAGGTCTGTCTCAGCAATATGTGCACCTGCATTTTCCCAGGCCAGGTGAATGACCCTGATTACAGAGGTGTGAGTTGCCTTTGAGCCATAGGACAGACCATGGAACTGCAGGACAAGGCCACTTGAACCTGTGGCTAAAGCTGTGAAGCTGTACAAACGACCAACCAAAGCAGTTGGATTCACCAGGGATGTTATACATTCACTCACACATTCATTCAGAGGTTAACATATAGGTGCCTTGTGGTGAGCATAGTTAAATGTAGCAATGTTGTTTGTAGCGCACTCCCAGAAGTTTCAGTTTGATGACAAATCCTATGCGTTAGCTGAGTTCAGGGGCAGAGAAGAGAGTGCTGCAGCCTTATTGAACAACATGGCTGCAGGTAGGTCAGGATTTCTGCTGCAGTGATAGGTCACAAAACTCAGCCTCTGAGATCTGGAATCCAGATGTTGGAAACTAACTTGGTGAAGAAAACACCGAAGTAGATCCCTGGGAATTGGGAAGGGACTGACAGAAAATACTAGAAGCCTCAGAGACATTGGAGAGAGGCACAATAATGCGCAGACAACAGTGAAACAAGCGGGATTCACTCCCTGGCTCATGGCTTGTGAGGAGGGGACCTGGCTCCCCCAAACCTAAGTAAATGCTCAAGGCTGGGAGATCTGTGAGGTATGGTAATAGTAGTTTAATGGGAATTGCACTGAATCTGTACAGCAATTTTGGGAGTATGGCCATTTTGATAATGTTGGTTCTTCCTATCCAGCTGTGAATCCATAAGGGCCTGGGCTTTTCTTTGTTGGTAATTTTTAAATCACATTTTCAATCTTATTATTTGATATTGGGTTGTTCAGGGTTTTTATATCTTCTTGATTCAACTTTGGTAATTCATACATATCTAGGAATCTGTCCATTTCTTCTGAGTTTTCTGTCCTTTCAGAGTGAAGATTTTCAAAGTAGGTCTTAATGATCTTTTGAATTTCTGTAGGATTTGTAGTAATTTCATCCTTTTCATTCATTATTGCATGAATAATTTTTTTTCTTTTCTTTTTTTGATAAGGTTGGCTAGGGGTTTATCAATTTCATTTATTCTTTCAAAGAACCAACTCTGATTCATTTATTTTGAGTAGGGTTTTCTTCATCTCAATAGCATTAATTTCTGCCCTGATATTTATAATCTCCTCCCTTTTTTGGGTTTTGGGCTTGACTTGTTTTGGTTTTGTTCTTGTTTTTCTAAAAGTTTGAGGTGCAGCATTAGGCTACTTATTTGTTCTCTTTCTGTTTTCCTTATGTGTGAATTCACCACTATAAATTTCCCTCTGAGTGTGGTTAAGAGAGGTCCAGAGGTCTGGTTGATGGCCATGGTGGAGGAGCGAGTCTGAGCACACTCGGACTCATCATGTCCTCAGCACACTGAGTGAGTCGCCCTGCCTAGGCTGTCCCACTCTGACCTCTTACTTCCACACAGCCCCTGGCCAAAAGTACCACCTCCAAACCACGCCCCTAGCCTGCCTCCATTGCCACACCTCTAGCCTGCTCAATAAAATGACTGGTACTTCCGCAATAAACTGGATCTGCACCATCAGCCTGGTCTCCGATGTCCTCTTTGTTCACTGTCGCAGCTTACCACGGGCCCAGGTCCCTTGACCTTGAGGTTCTACCTCAAGTGGTGCCCGAACAGGGACCCTGTGTGCCCCCCGGGAATCGGTAAGTGGCCCCCGCCCACATCATGGGCTCCGCGCTTTGTAAGGAACAGCACCCGCAGGCACGGGCACTTGCTGGTCTCTTACAGGCTAGACATTGTAAAATTTCTTATGAGACCCTCTCCCAGTACTGGGGAATTCTCCTTCCGTTTAATCCTTGGCTCAAAACTGCTAATTTGTGGGACCCACAGACATGGTCTCTCCTTATCCAGCGGGTCCAAATGGCAGAACAACATGAAGGGAAAATCTTTCCCGTAGGGCTCCAGCCTGCTTTACTGACTATCAGAGCTTGCTTAACAGGCTCAGAAAGCATTACTGGGGAGGATTCAGAAGGCTTCCCTCTCCTAGCAGACTCCACTGCGTGTGCTGTGGCAGCTCCAGACACCGAGCCTTCCCTCACGGAACAGCTCGAGAAAGACCTCTCCCTGTCGGTACCCCTCCCATCTGAACCAAACACCAAAGAAACCCCCAAGCCAGACGATATAAAACCCTTGACTCCCCAGCCTAAACCACACAATCTATACCCCTCACTCACTTCTTTAAAACAAGAACCAAAGATGGCACGGAGTAAAAATTCTCCACCCATGATGGTGCCGAACAAAAACTCCCCGCCCTGGGCTACTTCCTCTCTGTCACACAATAAGCCCTGCCCCTTGATGAAAGCGGAACTTGACTGGGACGAGCCTCAGGCTTATCCTGCAGTGCCACCTGCTGGCACTACTCAGACATCATACCCTAAAAACCCATGGGATGGATATCATACAAAAAGAGATTTTAAAGTACAACCATCCCAACAATGGGGTGATTATTATGAAGGATTATGCAAAATCAGAGATAGTCAAACAAAAAATTGGGAACAATGGGAAACCAAGATTAATGATATGTTTCCTGTAAATTTACATCAACCTTTTCCCTGATAGCCAATATGTGGTACAGATATGCCATGTCATCCCACATGCCACCTTAAAACAAAAGGATACTATATTAGGTAAAGCCTTAAAAACCTTACAAAACACCCTTCAACATAAAAAACACCCTTGGTATACACAACATCTCAGATCCCATACGGGACTTCCTGGTCCCCTTGCCAAAGGAAATCAACTAGCTGACAGTCTAGTCTCTATTCAAGCTATACAAACAGCCCTGTCTGACCCACTCTTGCAAGCAGAAACACTTCACTCCAGGTTTCACCTATTGGCCAAAGCCATTCATCAGCTTCTCCCAGAGGTCCCTAAAGCTACATGTAAACATCTGGTCTGTAGTTTCTCCACGTGTGCCCCCTTTCTCCCACTTGGCCCACTCCAACCTCAGGGAGTAAACCCCCCAGGGCTCTGTCCCAACACCAGATGGCAAATGGATGTCACCCATTTTCCTCCATTCGGTAAATTAAAATACATTCATGTAACCAAAGATACTTTCTCTGGAGCTACCATGGCTATAGCCATGATGGGAGAAATGGCACAACATGCCTCACGCACTCTGGAAAAGGCCATTCTCATGCTAGGGGTCCCTTGGGACCTAAAAAACGGATAACAGACCATGTTATACCAGTCAAACTTTTAAAAACACATGTGCCAAATACAACATAACCTTACATCATGGCATTCCCTACAGTCCTCAAGGACAAGCTATCATAGAAAGACTCACCAAACACTCAAAACTTTATTTAAAAAAGAGGGGGAATTACACCCCTGGAGCATACCAGATGAACTA
>NW_004955465.1:13970737-13971780 GCF_000276665.1 Chinchilla lanigera | reverse complement strand
GTGGACAAGAATATTTCTGAGAATAATATAAGAATTATTTCCTTTCCACACACAGCGATTATACCATTTCTTCTGTAGATTTCCAAGTAAGACCACATTTGAATCAGTGGAACTATCTACTCAAGAATGTCAGCAGCTGTGCTAGAAATTTACTGACCTCATTGTGTAGTAAATTACATAGTAGTTATGTGCAGGAGAAAGATAACAAGTAGGTAAGAAGTATAGGTATGAATACATGAAAAATAACCCTCACTTACTGTGGCATTTAGTGTGAGATCATCCAGCCATCCTATGTTATGCATGAACAAGAAAAAGGTGTGGAAGACTGGTTAGTGAAGCAAGGTAGAATGAAAATGGGCATTATTTGCTGGTTTTATTGGTAAAATCTGACCAAATGCCTTTCAAATAATTTGATCTTCAGGAATATTGCAGTGTGTACTTTTGTTTGCAATCCTTCAATTATAAAAAAGACTGCAGGAGTCTATGATAAACACTGATACAGGGAGGCAATAGTCTCACATGAGAGCTGAAGTCTTGCTAGTGAGCAACAATGCAGGAGGAAGCGGGCTGCAGTGCTATCTTGGCATTGTTTGCTGCACAGTATCCAATTCAACCGGGGGAAAATGAAACCAGAAGGAAGTCTCTGAGGTGATGACCAGGCTTTTCCATTCAACACTGCTCTATGAAGCTGATGGGGCCCAGGTTTCTTCAGGTTCCATCATAAGCTCTAAATGACTGGGAAAAAACTGGAGGAGGTGAAATCATTCAAAAGGCAGTCATTGTTTTCTCTTTCAGAGGAGTCAATTTCAGCCAAACAGGCTTAACAAGAGAAAGCTTCCATGATGACTAAAAAGTTCAAATCAGTAGGCAAAGTACACAGATTTGGAAAAGCTGGAGGTTAGTAGTAGACAGTAAAGCATGTAAGTATAGCAGCACAGATTTGATCTGAGCTTTCAGCAGAGAAAATGAGCAGAGCTCACTGCTCCAGAGTACTGCCCTTCCATGGTGTGATCACAGACCTCATTTTCAATTTGGCACAAAAG
>NW_004955465.1:13943227-13953451 GCF_000276665.1 Chinchilla lanigera | reverse complement strand
ATATGGATAGCTGGGATAACTGTACTGTTGTAGTCTGGTGGTATACTGAAAGGAACAGTTAATGCCTAATTCTTTTTCTTTCTGACCAATTTTGCCTGCTTATATCTGGCAATCTGAACAACTAATTTGAAGACAACAATATGCAATATAACAACCACTGATGAATTCCTGTCATCTTGTCTAGTGAAACTCTGGGTTATTTCTAATGGATTTTTTTGTTTTTATTTTTTATTCTCTTTAATGGTTTGATCAGTCTTGCTTTCTTACATCTGCTAATCTGAGCAACTTCACTGAAGGTAACAATAAGTAATATAACAGCCACTATTGATTCCTACCATTTTGTTCTGAAACCCTGTATCATTTTTATTGTTTTTGCTTTGTTTTGCTTTTGTCCATGTTGTTATTTTGCTATTGTTCTTTTTTATTATTCTCTTTAAAATAAAAAGTGTGTACAAGGGAAGAACTTATAAAAAACAGCAGAAATTCATGCAATAGAGACTAAGAAAACAGTATAAAGAATCAATGAATTGAAGAGTTGGTTCTGTGAAAGATTAAATAAACTAGACACTTAGCCAACCTTATCAAGAGAAAAGGAAAGGAAAGATTCAAATCTATGCAATTGGGAATAAAAGGGTCAAATCACAATGGATTCTGCAGAAATCAAGATGAGCAGCAATACCTACTTTAAGAACCTGTACTTCAAGAAGATGAAAATTTTGGAGGAAATAGACAGCATCCTAGAAACATATGAATTACCAAAGCTGAATCAAAAGGATACAAAAATTCTAAATAACACAAGAGCAGTTCATGAAATTGAGGAAGTAGTAAAAAACGATCAGTGAAGAAAACCACAGATCAAGATAGGTTTACTGCTGAATTATATAAGAAAGTTAGAGATCTAATAACACAACCCCTCAATCCCTATAATGAAACTGAAAGTGAAGCAATACTCCCGTGCTCATTTTTGGGAGTAATCATTAGCCTGATACCAAAACTAGAGAAAGGTCAAACCAAAAACTAACTACAGGTCAATCTCTTCAATGACTATAGATGCAAAAATCCTAAATAAGATACTGGAAAACAGAATACAGCAAATCATGCAGAATATTATACACCGTAAAGAAGCAAGATTCATCCCAGGGATGCAAGGATGATTTAATATGTGCAAATCAATACATGTAATATACTGTGTTAACAGTAACAAAGACAAAAATCACATGATCATCTAAATACGTTCAGAAAAAGCATTTGATGAAGTCCAACATCCATTCGTGATTTTTAAAAAGCCCTATAGAAAATTGGAGTAGATGGTCTTTAGCTCAATCTGATAAAAGCCATCTACAACAAACCAACACCTAGCATCATACTAAATGGTCAAAAACTGAAAGCTTTCACTCTAAAATCAGGAATAAGACAAGAATATCCACTATCACCACTCCTATTCAATGTAGTTTTGGAAACATTAACCAGAGCAATTAGACAAGGGCAAGAAATAAAAGGAATAAAGATAAGAAAGGAAGTTAAATTATCATTATTTGCAGATGACATGATACTCCTACATAGAAGACCCTAAAATTCCACAAAAGTACTTCTAGATTTAATAACAAATTCAGTCACATAGCTGGATACAAGGTCAACATTCAAAAACCAGTAGCACTCCTCTACACAAACAACCAGCTCACTGAGAGAGAACTTAGAAAAACCACACTTTTCATACTAGCATCCAAAAAATGAAATACTTAGGAATCAATCTAACAAAGTTAATAAAAGATCTTTATACTGAAAACTATAATACTCTAAAAAATGTTCAAATCACCATCAACTGATAGAAGGATAAAAATGTGATTTTTCTTAATACAATAGAGTCCTGCTCACTAGAAGGAAGATAGCCTGTTTAATAAATGGTGTTGAAAAAACTGGGTTTCCACATGCTGAAGACAAAAATTAGACCCATGTCTCTTACCAGGCATTAAACTAAAATCAAAATGGATCAAAGACATTTAGAAACACTAAATCTGCTGTAAGATAGGATCGGTAGAACTCTTGAAGACATTTCTGTAGACAAAGACTTTATGAACAAAACCCTGATTGCACAGGAACTATCACAGCGAATCAACAATTGAGATCTCATCTTAAAAAACCTGTCCATAGCAAAAGAAATCATCAACAGAGTGAAGAAACAACCCATTGAGTGGGGAAAAATTTTGCCTACTGTTCCTCAGACAAGGGCATAATATCCAGAATCAAGAAAGAACTCAAAATATCAGACCCTCAAATTTAAAGACCTAAACAAAAATAAGCATCTGAAATCAATAGACACTTTTCAGATGAAGTACAAATGACAAATAAATATTTGAAAATTTTTGAACATCACCAGTTAGATGCAAATTAAAACAACACTGAGATTCCATCTCACTCCAGGAAGAATGGTAATTATTAAGAATTCAACCAATAACAAATGCTGGATGGGCTATGAGGGGAAAAAACACTTCTCCACTGTTGGTGGGAGTGCAGACTGGTGCAATCACTGCGGAAAAGTGTGGAGATTCCTCAAAAAACTAAAATCATAGGTTCCATTTGACCTAGCTAGTCTCCTTCTTGATATCTTCCTGAAAGAACTAAAACAACATACCATGGTGACATATGTGCACCCGTGTTCATAGCAGCACATTTTGTAATAGTTTAATCTTGGAAACAGCTCAAGTGGTGAATGGATAAAGATGTGGGTTGTAAACCACTCTGAAGATATCAATATGTAATACAACAGGCATTGTTAATTTCCTACCACATTGTTTGTAACTCTCTATTGTCTGTACTGTTCTTTGGCTATTTTGTAAAATGTTGTCTGTCTGTTAATATTTTCCTCCTTTTATTTTTAAAATTTAAAAAAAAAGATGTGGGTTGTTTATACAATGCAATACTATCACTCATCCATAAAGAAGGATAAACTTGACACATTTACAGATAAATGGATGGACCTTGAGACTATACTCTTACATAAAGTAAATCAAACCCACATGTGTAGTATTGCACTGTTTTTGTGGTGTGAAAAATTGAAGGTGTAAATAAGGACCCAAACATATACTAGATATTATGAAATAGGAAGAAAATCCTCAATTGGGAAGGGGACCTAAAGATGGGAAAGAGGAGAAGAAGGAAGAGAAAAGAGAAAAAGAGAAAAGAGGTAGAAATGGAAAGCAAGGCTTTGTAAATGAGGGAGGGAAGAGGATTTGAAGCAAGGATAAGGGAATGGGAAAAAAGATGAATTGCACAAAGTCATGTACAAGTATAAAGTCCCTATGATGAAAGTGATCACTATGTATATTTAAAATATACCAATAAATTTAATTAATAAAAAATAAAGTTGAAATAAATGTATTAATTCTTATGATTTATGTCATTTTTAAATTTTCAATGTGATTTTTAATATGTCAATGTTAAATTCATCTCTGAAACTAATTTCCTTACCAGAAAATCTAAAAAGAAAACAAAATGAAACGATGTCTTAAGGGAACTTTCCATAAATTGCTGTTTGGCTGTGCCCTTAACTTACAGTAGTCCATTTCCTTAATCACCTCTGTGGACACCAATTCCCCGAGGTCTCAGTCACACCATCATAGTAGCCTTTAGAAGGCTACATAAATACTTGCCCGCCACAGATTAATGACTACTGAAATACACACAAGCCAAGACACTGTGCTCCTTGTTTAATTAGGCAAAATTATACCTATAAATCTGAGTAAAAATTTCTTCAAATATCTAACCAAAAGTACATTTAGCACAACTTAATAAATCATCTTTTCCATAAGTCCAAGTCACTTTTCTCCAACATTCAATTTGAATAATGACTTCTACACAATTTAGTTCACCTCTTGCATTTAAATGTGAATGGGACTGTGGTGTGCGTATAAAATGCTGGTAGCTGACCTGGTTTCTCAGGGCTGCAGTAACCTGCACCATGAGAACTTTTCCTGGCTGACTTCCAAGGTGAAGGGCTCAGCTCCTGACAGCACAGGGACATCTGGACTGTGTGGGACCACAGTACCTGTGAGCCTTCTCCTCCTGGAAAGAGCATGTTCTCATCTTCCTTGCTTCTGGTGAGTATCTTCCTGCTGTTCCCAGAAGAACATACAGGGTGAAATAGATCCAAGATAGCACTTTATGTTCGGTTGAACATAAAGCAAAATTGTGAAAGGTGTATGCTATAAATAATACTAATGCTACTGATGCCCTCTCAGAAGAGGATGCAAGTTCAACAGAAGCCATCAGTGCATTTTCAAGTTTCTGAAAGCTCTCCATGCATTGAGCACCATGCCAAATGCTTTATGTTTAGTATGCCATTTAGTCCTCCTATCATCCTACAAAGCTGGATGTGTATGATTACCTCACAGATGAAGAAATTGAGACTTACCGAAGCCAGCTAGCTGCTCAGGCTACATACAGAGTGAAGAGGTGCTGAGGTAGTCGGAACCTACATGCAGAGCTCTTGACCCTTCTGATATTGTCTTTTTTTGGTTTGGATTTTGTATGACTATACCAGTATACCTCCTGCTCCACAGTTAATCAATGACCTATCTATTATATATTATTTTTTTAAAAGTATTTGGACAGTTTTTAGATTTTTATGTTTTTAATTTTTTCTCTAAATCATTATGTAGATGTTTTGCCTAGAAAGAAAATCCAAATGTATATTTGATAGTAGACTCTAATATTATAATAGACTTTAAGCCAGGAATAGTGGTACACACCTGTAATCCCAGGAGACTGAAGAAGGAGGATCACCAGTTCCAGGAAGCCTGGAGACACTGTCTCACAGAGAGAGAGATAGACAGAGAGAGAGAGAGAGAGAGAGAGAGAGAGAGAGAGAGAGAGAGAGATGGACTTAAATGACATATCTAATTTTTATAAACCAAAATCTACAATACCATCTATGGATGTATGCCTAGGCAATTAACCTAACAAAATGTAAAGAAGTGATTACTAATAAATATGTGGTGAACATTTACAATCAGCACGGGGCACAGAACCCATCAACTAAATACCTAAGTGAAAATTCGGGAAGGGAAAAAGGAAAGAAGTAAAATTTGACAATTAAGAAAAGGAAGATGAGGAGAGAAAACTAAAATAAATCATCAAATGTAAAATACAAGAAAATTAATAGAATTAGATACAAGTAACAAAAAAGGACATGAAAAATAGGTAAAATAGACTAAATAAAAAATCAACCAACATCATCCCCTAAAAACAAAACAAAGAAAAAGTAAAGTAAGTCCAAAAACTTCCTCTGCACGTTTGAATGACAGGTTCCTCTCCAGGGTCTGCAGTGCTGGGATCCACTAGATACGAGAGCCAGGTGCTGAGCCACTTCTAAGTCTTCTCTTACTTCCACACTCTATCCGGTTGTGACTGTGGAGTCCTAACCCACTATCCCTGCTGGGTGGAGCCAGTGAATGCAACAGTATCTGCCTTAGGGCCACATTCACTCCAGCTGCTCCCTACGTCTGTGTCCCTCCAAACACCCCAAGCGAGGCTGTCCACCTCGCTTGACAACCAGTGCTCCTTTTGTTCCAGAGGTCCCTCTGTTCATGTACCCCAGGCTGTGGCATCTGTCCAAGCCAAGGCATATCCCTTATTAAGTTGGCAAATGAAGAAGTCAAACAGACCACTTACCTCTGTGCTGGGTATAGGCAGGAAGGGGAGGAGAATCAAGCAGTCCACTGGACTTAAAGCTAGCACTTCCTGCACCATCCCTCTCCAAAATCTACGTGCAAATTGCCTTCCTTCTGACCAGAGAAGGCAGAATTACTATGTTCTCCCAGTCTGAACTTCTTGACCCTTAAACATCACAGCCCATGCCCTCTCAGCGACTGTCTCTTGTGGCCATCTCTCCACCAGCAAGGTGCCCCTATAAACCCAGATCTATAGTAGTTCTGTGGCTTCTTATTTCCAAAGTAGCTCAGTGTTAAACACTTAACTCTTTCCAAAAATGGCTCTTGACTAATATGGTGGGTGCTGCAATGGATTTCTTCTCCAACTCTAACCTGTCAGTCAGGAGTCACTTACAGAGTGAAAGCCCATGATGTATTTGCAATTTAAAATAATTGTGGGCTTTTCTTGAGGTAACACAGCCAGGCCACTTCATCGTTCTCCCTGGGCCGGCCTTCTGTCTTTGGAGACAGATCCCCATTCCTGCGAGCCAGGATTAGTGTTCTAGCCTGTTCCTTCTTCTCCTCGCATTGTCTCCCATTTCTTGTGTTTCTCTGTGATTTCTAGTTTTTCTGTTGGTTCTTGTTTACTACCTGGACATTTTTTCCTTGCTCTTTGCTAATTTGTTGTTTTCCAGGTATTCCAAGTCCTAGAGAAGCTGTGATATGTTGCTGGATTTTATGTCTTTCTCTTCCTGTCCTCCAAAATGTTTAACAACTGTCTGTATTTTTTAGCTACAAAAGAAGATGATGATTTTATGTAAAGGATCGAAAGCAACCAGAAGATCCATTCACAAAACTGGCAATTTGTGTGAGGACAAAAAGACTCACTGATTATTCAATTAACTATTTCTTGTCTAAAAAGCCAGCCTGGCTAATTCTGCACAACTGCACATGAGCAGGAGTTCAAAACGATCATTACTATGTCATTATGGTGGTCAAATATTTCTAGATTTAATTCAATTTTAATTATGCAATAGCTCCATAAGTTTACTTAAACTGTGTAATATTAGACATTAAAGGTATTCAAAAATGGCCTCTATATACATAATATAAGATTAGTAATAAGGAAAAGAAAACTTTTCTTTCCTGGCAACCAAAAAAATCCTCCAATAAAAAAGAAAGGGTAGTAGGGAGCATCAAAATCGGTACAACTACAATGCCTGCCATGTTAAGGGAAAAGAAAAATATGATGAGTACAATGATGGTGATTGTGTTTTGATCACGATTATAATGTTTTGCTTGTAAACATTTGGAAATGAGTTTGGAAAGTGACTTTATTACGAAGCAATGGAGCTTAACCCAAGAAAATATTCATTTAACTTTCTGTCTAAAGCTCAACTCCTTTTATATGGAAAAGGTTTATCACGTTCAAGTGATATCAAGTGATAATGTCATAGTTCAGGAAGGAAATGTCCTCAGAAGGTATCCCTCTCTTAAAATTATATGATTCACTTTATGGCTTTACTATTAATCACAATACACAGATTCATGGCTGACATTGGATACTGATCCTTTTCAGTGATTCACAATACACTGTGGCTGCACGTCACATATTATTTTAGAATCACTCTGGATATAATTAGATATGGAGAGGCTCTGGGCACTGAACCTCAAGTAAATGTTAAATGAGATGTTCAAATAGGAAAAATTAAGCATACGATGTGAATTTCAATATCCATTATGAATGACAGATATTGCAGTGTATAAGACGGACGCATTTTGGTTACCAGAGTGTTTTCTCCTAGCCTTCCACAGCAGCCGTGGAAACAAGCAATGGAAGTTTGGGGACAGACTTCATCCTTCTTGGCTTTTCCAACCAACCCCAACTAGAGAACATCATTTCTGGGCTTGTCTTCATCTTCTACACTGTAACTCTGGTAGGAAACACAACCATCATAGTCATATCTTATCTAGATGCCCATCTCCATACCCCTATGTATTTTTTCTTATCTAACTTGTCTTTTCTGGATCTTTGCTATACCACTAGCATTGTCCCTCAGATGCTGGTAAACATATGGGGTCCAAAAAGATCAATTACATATGGAGGCTGTGTGCTCCAGTTCTTCTTTGCCCTGGACTTGGGAGCCACGGAGTGCCTTCTCTTGGCGGTGATGGCCTATGACCGCTGTGCTGCTGTCTGTGAGCCTCTGTACTACACAGTGATAATGCACCCTCGGCTTTGCCAGAAGATGGTGCTGTCGGCCTGGTTGGGTGGCCTTGGCAGTGCCTTAATTGTTTGTTCCTTGACTTTAAAGTTACCAAGATGTGGGCACTGGAAAATAGATCATTTTTTCTGTGAGATGCCAGCCTTGATCAAGATGGCTTGTGTATATTCAAAAGTAATTGAATATGTTGTCTTTGGTCTTGGAGTTTTGCTTCTTCTAGCACCTCTGTCACTAATTTTCATTTCATATGGAGTCATCACTAGAGCTGTAATGAAGATCAAGTCAACAGCAAGATGGAGAAAGGTCCTTAATACATGTGGTTCCCACCTCAGGGTAGTAACTCTGTTTTATGGAACAGTCATTTATATGTACATGAAACCACAAAATACCACATCCCAGGAGGAAGGAAAGTTCTTTACACTCTTTTACACAATTGTCACACCCAGTCTTAACCCTCTCATCTACATTTTAAGAAACAAAGACGTAAAAGCTGCCATAAAGAGAATTTTGTGCCTTAAAAAATGTTCAAAAGTGTGAGAAAATGAAAAAATTAAACCAGAGGGTAGAAATGAAAGAATACCCTTTATCTACAAAAGCTGAGTCAGCTCATTTATTTAAAGACCACATATTGGGCACCAAAAATTGCAGTAGGTGCAATGTTTAACTTTTAAATACATAGGAAATACAGAGAAATGACAAGGAGATAGACACAAATAAATACAATCTGTTGAAGACAGAAGACTAATCAAGAGCGACTATCAGGTGTACTAAACACCGCATGCAGACGAGTTACGGTTTCCATCTGAGATGTCCCCCAGCCGTACTGTGCTCGCGGCTGGGGTTTGGGGGAGGTGATTGGATGGTGGGTGAGAAATCCTGATACGTGGCACGGTCCTCCGATGAGCCTGCAGCTGCACGTGATGTTGGGGGCAAGGCCCGGTCAGAGCAGGCGGCGGCTGGAGCAGCGGCTCGAGGGGTCCGGGTCCGCCTCCCTTCTTCCTGCCTTGGTCCTCCTTTGTTTCCTGCCGCCCCTCCGCCCTGCCGTGGAGCCACTGGACTGTGAACGGCATCCTCTACGAACTGAGAGACAAAATACACCCTCTGCTTGCAGTTGTGTGTGTCGGTACCGTACCTCAGGGACAAGAAGTTTAAACAGCGCGCAAGAAGTATTTGGACAACATTTCTCACGGATGTCCATTTGATGCAGAACGTGCAATGGGCTGTGTTTTTTCTTCTCAGTCTTGTCAGTTTTGTGGCAAACAGCACTTCGGCGGAGGAGGAGGAGCTCGGGCCGAGCCGCCCCGCCGCGCGAGGCCCCTGCAGCCCCAGCCCCGCGGCCGTGTGGGAGGCAGGTGCGCGTGGGGCAGGCATGTGAACACGGCTCGCGCCTGCATCCTTGGGAGTCCACTGGACTTGCAAGGAAACGTCCCTCCTTGCTGTCGAATCTTGCCACAGGGCCGTGGACAGGCCCAGCTCCCGCACGGCTGTTTCCAGCATCCCCGGGGCTGAGCCAGAGACCAGCTTAGGTTGGGTAATATCTTCATCCCCTTAAGTCATTTACTTTGTTCATTTTTTAAACTTCTCTACACTTGTCTGAGTATGAAATATTATATTCCACTAGATGAAAGGTTTCGTGTATGATCAATTATAGAATTTCTCATTCAAGATTTTAGATGATCAACAAACCAGGTCAACACCTGGTATTCCCTGATTATATTTTCCTCAGTTTCTTTTTGTATCTAGACCTTCTATTGTATTCCTCTTATAATGACATAACTTTACTGTACGTTGTTTTAGAATAGATATTTTATTTGTCTACTATTCTTCAGTTTTACATTCACAGAATGTTGTATTAGTTTCCCCAGTTTAGAGATTGTGTCACCAACTTAAAGAAACTAAACACAAAGGTATAGCAGAATTATTCCATAGCCAATTTTGGTGAAGGAAGGATCTTTGCTTGGGGAGATAACGGGAAGGATAGAAAGGAGACCAGGCAAATAATCATGGGCACACACTGATTTTCATGCATGTCTAACATGTACAAGAAAACTGACCTTAGAAATGTATGTTAGGAAAAAGGAAAGGAAAGAAGGAAGGAAGGAAGAGAGAAAGAAAGAACAAAAGAAAGAAAGAAAGAAAGAAAGAAAGATAGATGGAAAGAGAGGAAGATTGCTGTTCTTGTAGGTAAACACACATGCAGACACATGCATTGAAGATGATGTAACAAAACAAATTTCTACCCCATTATTTTTACCTTGCTCAAAGACACAGGCCGATAAGCTGCAATTATCTTATAATAAATCTGCCTTTTCAGACTTCACTCTAAGAGAAGTTGAAATTTCATGAAATCA
>NW_004955465.1:13935019-13943127 GCF_000276665.1 Chinchilla lanigera | reverse complement strand
CCCGCCGGGCTGGGGCCCCCGCGCCGCCCCGCCGACGCCCCGCCCTGTCCCAAGAAGCTGCCCTCGTCCGTCCTGAAGACACAGGAACGCGCGCAGGGCTGACGTGGACGCCGGAGAGCAGCTCCTCCGGGAAGGCGGGAGAGATCCGCGGAGGCCGCGAGCGGTGTGACTGCGCCTGCGACGCTTATGTTCTCGATCAGTGATACGCCGGAAATACGATTTTCTGATAGTGCCAGAAAATGAATTTGATGAATGCAACAGATGGTAGAGGGGCCGGAGAATTACTTCACATCAGTAGGTTTCTGTCTATCCGCTAATCATCATTACCTTCGAGTTAGGACTAGTAGGAGAAAACAAGAAAAATAGCAAAAAGAATAACTACTTGTCTTAAACAACTGCAAGTCTTTAGCTTGAGATTGAAGGGCCATAAAAGCCAGGCAAATTGGTCTTGGGATGCCCAAAATCCATTTCTGAACAGTAGGACAATGTCTAAGACTGGAAAATACACACCTTTTTAAAAATTAAAGCAATGAGTTTAGTGCGGGCACACACACCTGTAATGCGAGCATTCTAAAGGCTGAGACAGAGAGATTGCATGTTCAAGGCCAGCCTGGACTACAGTGTAAGAGTCTGTGCCCAAAAAGAAAAGAAAACAAAAAGTGCACCATATAATCAACAGGCTGAAATATTTTAAGAGATCCTTTATTATTAGCAATTGGGGTTAGCCAAAAGCCATGTAAATTTATTGCAATTAGATTAGATTAATAGAGTGGTTTAAAGAAAGTTCTTGGGCTGGGGATTTAGCTCAGTGGCACAGCACCTGCCTGGCAAGCACAAGGTCCTGAGTTCAATCCCCAGTACCAAAAAAAAAAAAAAAAAAAAGTCCTTTTAAGTAATTCTAGCTAATATTGATATAGGGGTGATATAGGATCTCCAAATAATATAAGGGAAATATTATAACTCCCAACCTGCTAGATGTCTGATACGCCGAGTTTGTGTTCCCCAAAATTGAGGATTGAATTCTAAGGAACAAAGGAGGTTAAGAGTAGGAGATTTTTACTGAGGGGAAGACAGCATCCCTCAAAGAGAGACAGAAGGGAACCCAAAAAGTGGGTTGCCATAGAGCCCACTTCTCAAAGAAAGCTTTATAGAGCAAAATCACAAGGTGGATATAAGGTAGGACAAAACTATGATCAATTAATAAGATTACAAGTATAGTAGCCTAGGTAATATCAATCCAGTGGGGAAGCAAGTCATGTACCAAGTTTGTATGAAAGAACATAGACTTTCCTGGAAGGCATGTATCAATGTCCAGGTCCCTGCTTAGGTGATCAATACCTATTTAAATATCAATCGTTGTTGTTTACCTCTAGATGCAGTAACTTCATCTTTGTCTTGAGGTCTGGCCTTCAACTGATGTCTCCACCCACAGTTGTAATGTGCACTGACTCCTTCCAGGGCCTAGTGTATCTGACTGCCTCTAACATTTCTACCTAACTTACCTGTCTATAATATTACCCCCTCTGAAGAGGTACCTCTAACTGCCATGACGAGGGAAGAGGTGATGACCGGTCTAGTTACTTAAGGCTGAAGGGAGCCGGGCGTGGTGGCGCACACCTGTAATCCCAGCACTCGGGAGGCTAAGGCAGGAGGATCATTGCGAGTTCAAGACCAGCCTGAGCTACAAAGTGAGCTCAAGGACAGCCTGAACTGCATAGCGAGACCCTGTCTCAAAAATAGACCAAGGCTGAAGGGGATGTAGGCATATAGTTTTAAATCTGGAGGAGACAAAGCCAAAGAAACAGGTAAGTATGCATGGGCCAAATAATAAGACCAACAAGATTATTACGAATAGAGCCAGTAAGTTTCCACCAGGAAAAGCTAATAATAGCCTCCCACAGAGAGGTTAAGGAGAGCGTCCATGAAATTTGAGAATCCAGCATGGCATTAACCTGTCATTCAATATCTTGAACAGCCATTGAGATATTAGCAGAAGGATCAGAAATGTACACACAACATTTGATTTTTATAATTGCACAAGTAATCCCTTGTGCCACTGTCAGAATGTCTAATGCCATCTGATTTTGGAGGATGGTTTGCCTCATTAATTTATTTATTTATTTAAGAGAGAGAGACTAGTCACAGTGTCATTTAAGCCTGCTGAGTATGGCTAGTCAATGCCTCAATGTGTTGCATGGCATCCTCTAATCCTAGGAAAGGGATAAAGATAGAAGTCGCTGATCATACAAGTGAAACACACTCCTAGACCATTGATGTTGTAGATGGGGTAAGTTTACAGGTTGGTCAATACTTTTGACACTCCTGCCTTGTAACCACGCAAGTCTGTGTGAATTTCCCTATCCATCCAGGGGGTAGCCAGGACCACAAATTGATTCCATGAGACTAATGTGTCCCACTGGGGGCTTTTCATCTAATTCTAGTGTGATTAGACCAGTCTGTTGCAAGCCAGTCTTTGACCTGTACAGTTATGGTATGTATACACTGCTTGGGAGATGTCCATCCCATGTATTTAGTAGAGTAAGGCCAATGAGAATAGGTGTATTCTTTTGTTTCCAACATAAGAGAAACTCTCTACTAAGGTGTCCTGTAGTAGGGGTTAACCATAGATAATCATCCTATATCTGAAGATAGCCGTCTTTATATCTATTGTTGTTGGCCATCAGGAGGAGGACCCTTACTCATTAAAAAGGGGTTTTACTAGAGCCTACGGAGAGGCTTCAGTGGCATTCTTAGGAAAAAAATCAGTTATGTCCAGGATCATTAAAGGTGTAGTTTATAGGCCACTCATTAATGGTGAGCTAAAACCACTGAAGAACCACTGAACTTTTTAGTGATTCATCAATGTAGTCTTGTAGCTTATTCCAGTCATCTCTTTGAAGTGAGGACACCCACCGAGGAAGTCCTGATGTACTTGACAAGGGGAGCAGGTTATATATCCAGCAAGGTGCTGCTTGTAATGATTCTGCATATTCCTGTGCCCACACTAGAAAGGAATTACACTCTCTTTTAAGTGGTAATTAGTAATAAGGCTAAAGGTAATATCTTATTATTTATCTGAAGATTGTATTCTTGTTAAACAAGAATTTTAAGTCTTCTGTGTGTTCACAGGAGTATTTGGATGGTTGTTTACATTTAGTGACAGCCCCTGGTTCCCAGGGCATGAGGCACGTGTGCTGTGTCCAAGAGTGCAAGCCTGCTACTTTGACAGCTGATGGAGTTGACAGGATTATATTGTTTGGTCCTTTCCAAGTTAGTCCTAGGGAAGGACAACATGAGGGAAGAGACTTTACCAGTACTAGGTCTCTGGGGTGGAATATCAGATTTCCCTTCTCTTTGAGCTGAGCTTCCATTAACTAAAGAGCCTGTTGAAATTTAGCCAATAAGATGACATCTTTTAATAATGCATCTGTTTCACTATTTTTTATTTTAAAGATTAAAAAACTAACAAAACAACAATGAAGACAAAATCAAAACAACACAAAAATAACAAAAATGATACATGACCTCAAAACGAAATGATAGGAATTAACAGTAGTTGCTACATTACATACTACTCAGTCCACCAGATGTAAGAATATAAGATTGATCAAACAATCAAAGACAGTAACAAGTAATAAAAAAAAACCATTGGAAATGATATAGAGCTTCACTATACAAGATGGTAGGAGGTCAACAATGGTTCTTATACTGCATATTGTTGTTTTCAGATCAGTCATTCTGATTACCAGATTCAAGTATGCAAAATTGGTCAAGAAGAAAGAAAATTTTAAGCAGTGTCTGTTTCTTTCAATAAACCACAGACATCAGCAATACTCCTATCTCAGCTATCCTTGTATATACATATAAATTTTGTTTTTCATTTTAAAGAGAAAAGAAAAAAACAAAATAACAAAACCAAATACATAAACAAAACAGCATAGAGAAAAATAAAAATGATACAGAATTTCAAAACATAATGATAGGATATTAACAGTGGTTGTTATATTACATAATGTTATCTTCAAAATGGTTGCATATATAACCAGACATGTGAGATTGATGAAACAATTACATATTAACAGTTCTTTTCAATAAGCCAACAGATAGTAGTACAATTATCCTAGCTATCTTGTGTATACATATACTTTTTTTTCCTCTTTTCCTCTTCCCTCCTTCATCCCAGATGCTCCTTCCTATTTGAGTAGTTTCTTTTCCTTTTCACAGTATCTATTATACCTTTCAGATTTTATTTATTCTTTCAGGTTCTTATAGTAGGGAGGAAAAACAGTGTTTACAGATTGAATCTGATTTATTTCACATGATTATGGTCTCTAGTTGCGTCCATTTACCTATAAAAGCCTCTAGTTTATCTTTCTTTATAACTGAGTAATACTCCATTGCATAAAAATACCACATCTTTTTTATCTGTTAGTCAGTTGATGGGCATTTGGGTTGTTTCCGAGATTTAGCTATTACAAATTGCACTGTTATAAACATAGGTGCACATATATCACTGAGGTATGATGTTTTCAGTTCTTCTGGAAAAATACCAGGAGGGGAATAGCTGGGTTGAATGGGACATCTAATCCTAATTTACTGAGGAATCTCCAGACTACTTCTCTATTAAAGAAAAAAATTATTAGTGAGAAAAGGGCATCCATAAACCATTTCAAATGAACTTAGGCCTAGAATTTGAGGTGTACTCTTACTTTGACAAGAGCTAAAGATAGTAAATAAGGTGCTGTAGGTGGGTCTCCTGAGCCATTTTGCAAAGATGTCTCTTTAGAGCCTCATCCATTTTCTCTGCCTTTCCCAAGGATTGTGACCTCCATGCACAGTGGAGGTGAGAGAATGCCCAGTGCCTGACAGGCATCCTGTGTGAATGTTGCCTTAAAGGAAAGGCCCCTATGGGGGCTGGGGATTTAGCTTAGTGGCACAGCGCCTGCCTGGCAAGTGCAAGGTTGTGAGTTCGATTCCTAGTACCGGAAAAAAAATAAAAATAAAAAATAAATAAAGGAAATCCTCTTATCACTCTGTAAGCACTTAAGAAATCCAAGTCTGGGGATGATTTCTGAGACCAAAGCCTTTACCACCACTTGTGCCTTTTCTATTCTACAAGGGAAGCCCTCAACCCAGTTTGTCAAAATATCTACCCAGACCCATAAGTACTCAAGTCCCTCACTCTTTGGCATATGAGCTGCCAGTCCTCTCCAGGATATTTACCATGTCTCTGTATACCTTGAGGAACTATTGTCTGGCTAAGAGGATTGTTCTTTTGACAGAGCTCACATGTCCTAATTATCTGTTGTACTATCTCAAGAAGTCCCTTTCCTACAAATATCTTTGAGGCCATCTGGTGAGTTTTGCCTCTCCCAAGTGAAAGGTTTGATGTAAAGACTTAATAATTTTCCACTGAATAGCAGTAGGAAGGAACAATTTACCATCAACTTCCATCAGGTAACCACCCTGATGGAAGGAGCTGACACCCATGGAGACAGCCCATTTGATTTCTAACTGAGAATGTTTGGGTCAAGTATAATCAAGGGACCCTTCCCACATCAGGGGGGCTGGAAAGGGGGATTTCTGAGCAGCCAAGTCATGGGAAAGCATTTGTCAAAAAGATAAGCACTGTCTCTGAATCCTTGAGGAAGCACAGTCCAAGCCAGCTGAGAGGCCTGGTCATGAGGGTTTTCAAAGACAAAAAGAAACTGGGAATCTGTGTACAAAGGAGGACAAAAGAAAGCATCTTTTAAATCTAACACTGGAAGCAACCAGCATCTTCTGGATCTGAGAAAGGAGAGTGTATAGATTAGGTACCACTGAGTGGATTGGAACCACTGTTTCCTTTATCAGTCTAAGGTCCTGCACCATCCTCAACTCCCCACTGGGTTTTTGAACTCCTAAGATCGAAGTGTTGATGAGTTTTTACAGACTTGAAGTAAAGCTTGTGCAGTTAAGTTATCAATTATAGGCAAAAATCCTCTTTTAACTTCAGGCCTTAGAGGACATTGTCTCTGGTGAGGAAAAATAGTAGGATCTCTGAGATGTAACTGTACTGGAGCAGCTTTTATTGCTCTACCTATTCTACCCTTAGTTGCCCATGCTTCAAGATTTATTTCTGTCTCCAATGACCTATGTGCATGTATATTGCAGTATATAAGCAAGATAAAATATCTCTCCCCAGGGGGGGAACTTGACTTTCAGGCATTATAAAAAGGAATGAGTAAAAAGAAAACCATCCCAGTTATGGCCTAAGGGTTGTGAGAAATAGCAAGTTACTTCCAGTGCCTCCTTGCACTGACCTATGATGGCTGGAAGGAAGGTCAGGGTTGAAAAGAAGGACCAAGAGACACAGCAGTGTCTGGAAATAGGCTGGTTTCTTTTCACTCTAGTCGTGATTACCTGGAGCTCCTATGTGGAGATGACAGTCCAGCCAGAGGGAGAAGGCAGAGAGTGCCCTGTGGCCCTTTGGTCCTGCTGGACCAGCTGGTAGGATGGGTCTGAGCCCTGGGGCCACTGCCTCAGAGTGCAGGCTGCCTTCCAGCGGTCACCTCTGCAATCAGGGCATGGCTGTGGGGGCTGCTGTCATGACAGTTTTTAATACAGTCCCTCCTACAGTGACCTGGCTTTCTACAGCAGTAGCAGATGAATTTAGTCATCAACCTCTTCTTAGAGCCCTGAAAATCACATTGAGGCTCTACTCCTTTTATGGCTGCAACCAAGGCAGCCATTTTCTCTTGGTGTCTTTGTTTTCTGCCCTTGGCTTCCTCCTGGTCTTGATTATAAAATACTGAGGAGGCAGTTCTCACTAACGTATCAAGTGAGCTATCTGGAGCAAAAGCCATCTTTTATAGCTTTTTCCTAACATCTGAGGCTGACTGGGTAATAAACTTGTATTCAAGAATAATCTGTCCTTCTATCAAATCAGGAGCCAGGGAGATATGTTTTATCAATGCCTCTTGTAAATGATCTAAGAAGGCAAAGGGATTCTCACCTTTCTCCTGATGAATAGTTGTTGATAATTGAAAATAACTGAAGGGCTTAATTCTCATCCTGCTTAGACCTTCAAGAGTACATATCTGTCAATGCCTCCTGTTCCAAGCTACCCTCTTGTTGCTAGGCATGTAGGGGTCTTGGGTAGGGACTGCTTGTGCTCCAGTGTGAACTCACTGTTCCCCTGGCTTCCTCTCTCTTAATCTTCTAAAATTAACAATATGATATCCACCCCTAAATGTAACAGCAGCTTGTAATGCTGCTTGTCTCTCATTAGAAATCAATATTTGAATTAAGAGTAAAATTACGTCTTTCCAGTTTAGTTCATAGGTCTGAGTAAGCCCTCTAAAGATATCAATGTACTATCAGTGTCATCTGAAAACTTTCCTAGATCTCATTTGATCTGTTTTAGGTCCCTAAGAGAAAAGGATGCATAAACACAGGTAGTCCTGTATTCACTGTTTACTTCTGATAACGAGTACTGTGCTTGAGGAGCTTGAACAAAAGCAGCTAAGCATAGATAGAGCCCCAGAGAGGCTTCAGCTGTGGCTGACCAAGAAGCCTCACCCTTCAGACCCAAAGGGCAAGTAGGGGAGCCTCAGACTCAGTAATAGTGGATGAAGTTTCAATTAAAGTCCCATGGAAGCCTCATCCTCTAGGTTCAGTAATAGCAGATGAGGCTTTCAGGTTGTCTTGGAAACCTTGTCCTCAAGGTCCAAAGGGTGATGGAAAGTAGCCTCAGGCTCAGGATAGTGGATGCTTTTAGGGCTACAGATGTCCAGCTTTCCTGTGGCTCACCTTTACATTTTGAATAAAACTAGGGATTATTTCTTAATACAAAAAAGGCTGACCATAAGATAATTCTGACCATTTTCCATCTTTCTTACAGTACAGTTCTAGGTACGAAATAATAGCATAAGCAGTACTTTCCTCTGCATTCCTGTTTGGCTTTACATGGTAGGTAGGAGTGCAGAAAAATATTAACCACTCTTCTCAATATGTGAGAGTCAAACATTTTTCAGTGCTTAAGAATATATTTCAAAGGAGTAAGAGATAAAGACATTGAACCTCCCACTCATCCCCCATCTCCCATCCCCCATCCCCATCTCCCATCA
>NW_004955465.1:13913270-13934769 GCF_000276665.1 Chinchilla lanigera | reverse complement strand
AACCTCCCACTCAATCCCCATCTCCCATCCCCCATCCCCATCCCCCATCTCCCTTCTCCCACCCCATCTCCCACCCCCCATACCCCATTCAAGAGAAAAAATCAGTGCCCCTTTTATTTCTATTTGATTTCTGTACCCTCAAGGCATTCCCTAAGGTGACCTGCTCCAGAACAGGTGATTGCTGTCTGGAGAGAGACCAGAAGATACATCGAGTTGAAATAGCCACCTCTTACTGTTGTAACCTGACCAAAGCGCCGCCTTCCTGTTCTGTATGCGCCGTTTCCCCTCACCCTCCCGTCACCCACTGTACCCTCAAAACCCCCTATAAAAATCCCCTGCTACAGTTCCCAGGCAATGCAAAAACCACAAGAGCCAACTTGTTAACTTGATGTTCTTGTGAAAAGCATCGGTTCTGAGAATTATAACCCCCAAAAGTACCTAGCACCCTGCAAAGACAAGATCTGGGTATTGAATGTTCCCCCTTTACCCTCTGCGGTTTTTCCCTTTATAAGCTCCTCGCTGCTTCTTCTCGGCGCGCAGCAATGCAGAGCCCATCCGTACTCTGTGCCGCTGGATGCCAGCTTAAATAAAGCGCTACTTTTTGCAAAGAGACGTCTCATTCTTTTGGCGGTCCTTTTTCCTCGGTAGAGCACTTGCCAGCTCCTGACCCTGTCTCCACCAGAAACTCATACTCTTAATGCAAGCAGGTATTTCCTAAAGAGCAAGCTACCACTGATTCCAGCTATAACAGTCACGTTTAAAGAAGGAAGCGCTGCTAGCAAATCCAATAATGAAGAGATCTAAACCACTGCTTTCAAATTCTTTGAAAGAAAATAGGAAACCATCAAAGGGCAAACAAATTGAAAGTGGTTGGAGCACCTCCCAGCCTGCAAAAGAGATCACCTCTAGAGACAGATGGAGTCAAATTGCCCAATCACCTAGGCAACCTTCATTAGCAGCAAGACAGGGCTAAGTTTTACGAAAACTCCACTCTAAAATTTCTATGTCTCTGAAGCGCACAAGTTAATCTTTTACCCATTGCTGAGTGTTAGTACAGGCCCATTTACCATGTTTTCTACGTGCACATGAGAAAAGAAAAGGATGACTAAAAACTTTTTGACTCAGCATATGTAGGTGACAGGTATAAAGCACTTCTCTGATAGCTGTTCTCCGGCACTCTTGGGGACCCCCCAGTTACTGAAGACCCTCATGAAAGCTTCCATCTCCTACTCAGGGATGTGGCTCACAGCTGAAAAGGGAACCCAGAGAAAGCTGCAGGTGTAAGGGGCCCTGGCATGGCCAGGAGCTCCGAGGAGCAAAGGGCGATTCTCCACAGCAGCCTCAGCTTTTGCTGAATGTGCAGGGAACAGGGCCATGAGTGGAGCATGCGCAGAGGGTGGGGGTTGGATGTGAGGGAAGAGGCACCTCTGCAGAGCAGCTAGCAAACAGGAACAAGGTGTTCGTGTGTCAGACTCAAATCTGTCATTTCTCCATATCTGCTTCATGGGTAGCTTAGTGTGTGGCTTCCAGCAATTTTTTACTGCTGAAAAAGACTGTTCTGAGTCTTAATGCTTCAGTGCTGTCATGACCCCATATCTGAGCCCCGTCTCTCACCAATCACTTACCTGGCCTCAGTGGGGTGGGGAGTGAAAGTGGCCCGCACATTACTGCTGTGCCTTCGTGGGCCATATCAGCACCTTAGCTGAACTCCAGTTGCATTCTCTAGGCCAATTAAAAAGAAATTTAGCTCTGTGCAGCTAGCACTGCCTGCACTTTTGTAATTATTATGCCAGGGTGTAGTAGCTGGGGGTTGTAGTCGGCGGTCTTCAGCAAGGTAGTACTCTACACTCCGTGAAGGGTAAACAGATGTTGCAAGCTGCCTCAGCCTGACCTCTTGGAAGAACGAGTTGTCTAACTGCAAGGTGGTTCTGCAGTTAACTCTCAGTGCACTCGAGAATCACTTAAAGGGAATTTCTCACTTTCTAACAGAGAAAAATATGACAGATAAACAGAGATTTTTCTGCTGGTTACCCCGTCGGGACATCAGGACCCAGCTCCCACCAAGGAACCTTTGAACCTCTGCCAGAAAGTCATCGTAGCCATGACCACTCAGCTGTCCTCTCAGCTTTTACTGGTTCCATGCAACCAGAGCTTTGTCTCCAGAAGGGAATCCAGCTGTCTGATCAACATCTCATTGGCCATTGGCTTCAGTGAGGATTCACCAAAAGGTGTTGGGGAAACCTGTCCTCTGCTTTAACAGTGGCAGCTTGTTTAAGAGCATTTAACTAGCTGGAAGGGTGACCACTGTTTCTTAGAGTTCTGTAAGGGGTAGATAAAAGCCTGAGCTACATATAGACTAGTTCAGAAAAACACCCATTTTACAGCATTTCATTAAAAGTACACTAGAGGGAGCTCTAACACTACTATTCCGTAGCACTGCTACCTAAAATAAGATAACAAACCATACAGGGAAATTAGTAAACTTAGCAGCTAGTCCAAATGCAACATATACACAACAAACATAAAAGGCCTTGTCTGTAAAAGCAGATGATAAACTTCCCATGGTCTCAATTTAAATGTACCATTATTTTTAACAAAGAACAATGCATAAAAGAGACAAGACTTAAGCAACTGACAAAAACAAGGATGACAATTTTTGATTACCTAAGTGAGTCACAATCCAGAAACTATGAAACAGAAGCAAACTCATATCTCCATCCAATTATCTCCCTGGGGCCTTCAAATGACACAGGGATGATATAAAGGCCTCCAAATAATACAAATAATATAAGGTTAAATATAACTCCCAACTTGCTAGATGTCTGATATGCCAAGTTCATGTTCCCCAAAACTGAAGAATGAATTCTAAGGAACAACAAAGTGTAGGAACAAGAAATACTGCTGGACATGGTGGTGCACGTCTGTAATCCCAGCACTGGGGAGGCTGAGGGAAGTGGGTACCTGGGACCCGGGAAGGATTTGAAACAAGAGTTGAAGCCCATGGGGAGGGCAGAGAGAGAGACTACGATGAAGCAGATGGAAGCGGCAAGCGACACTTTCGCCCTGAGCCCTGACTCTCCACATGGGAAGGGCGGCTCGAACCTGCCAAGTCACGCTGTCCGCTGGCAATGCCGGAGGTCCCCACACACGCGCGCGGTGGAGACGCGGACATAGCCGACTGCTGTGGCTGGTGAGCTTTTCAGGTTCAGACATCCCCCGGCAGGGGGCGCTGGACCCGCAGCAATCTTGGAGGAAGATCTAGGGGCTGACAATGTCAGGATGAGATGGAAATAAATGGGTACAAGTTGGCAGACGTCAAGGAGCGGAGTTCCAGCAGGCGGGGAGCTGAGATCAACCGACAGGAGGCACACGCAGTGTTGCAGGCTAAACAAATCGAGTGCATCCTCACAGGAGGAAGCCAGCCTGAACTTCAGTAGGCTTAAAAGTGCGGGCTTGGGGGGATTCACACTGGCACGCCACAAAGCGACGGCCGCTTGCTGGGATTAGTCAGCATGGAGCTGAACTCTGCGCGCCCACTTCTGCTGCCAGTGACAGCCCAGACATGCACTGAAGTGGACTTTTTTATTTTCTTCTTTTTTTCTTGTTTCTTTTCCTGTTTTCATCTTTGTTTTTCTTTTGTTTTGTTTTCTCTTGATTGATCTTGTTTTTATATGAGTGAGTATTGTTTCTAGGTTTTTGCTATTGTTCCACTCTATCTTTGCTTTTATTCTTCATTCTCTCTTTCCCGCCTGTCTTCTTCACCAGTTTTCCAAAGTTTGCCTAATTTTCCTTTGTCCTCCAGCATTGTTTCTAATCTCTTCTTCTTATATTTGTCTATTTTTCCCCAGCCCCTTTTAGATGATAGTAAAATCACCATGCCAAGGGTTTATTTCCTGTATAGAACTGGCTGGTTACATTTTGTAATGTAACCACAAATCTTGTTCATATGGTTAAAGGTGGCAAATTAATAGTTACCCCAATTTGTTACTTTCTAGAGAGATGCTATTGTTAATGTTGACTGTACTAATTTAGCCAAGGTTACATAATTGTTATAATTATTATTATAATTGTTATTATATTATTATTATAATTGTTATTATATTGTTATAATTATAATATAGAATTATTATTATAATTATTATTCAGGTGTTCTTCCTAGTGTGCCAAGATTAAGACTGCCTAAAGTTCATAAAAAATATTATAGGCCAGCGCCAAAGAACAAAGGGTTAGGCCAAAGAGGGACCAACTTCTCATCCCCAATAAATAGGAGAGGTACAGTCATGCAATGGACTGAAAACCCAAAAGCCAGCTACACTTAGAAGATAAAATGAAAAAGTTTTCATTTTGTAAGGGTTCTACACTCTAGCAATAAAGCAACTCACCATAAGCAATTTATAAGCATCAACCAAGGAATTAAACTAAGAAAAAGAAAATGAGAAGACACATAAGCAAGATGCGACTCCAGGCTTCCAGCTCACCGAAGGCACACCCAGGGGACAATGAGGTGGAATAATTGGAAAACCACCCACCTGGACTCTCTGAAGTGATAGCCGTGGAAGTAACACAGCAGATGCATGAAGCTCCAGAAAAAAATCAAATCAGAAATAATTTCTCAGATAATGACAGGGATGATGACCATAATGAAATACACGCTTAGTGCCTCCAGAGCACATACAGATAAAAAAACAGAGGAGTTTAAGAAAATGATGAAAACCATGAAGGCTCAACATAGAAAAGAAATGGAATCCATGAAACAAATTCAAACAGAAATCCAGGAGATTACACTTCTATTGAAAGTATACACAGCAGAATGAGCCAATGTGAAGACACAGTATCTGACATAAAATACAGAATTGCTACCCTCATTAATAAATTGGGAAAGTAGTTTCTTGGGATAGACAAGCACCATCCAGATGTAGAAGACATCTCTGAGGAATATACATTTCCATGGGAAGCCACAATACTAGTGATAAAGCTATCCACCATAAAATTTTAAAGTACCAACATAGAAAATAAAGCAAAATAAAAGTAGAAAATAGAAAATGACAACAGGCAGAAGCAAAACACAACCCCAGACCTCTAGGCCACCTAGGACAAGTCTAAAGCACAATGAGTTAAGGAAATTGGAAGGCACACACTGGAAATTTCTGAAATAATAGCAGAAGTAAAAAAAAAAAAAAAAATAGAGGTGGCTATAGAAAAAAAAATCTCTCAGGTAAAAAAAAGAAATGATGATCAAAATGAAAGACATGCCCAACAAATCTACAGTAGATAGATAAAAAAATAGATGAGCTTAGAAAAATAATGGAAACCATCACTGCCCAACATAGAAAAGAAATTGAATCCATGAAACAGATCCAAATAGAGATCCAGGAAATTAAAAATTCCACTGAAAGTATATGCAACAGAATGTAGGTGAGGATAGAATACCAGATCTAGAAGACAGGATTATAGCTGGCAACCACAAGAAAAAGATATCTTAAATATAACAAGGGACCATGAAAAATCAATCCAACAGCTACAAGATAAAACAAAGAACAATATAAGATTTACTGGAGTCAGTGACAGAACTGGAGATAGTGCAAATGCCATAAAAAGTGTCTTCACAGAAATAATGGCCAAAACTTCCCAAACATGGATAAAGAATTTAACATACAAGCAAATAAAGCATACAGAACTCTAAACAGCCATGACCAAATTTAGTCCGTACAAAGGCATATAATAATCAAGATTCTAGACATTCAGCACAAGAACAGAACGTTGAAAGCAATCAGAGAAAAGAAACAAAATCACCTATAAAGGGAAACCCAACTTTTTCTTTCTTTTTCTTATCTAATTACTCTGGCTAATGTTTCTAGAATATTTAATATGTGTGCTGATAGTGGAAATCCTTGTCTTGTTCCTGATTTTAGAGTAAAAGTTTTCAGTTTTTGACTACTTAGTATGATATTGGAAAAGCTCTGCCTGGGAAGGTAGAGGAAGCTAGGAGGCAGGATGTCCAAGCAGCCAGCTGGAGCTGGGGCTTCCAACGCGGCCTGGCTCCCCACCCGCACAGTGTGTGGACGCGTGATGTTGCACCACTGTTCACAGCGTCAGGTTTCAAGGCTCAAGGGGCCGGGTCTGCCTGTCATCACTCAGCCCTGGGTCTGCGTCTGGACTCCTCCTGACTGAGGGCTGTCGGAGTGGCTAAGCTAGCGACATGCCGACAGCACAGAGCACCCCAGGTGAACAGGTGTTCCAGCCCCGAGAATACAGGGCTCAGGAGGTGAGCTAGTTGCTAGGCAAAGGGGTTTCACCTGACATCAACTTGCTAAATGTATAAATGAATGCGCTGGTGGTTGAGCAGTTCTTTTCCTCCCACCCAGAGAGAGGGCTCCACCTAACCTCAGCTTTCTGTACATAGACTTTTAACTTTATTTCCCCATCCTCCCACTGTCCTGCCCCCAGGAACTTCAAGAGCTGCGCTGGACTCAGCAGAGGGCTGGTCTCCTTCTGATGAGAACAAACCTTTGCGAAACTGTAACATAACACAAAATCACTGTCTAACCATGCGCTTTCTGCTTCTCCTGCCTGAAACCCCTACATAAAGAAACAAGAAAGGACCCCTGGGGCTCAACTTTGGGGTGCCTCACCTCTCCGAGTCTGCCAGCATAATAACCAGGTTCCCGCACCTCTCTCAATGCCACTCAGTTCTGGTTCTTTGGTGGTGCAGGGGTTGCTGCAACATCTGGTCCCTGGTAGAGCCGGCCCGCTGGCTTCCTGGGCAGCAGGAGGACGAGACAGCAGCTCCTCAGTGAGACTTCTTCACCAGCACAGGATGGACAGCCCAGGTGCTCCAGCCCCACCTGACATACTGGTGGAGAGGTGGGCGGTTCCCTAGGATCTTCTGAGGTTAAGGTAAGGCCCCAGCCCAGCCTGTCAGGCCCATCCGTGGACAGAAGGGGAGACTGGTCACCCCCAGGTCTCAAACTACAGGCCCACTCAGGGACCTCCTGTAAGTGGGGAAGAATGCTTTAATCTCTGAGTGATTGCGTGAGTGTGAACAGATCTGTGGCTCCACGCGGCAAGCTACAGAGTCCAAGCGGGCCCTAACCTGCGCTTCTGTGGTGACATGGTGTGAAGGTGATTCTCCCCTGGTCAGGATTGGCCGGGAACAGGTTTGTACAGGTACACCTTAGCCAAAATGCACCTAGGTCCCACAAGGGATGCAGCCAGGTGGATATCTGAGTGGTCACGCTGGGAGCCCCACCTCTCGTCTGTGGTGACACTATACACAGGCAGGAAACTTAGAACATGGGAACTACACAGAGCAAGCAAACTATCCTAGACTGCATGATAAGAAACTTCAGAAAGGGATTCAGTGGTGAATATGGTGATAAATTAAAGCTCGACAGACTGCAGACCCTTGTGCAGTAGACTGGTCTCATCCTGAGGTCAGGTGGCCTCCTCAGGGGACCCTGGATGTCCACACAGAGCAGTTTGGAGCATATTCACCAAAAGTCCAGGCCGCCTCAACCTGTTACTGTAGACTGATTCCTGGAGATCGCCCAAACCCTCCCACCCTGGGTCTGATTCCTCAGGAACAGGAAGGGATAGAGTAAGGTCTTCATGGCCCAAGGCTCGGACCAGACCTTGAAGGGCCAAAAGCAGGGGTCTTCTGATGAAGAATCCCAGCCCCCCCTATGTCCAGGTACCACCATCTGCATCTCCATCACCAACCCTCCCATACAGCCCTCCCCCGTCAGACCCTCCACCTCCCCCGAACCTCCCTGAACCCAAAGCTGCCACTGCTGCTGAAGAGCCAGACCACACAGATGAGCTCCTTGCTGATGGCTGTGCTCAGCAGAGCCACCCACTCTCCAGATGCCCCTGCAAGAAAATGGCTCCAAGGTCAAGCCCCAGCCAGGGTATTAGATCCCAAAGATTGGGCAAGGAAAGTGGCCCCCCACAGTAAGCCAGAGTGGGACTACAACTCAGAAAGGGGAAAAGATGTTATCCTACAATACCTGGCGGCCATCCTCAGGGGGATCTAAGAGGGAGCCAAGAAGCCCATCAGCATGCCAAATGTCACCTTAGTAGCACAGACATCAGAGGAATCACCTGGAGACTTTTATGCGCGGTTCTGCAAGGTGTTCTTTATCTTCACCCCTTTTGACCCTGAGGCCCCCCAAAACAAAGGCATGATAAACACCACTTTCATGGTGCAATCAGTTTCTGACATCTACAGGAAACTCCAGGAATTTGAGGGCTTTGCTGGATGAATGCCACCCATTCATGGAAGTGACCAACAAGGTCTTCATCAGTAGGGATAGAGAAACTCAAAGAGAGGCTAATAAACATTTAAAAGAGAGGTTTCTCTTTTTGCCTCCATGATGGGAGACCAGATCCCACCCAGAGACCAGGGCCACCATGCAAGGGGGAAAAATCGAGCCAGACCCCCTTGCATTCAGATCAATGCACCCTGCAACGAGGTAGATACTGGAAGAAATGAGTGCCCAAAGCATAAGGACACCCCCATCCCCAAAGGGGCTCCCCATGAGGGGAGTAACAGATATCAACTGGAGCCTGAGATCTGGGACCTAATCGGACTGGTGGCAAGTGAATCTGAATTCTGAATAGGAGACAAGGGGTCCCTGTTCTGCTCCAATACATATGCACATGATCTACTGCTAGCAAGTGAAGAAAGACAAGAATGCTGGAAAGCGGATCCAGGAAAGACAGCTGTACAGACCCTGATGGAGCAATATTTCCACATCTCCTGGCTGTTGCCTCTCTGTGCCTCCATAAGCAACCAGTGTCCAGCCTGTGCCTGAAACAACCCCCTCCAATGGCCAAAGCCCACTTGGGGACACAACACACTGGGACCTCTCCCTTTGAAGAGTTGAAAGTAGACTTCACAGAGATAAAGCCATACCTCAGCTACAAATACATGCTAGTCCTTATCCATACACACCCAGACTGGGTAGAAGCCACACCCACACAGACAGAAAAAGCCCAAGAAGTGGCCAAGGTCTTGCTGCAAGAAATCATCCCCTGGTATGAGCTGCCCCTCACTGTCAGCAGTGATAGATTCTGGCCTTGGTGGCAGAAATAACACAGACTCTTGATGATCTGCTGAAGATCAGATGAGATCTCCACACAGCCTATAGACCTCAGAGTGCAAGGAAAGTAGACTGCACGAATCACACCCTAAAAATGACACTAGCCAAGTTCTTTCAGGAAACTCACCTACCCTGGGGTTGCGATGCTATCCCCAAAATACACCAGCACCATCCGGCTATTCATTCTATGAAATCCTGTTCAGAAGACACCCTCCCATAATTAGATCCTTCAAAGGAAATGTCAGGCAGCTAAGAGAATCAAATCCGACTGGTGAATTACAGGCCCTAGGAAAAGTGCTGTCTTAAATTAATAAGGTTGTTTCCAAGATGATCTCAATCTCTTCAGGAAGTCCTGCATACCTGTTCCTGCCATGGGATTCGGTCTGGGTCAAAGGCTAGAAAAGGAACCCCATCAGCCCAAGGACAGGGCCCACGCTGCTGTGCCTGTCACCCCAACTGCTGTTAAAGTTGCAAGTATCACCCCTTGGGTACACAATTTGAGGCTTAAAAGTGCTTACCCCAAAGACTCCTCAGCCACCTGGGCCACTCATCCTGACCTGCAAGATCCCCTGAAAACACGACTCCAGCAGAGACTGCCTGGACATAACACAACCCTGAGGACACTGCCAAGGACAACAGCCCTGCTGTAGTCACACCAGAGGCTGACTAGTCTACACACAGCAGAAGCCTGAGTACGTCATTCCCAGGAGGCTATCCCCAGTAAAGGCTTATCGCAATGAACTGCCACCCCTGATTCTCAGCAACCCTTGCATCTATAAACTTGTTCTTCACTATAGCCCTAGCTGAGGTCACCCCAGCTGACTGGACCCAGGCAAAAGGTGTCTGTTGGCCCTGACCTTCTTCTCATGGGTAGTTGTCTCGGTTACTTTTTTCTCGTTGCTGGGACAAAATACCTGATGCCCAAAATTAAGGAAGGAAAGGTTTATTTCGCTTACAGTTTGTGGAGGTTTTAGTCCAGACTTGGCAGATTACAAGGCAAAGAGGCACATGGCAGAGAGCTACACTCAGGGCGGCAGAACACAGCTAAGCTGCAAGCATACACACCAGGGCGGAATGGGGGAGGAATGTCCTCAAGCACTCTTTTCCTCTCCCTTACATATGCAAACTATCCACCCCAGGGTGGGTGTAGTTCTCACACCCATCAAACTCTAAAAGCCTGCCCCAGGGCCGCAGGAGGCTTTGGGGGGACACACAGACATAAACCATAACAGTAGTGTTTGACTGGTGTCATCTGCTTCTGCCCACCTCCCCCAGATCACCTCTACTTGAAGTCTTAGCCCCGCACACACACTGACCACAGCATGTGGCCCGGGCTGTAGGTCCTCAGGCCCTGGATTTGCTGGGCAGTAATAACATGCCACTGTATACCTTCCCTGTGCCCCAAAGCCTATAAGTGCCCCACAGCCATGGACAGAAACCACACTACTTGGTTCAGCTCCTAACATATATGCTGGCCATTTGCTACTACAAGGCCACCCTGTACCAGTACACTGGTGGCCATGGTTCCAAGGAAACAGTCTTCTGGTCTGGCCAAATCACAGGCCTAGGGTCAATCTGTTACAGCCAACATGGAAAAATCACCTGTTGGACCTAGTGACCCATGCAGAAATGTCCAATGAGGGGTGTGTGTGTGGACAAAATATGGCACACGAAAAACAACTGACAAGGTTTGGAAGCAACTGACAAACTTGGGTTGAGAACAACAACCGTCTCAGAGTATGAATCTGCCCAGCCTCTACCAGCTGACCCGGCTTACCACCCCACCTTGCATGTACACAGGCTCCTAAACACCACCTGTGGTCTGCTTCACAGTTAGGACCCCAGTTCTGCTGGCTGTGCCTGCCCCTCCACAGGAGGGCCCATGTGGGAGTCCCACTCCAGCCAACTGGAGCCTCCCAAGAAACCCCTCAGAACTAAATATGTGTACATCGACAGGGCCATCAGCATCCTCCTTGACAGTTCAAGGGCCAACTTGAGGTGGCTTCATAGCCCCAGACTGGTCCGAAGAATGAGTGCCTAGGACCCATACCCTACTCAGTCTGCTCCCACAATCAGATGCTGCCCAATAATGAGACCAGCACAGCCCCCAGGCGTTCTGCGTACGTGGGGACACAGCTTACTGCTGCCCTCGGGCAAGCTGGGCAAGCACAGGTGTCCAGGTTTTCCTCACTCCTGAAATCTCCATCTATAGAGACCATGAGATAGAGGTGGCCTTGCACCTGGCAGCGGCTCACACAGGCAGAGCTTTGATAGCCTGGTTTTAATTGGCTAAAGAATAACCACCGGCGTTAGGGCCAGTTTAGAAGGAATCGGGACATTGGTAGGGCTGTACTATCAGCTGTCCAGGTAACTAAACGATGACATGGAATGAGGGGCTGACTCACCATTCTCCCTCCAAAGCCAGATTAATTCACTGGCAGCTGTAAACCTACAAAACAGGTGTACCCTAGACCTTCCCACCATACAGAAGGGAGGTACATGCATCTTCCTAGGAGAAGAAAGCTGCTCTTGGGTAAACCCGTCAGGGGTGGTCACGACAGAGGTCAGGGAATGGAGGGACAGGATCCAGCAGTGAAGGGAGAACTAGAAGAAAGCTGGAACTGGGTTGCAGGCCAATGGAATCATGGCTCCTGCCCCTAGCGGCACCACTGCTGACCATCCTGCTGCTTGTGACAATAGGGCCGTGTCTCCGGAGCACCCTAATGAGATTCAGGGTGACCACAGTCAGTGGGATCATGGCAGTCCACCTATATAGGCCCCTGGGAGATAGTGATGTCCTGTAGGACCTATAGAGCATCAAAAGGGGGCATGATGAGAACAAAACTTTAGAAACTGAAATATAAGACCAAAATGGCCAGCTAACATAAAACAACTGTCTAGCCATGCCCCGGTCTGCCTTTCCCCCAGCTGAAGCCTCCATAAAAAGAAACGAGAAAGGACACCCCGGGCTCGGACTTCGGGGTGCCTAGCTCCTCTGAGTCTGCCAGCATAATGAACTGGTTCCCTCCACCTCTCTGAGGGCGCTCGGTTTTTTGGTGGTGACAGGTTCGCAGCAACACTGGCAGGAAAGGTCGGTCTCATCCTAAAAGGGTCTGAGGCCGGTGGGCCCCGCCTTTCCTGGGATCCAGGTGAGTACAGCTCCGGGACGGCGCTGGGGACTTCCGGGCGTAGTTAGACGTCCCTGGAGATCCCCAACCTGAGATCCCACCCTGGTGTTCTCGCTCTTGAATGGGTGAAATTAAGCAGTCAGGGCTAACCAGCCTTGCTTTTCCAACTCCTAGACGGCCTCTCCCTAAATGATCGTCCTGCCCCTGTGCAAAGCCAAGGAGAGACCCGACCCAAGGTTTGCAGTAACAAAGGACACAGATGAAGGTCAAGCTTTGCCCTGCGCTAGTTACCCGCTGGCATCTGCAGGCCGGAGTGGAGTCATGGCTCATAGCAAACCTGGCGCTCAAGTCCCTGGCTGTCCCAGAAGAAAATACGAACCACGCTTTCAATGAGCAGCAGGTGAGGACCCGGGGTTCTGCCTGGCCCCGCTCCTTAGGGCAGTCCCTAGGAGGCTGTGTCAAAAGGAAAGGGGATTTTAGAGAAGCCCTGAGGGACACACAACTGCAGTCAGCAGAGGGCACATTGCGCACGCCCGGTGGGAGGGAGTGGGCCACGTCCCCTGCACGCCCGCCCCGGCGCCCGGACCCGCTGTGTCTCGCCCCACGGAGAGTGGGCGCTCTAGGCGTCTGGAAAACCTTCCTCGGCTCTGTGCCGGGCTGGGTGGCCGCAGGTGGCACGGGCTAAGATTGGAGTTGAAACTCCTCCAGTGCACCCGAAAAGGACCCCTTCCGCAGTTCCTGTCCCTTCCAGCTCTGGCTATGCCTAAACCCACTCAACACGCTTGGGACAGTGCCCGGCGCCGACTACAACGGATCAGACACACCCAGATTTCTTAAAAGTCACTGGACAATGCAGCACCTAGCGTTTTGTATTTGGGATACCAAGTCTTAACCGAGGTGTCTACAAAGAAAGCGCTGCTAGGAAAATGAAAAGGTAGCTTGCATTCGTTAGAGCTTTTCTATTTCCTCCCACTAGAGTGGAAGGACGCAAAACATGTGTTTCCCTGACCGGGAATCGAACCCGGGCCGCGGCGGTGAGAGCGCCGAATCCTAACCACTAGACCACCAGGGAAGGTGACTGGGGTTGCCTTCCATTTGCCTATGAGCGGAGGCGCGCGCGCATGCTCAGTGCGCCAAACTCAGGTCAGTGGGAACCAGATCAAACCTGAGTTATGCCCTAATTCAGAATGGGCTCCTTGCCTTTCTCTTCACAAAACAGCGTGTGAGGACAGAACGCACTCTTATCGCAGGTTCCTCAGAGTACGCGTAGTGTTGGTCACTAAGTGAACGCGCACTCGCGCAGGAATCTGGTGAGGATGCCATTATAGTTGCTGCGGGTGAGTGGGGGCGGAGCCGAAATAGCTCAGTTGGGAGAGCGTTAGACTGAAGATCTAAAGGTCCCTGGTTCGATCCCGGGTTTCGGCAAGCCTACTTTCTTTTTCCCTTTCTTTAATGCTTGATCTAGATATATTTTCTTGTTCCTGTTTTCTCTCTGAAAATATTGAAACACTGCCGAGACCCGAAGAAAAGGGCCCTGCTCCTCGTATTCATGAGAGGCGCAAGAGGACTGCGCGACGACACGGCTGTCCCGCTCCCGCAGGGACCGAGAGTGACGGCTGCGTGCCCGGACTCCTCCTCCTGCATTCCGGCTCGCGTCCGCGTGGGCCCTGCGGTCTCGCACGCGGGGTGTTCAGGTCTCGGGCCGCAGAGTGCAAGTCTGTCCTGCCTCTGCTTCCCAGCGCCGTCCTCCCATACACCCACCCGCACTGTAGAGACCGCGTGGGCTCCGCTTCCTCCAGGAACAGCCCTCAGCGGATGACCCGGCGCGGGGACGCGCTTCCGCCACAGGATACGCCGGCACCGCCCACCACGCCGGCACCGCCCACTATCGCTGCGCTCCAGGGCGCTTCCGCCTGCCAGGCCCCGCCTACCACCGGAAGTGGGTGAGGGAACCCTGCTGAAGAGGTGCAGAGAGATGTGCCTGAGTGTTCCTCAGAATCCTTGCCAGGTTAGTTTTAAAATAGCCGTAAATTTAACAAAGGAAAAGGTGAAGGACTGTTGAGTCGCTTGTATGCGAAATCTACTGGGGATCTTGCTAAAATGGGGTTCTAAAGCCGTCAAGTCTAGGAGGGGATCCAAACAATGATTGTCCTCCCGTCTCCCCTCACCTCTTTTTCCTTCCCTCCCTCCCTCCCTCCCTCCCTCTCTCCCTCTCTCTGTCTCTCCTCCTTCTGTAAGGACAATGGTCTGTACACGAGAAAATAGAATAGGGGCCTCATGAGGTTTTGTCGCTAATCCTGACTAGGAGTTAAAAACAAACCTTACTACAGAGACTGCCCTGGGAAGCCGGTCAAGGATGGGTAGAACAAGAGAAAAACCAGATAAAGAATGACACCAAAGAGACCAGAAAGAGAGCTGAGAGGCGGGAACAGCGACAACACCAGACCCCACACCTCCAATAGACGACAGGGGTAGGGGGCTGACTAAGGCAGTGTACTCACACCTACACACTAACACGCGTGTATATACGTGTGTGTTCACTCTAGACTCACTGTTAGTCATTCTCGGGTCATTGTACAGTACAGTAGATATCCACACGCCCCCTTACTAACTCTGAAATAACCAAGAATAAGACACCCGCTTGTCAACTAGCCGCCTACCCCAAGGATTAAAGTCCTAAAAGGTACATCAAGGACAAGTAAACAGTCAGAAACTGCACATAGACCACAGGAAGCAATGACGGTAGCAAGAGGTGTCGAGAAGCCAATCCAGTTCTGGGAAGTTCCGGGTGGAGGGGAGGGTCACTCATCCCCCCATAAAAACAGCTGAGAACAAAGTCCCTGCCCCTGTCCCCCATTTCCAGAGTCTCAACCCTGATTCCTTCTTATCAGGGTAGCTGTCTTCTCCTTTCTCCCTCTTTTTGCTCTTTACAAATAAAGTGTTTCCTTTCATTAAAATTTGACCCTCTGATTTTTCATTGGAGCCAAGTTTGTGATCCCAGTGGGCCACTTGGACAGCGGGGCAGTGGTGTTTGCCCCCTAGATGTGACATCTTTGGTGCCCTGACCAGGAACTGGATGTGACACTTCCTTCTTCCTTTCTTCTTCCTTGCTGGGGATTGAACCCAGGACCTCTGTTACTTGAATTCTTAAGCTACATTAATGTAAGACAAAACATAAATGTAAGGAAGACTGTAAAATATAATAGCAATGGAGAAGAATGCAAATACAGTAAAAGTAGGCCAGCATGAATCACCGCAAGTTCAAGACCAGCCTGAACTACAGAATGAGACCTTTTTTCAAAATAATAAATAATATCATCATTATCATAATAATAAAGTACCTCAGTAGATATTATCTATATTTGCTTAAGACAACAGTTACATGTTCTTTCTGCCCAGTGATAGAGTAGCATATCTTTACCCTTTCTATTTCTTTTCCCAGTATTGTTTATGTGAAATGCAACATTTAGCACATCCTTCTCTGTCTTTATGTTGTGGTATAACAGTGCAGTCCAAGTTGACAAGCAATGCTTATCAAGTCCATGTACATTTGGTTTCCCAGGCCCTGCAGTGTGATAAAAATCAGCCAACAGTCCTCTCAGCAGAGACATTTGCACTCTTTATGTTCCTGGCGCAGCCATGGCTTCTGGTCCCAAGGAGCACCTGAAGCGAGTAGCAGCTCCAAAGCATTGGGTTTGGGGTACATTGACCGGTGTGCTTGGTCCTCATCCATCCACTGGTCCCCACATGCTGCGAGTATGTCTGCCTCTCAGCATCATGCTATGGAACAGACTTCACTGTGCCCTGATAGGCGATGAAGTCAAGAAGATTTGCGTGCAGCACTTCGTGAAGCTCAATGGCAGAGCTGGAAGTGATATAACCTACCCTGCCAGTTTATGATGTCATCAGCACTGACAAGACTGGAAAGGGTGACACAAGGCTTACTCTGCAGTTCACCACATGACATCTGAGGAGGCCAAGTATAAGTTCTGCCAAATAAGAAAGCTCTTTGTGGGCATAAAAGGCATCCCACATCTGGTGATCCATGATGCTCCCACCATTTGCTACCCCATCACCCCCCCAAGGTGAACAACACCATGCAGGTGGATTTGGGTATGGGCAAGAGTACTGATTTCATCCAGTTTGACACTGGTAACCTGTGTATGGCAACCAGAGGTGCCAGCGTGGGAAGGACTAGTGTGATCATCATGGGGAGAGAACCTGGCTTTTTTGATGTGGTTCATGTGAAAGAAGCCAATGGCGATAGCTTTACCGCCACTCTCCAACATTTTTGTTATTGACAAGGGCAACAAGCCATGGATTTCTCTTCCCAGGGAAAAGATATCCACCTCAACACTGGGGAAGAGAGACAAGAGGCTGGTGGCCAAACAGCAGTCGGCAAAATGGTCTCCAGCTGACACAAGGAGGAAAGTCATCCGGACTCAAATAATACAGCATGATGGCATGCTCAGAGAAAACCCTTTGCCTACTCGGGATTTTATTTAAAAGCAACATCACACTTTTAATCCTGTGGGAATTAGTATGCAGCTCACAGAAGTAGTCATCCTCTTTTATTTACAAAGCTGTTTTGGTAGACAAGCTGTTAGACAGCCAGGTCCTTCACATCTATAAATTCATCACACTGGGAACATGTCAGAAGTGTCTGAAATGGTGGTGCATGCCAGTGGTCCCAGAACTTGAGAGGCTTAGGCAGGAGGTTTGTGGTGGAGCCTGGGTCAGCCTGCCATAGTTCAAGGCCTGTCTGCAAGAGGGAGACCCTGTCTCAAAAATAAATAAAGTTTAATTTTTGAAAGTCCAGAGCGCACTGAATACTGAATGTCTGAAGTTTAGCTGTCATCAGACAGGCTCCAAAGCAGTCTCCAAAGCAGAGATGTGGGGCCTGTGACCCACCTGTGGCACAGGCCAAAGCTTCGCTGGCTTCCATAAGAGCACTTCCAGGGGCATCCAGAAGAAGCATAGCAGTTGACTGTGCAGGATTTTAAAAGTAGGCACCCAAAGAAATAGAGTGTGAGCCTTACTTTGGATCTGAGACCCAATAGTTAATTATAAATGATTTATACACTGAGGCCCTCGCTTACCTGTGACTGGCACTACATGGTGCTTTGATCCTCCTTGTCCCTCTGGCCTGCTGATTTTTAACTCTCCACCTAAAACTGGAGACTTCTAGGTGCTGTTAATATGGTCTGGGATGGGAAGTAGCAAAAGCTGGTGGGTGACAATCTGTTGGTTATGATGTCCCTGTGTATTTTTTTTTAAAGAGTAAAAGAAGGATAACAGTAATAGAGGGATTTATCGAATTACAGACAGAGTGGTAGGACATGATCAATGGTTGATATTTTACCTATTGGTATCTTCAAGATAGTTTCTCAGGAAAACAAATAGACAAATAATAGTGAGTTACAGACAAAAATGGTAGGAAATTATCAATAGTTGTTGTACTATATTTTGGTATCTTCAAAGTGGTTTCTAGGGAAAACAAATAGAGCTATCCATGAGTGATCAATTAAATAATCATTGACTATGCTCAATGGTTGTTGTTGGAAACACCTAGGAATAAACATACATCCATTTACAAAATAGCATAGGAACAATACAGACATTACAGAGTTATGGACAGATGGGTAGGAAATTATCAGTGGCTACTGTAATACATGTTGGTATCTTCAAAGTGGCTTCTCAGGAAAACAAAGATATGCAAGAAAGATCTAACAAGTAGTTATAGCGTAAGGGTTGTGAAGAATAGCAGATTACCTCCTCACCAGTGACTCCTTTCACTGAGGTGTAATGGCTGGAAGGAAGGCCAGGATTGAAAAGAAGGACCAAGAGCCTAGCACCAGTGTCTAGCAATAGGTTATTTACTTTTTCCTCTAGTCATGATTACATGGGGCTCCTCCTTGGAGATAACGGTTGGGCCAGAGGGAAAAGGCAGAGTATGCCCTGGGCCCCTCATTCCTGTTGGACCAGCTGGTAGGAGGGGTCTGAGCTCTGGAGCCTTCACTTCAGAGGGCAGTCTGACCTCTAGTGGTCACCTTTACAGTCAGGGCATGGGGGCTTCTTAGGGCAGTCCCTCTTGAGGTGGCCTGGCTTTTGACAGCAGTAGCAGGTGAATGTAGTCATCGAGTTCTTCTTGGGGCCCTGGGAATCAGACTTAGGGTCTCTTTCTCTTAGTGCTGCAGCAAAGGCAGCTGTTTTTTCTCAGTCTCTTTGTTTTCTCTTCTTGGCCTCCTCCTCGTCATGGCTATAGAATATGGAGGAGGCAATTCTTACTAACATCTCAAGTGAGCTATCTGGGGCAAAGCCATTTTTTGTAGCTTTTTCTCTCCAGATTCCCAGCACACTGGGACCCCACAACCACTTAGTGTCCTCTCCCCAACTGTCAACACAGGCGGCAGGAACATGTGGATGAAGTCCTTGGCCCACTAGTCAGTCTCAGCACTATCAGGTGTGAAGTGTCCCTGGCAGGTAACCTAGACACGTACCTTCTCCATGAAGGCGGTGCTACAGAATCTGAATATTGGGCACCCATGTAATCCATGAAGTATCGGTGCAGACCTCTCCAGAGCTCCACTCGCTCCTCTACCACAGCCTGTACAGTTAGGGGAAGAATGGCCTCCAGGGGGTCTCCCTGGGTATTGCACAAGGTCCTCCTGGTTTCCAGCTCCTGAATGGCTCTCCTGTCCCCAGTCAGCTCTACCTCTGAGTCGTCAGGGCATCGGTACTTTCATGTTCTCTGAGTCGTTGTTCATCAGTTGCTCCTCTGCTGACTGTGGACCTTTCTGGCTCTCAAGGGCAGGGCCAAGAGCGACCTGCATGTGGCATGTTTTCACAAAGGTTTCTCCATGTCAGGATGGTTCACACACATCTCTGGGCCAGCCTATTGTGTTGGTGCTTCTCTGTGGCATGGTGGTTATCAACTGCATGGCAGCAGCTGGCCCAAGGGCTGGAGTGCGTGTTCGCACGGCTTCCCAGGCGCCTGCAGCCTGCCTGCCTCCCGGGTGCCTGCACAGTCGGGGTGCGCCAGGCCCAGACGGGTTCCCTGTGTATCTTGAAAACATTTTAGTTGCCCTTACTTTGGTGTCTTCAACCTTCAAAGGGGAGGTGAAAGATTAGGCCAATGTGAGGTGAATGGAACACTCCTTAGATGATTACCACGCTATGTGCAGAGCTGAGTGAGAATCAGACCCAAAGTTTAGGTAGAAAAGGAGACCGATGCATATGAAGACAGATGTCAAGCTTTTTCCCTGTGGTTAGTGGCCAGCTGGATATCGGCAGGCCCAGGTGAGGAGCCAGTGTGTTGGGGATCACAAGCTGTAAATTGACATCGTACTGTCCTAGGCTGTCCTTATCCTGTCTGCCTCATGGGCTGGCTTTGGGACACGGAAATCACCTTCCTCTCTCAGTGAGATTAGCACCCAGATGTGGGGATGGGTCTTGGCCTTTTCCTTTTATGACGTCACACCTGCCCATTCTACCACTGCTTCTAGGTCGCTCACTGCTGGGAGAACAGTACCCTACCACCTCCCCTACACTGGCTAATTAATAGTGGCTGGCCCGGAGCTCTTTGTCTCTGTCCATCCTGAGGCACTGACCTCCCAGCTCTCATCATGCATTACTAAATTTGCCTGTTTCTTACTTCATCATTCTGCTGTACCCCACAAGGCCCAACAGGCGTTTGGGGATCTTGGCCAGGTCGCAGATGCCAGGGCTCTCAGCCCAAGTAGCTTTCACGGACCTGTTAAAACTCCGCATGTGCTATCTTTTCATTTTCTGCGGTAAGAAGTTTACAGTTTGAATAGACTGTGCCCAAATTTGTATTTGTACTGTCTGCAAAATGTGCAGATGAGCCATTTTCGGTCTCTTATTCTTTCGGTAAATGTTCGTATAGATCAAGAAGACGCCGTTCAAGGCCATGTTCCAACTTCAAGGATGCGAGAACTGGGGGGGGGGGGGTGTTGCTGTTGCTGTCATCCACATTTCCTACACTACTTGATACACTGTGTCCTGTGTGCCGGAGCGTGGGCTGGAATTTCGTTTTCCTTTGCAGTCCTTCCGACCGAAAGCCACGGAGGACATGTCCGTGGCCAGGGACAACAGCGGCAGAAACGAGCAGGGCTCGGATGGTCTAAGCCTTTCCCACTCACACCGAAATCGGATCACTTTCCAGGGGCGGGGTGGGGAAGGAGGGAACGCCAGGTTCTTCGCCACCATCGGGGAAGAGGCTTCCGGGAGGGGAGCTGCGGCGCGGGCCGGAGCCTCCAAGAGGGGAGGATAAGGGGGCTGCGCGGCCACTGCGGTCCCCACAGATCCCAGCCCCCGGTCCCCACGCCGGGTCCCCAAGCCACACCCTAGCACTAGCCCTAGCCACAGCCACTCCTAAACAGCACCCCAAAGCTAGCCCGAAACCTAACCCTAACCCCCAACCCCACCCCGAGCCTAGCACTAACCCACCGCGAGCCTAACCAACCCCAACCCCGCCCCTAACCCGACCCCGGCCGTCCCGGGTCGAACTCAGGACCCGTCCCTCCGCCGGGAGGTCCGGGAGATCTGTCTCTGCCTGGCTGCGGGGCGCTGTCGCGCTTTCCCCAAGTTCCAGAGAAGCTCTTGGTTTTAGACATTTACAGTGAAGGTCATCAGGGTGGAAACAGTTCGGCAGGGTAAAATTCGGCGCTAAAAGCTTGTGGACAAGACAGTGAAGCACCTGCCTCCTTAGCGCAGTAGGCAGCGCGTCAGTCTCATAATCTGAAGGTCCTGAGTTCGAACCTCAGAGGGGGCAGTTCAGCTTTTGTCCCCACATCCTTTGTCAGGAATTTATCCCACACACCAGTTTCCTTGATTTCCTCCGATACCCCGTTACTCTCGGTCTAAGGGGTGAGTCAGTCTCTATTTTCCTTCCCTCAGTTCTGCTTTTCAGGTCTTGCGGGCGTCCCTCCGCGCAGTGAGCGGTCTGCTCTGCCCGAGCTTCTCTGGTTTAATTCCCTGCTGGGAACCGCAGCTGCGCTGCCACTCTACGAGCGCGCGGTGCCCGGCTCCTCTGGGCTCCCTTCCTCTTGAGGGGCGCGGGACAGCGGCGGCCTCCTCGGAGCCGCGGGCCGCGCTCTCCACGCACCCACGTCAGCGAAGACGCCTGGGCCGGCGAACCTGAGCGCCAGGCTGCTCTCCGCCGGCGGCGACGTCTGTGGGACGCCGAGTCCAGCCGAGTCCAGCCGAGCACTGCCGAGCACTGCCGAGCACTGCCGAGCACTGCCGAGC
>NW_004955465.1:13911224-13913120 GCF_000276665.1 Chinchilla lanigera | reverse complement strand
GGGACTGGCCGGGGCGGAGGCTCCGGGCGCGAGCCGGCGATTTCTACAGCCCCGGCGCCTGGACGCGCCGCGCACCCCGCCCGCGCCGCCCTCTCTGTGGAAGCTTCGCTGCACTCAGTCTCTGGGCCTGCGTCTCACACCCACTCGCGCCTGGGCATCCACCGCGTCACCCCTGCCTCCGCTGCGTCCGGTTCCCGCAGGGCGCAGCGTCTGACGGGCACGGTGTCTCCGCTCCATCGGCGGTCCGCATCTTGCTGGGCACTGCGCTCCTTCCGCAGCCCCTCCGCGAGACTCCCGAGCCCGCGCGGCGTGGGGACGCAGGCCCCCATCGCCGGCCTCGTCCGCGCGCGTGTCCTGGGCGGCTCACCCCTTCACGTCCGGACACTGCCACGGGCCGCAGCTCGTCCCCACGTCGGCGTGGAACTCCACTCTTTATTCCGTGGACACATTACTTCAGTTAAGTCGCGTTAACAGGTGGTTGCGACATCAGGCCACGCGTCTGGGTTCTATTTGAAGTTCACTTTTTGCACAAATTTTGGAGGTCTCACTGTGCACCTCACTGTCTCTAACCGGCTCAGTGAGTGCCCATGCGGCCCTACAAGGCTTGGATTTGCACGTGTTCGGTATCCAATGACAGAAGTTTTCAAATGTCGGGAGTCGAAAGTGGACATTTAAAAAGCAAAGGTTGCGCCCGAACAGGGACTTGAACCCTGGACCCTCAGATTAAAAGTCTGATGCTCTACCGACTGAGCTATCCGGGCTCTTACACAGTGGGTCTCCTGTTCATCTTATTGTGGATGAGGGCGCAGGGAACAGGCGGCTGACGTTATCTTTCACCTGCTTTTCTACTTTTTTGCCCGCTCCATGGTCCCTCTTTGCAGATGACACGGCCGTTTCTGCCTCCGGCTTCTGCAGAAAACTGTCCCAGGCCCCCCAAACCTTCACAGAAGACACAGCACACAGGCTTCTGCGGGGCCTCCACTTAGCGAAAAGAGAGACGCAGCCACTCAGCTAGAAGCCGCGGGGACGAATCTCGGAACCTGATTTGCAAATTAAACCAGATAATGCATGCACACTCTTGGGACAGCGTCCGGGAGGAGCCAACAGTTCAGTGAGGTCAAGGCACTGTTATTGCAAACTTTCTTACTGCAGAGTAATATGGAAACTTAACAGATAAGTCAGAATAGGGGGATAAGAGGTAGACAAAGCGACACAGACTCTGCACACCACCCCCCCCGCCCGGCCCCGTCTCCAGGAGCAGCGCTGCCAGGGAAGGCGGCCTTCTGCAGGGGGCGAGAGCAGCTCCCCACCGGAAGTGCTGTTTAAATCGGGAACTGAAGGGTGAGCAGGGATTGACTGCGCAAAAACTGGGCTCCAGCGCTCCAGGAAACTCCCGCAGTCGGGCCCCTCCGGAGGGGGAGGAAGACCGCGCTGGGCTCGGCGGAAGCTGCCCGGACCCTCGGCGTCTGCACCGCGGCTTCCTGGAGGAGGCTGCCGAGGGGGTCCGGGCCTGCGGGCGAGGCCCACGCCGCAGCCTCGAGCCCCCTGAGCGACGCGCAGCGCCCAGCCTCCGCACGCGCTCCCGAAGTTCCCCAGTAACTCCCTGCGGCTGCTCTTCCCCTTGCCCACAAGGCCCCGCTGCGATCACCCACCCGATGCCCACTCGCCGGGCTCGTTCCGACCAACGTGCGCCCCGTCGGGTCCCGGCCCGTCGCGGCGTGTCCGAGGGGCCTGCCGTCCCGCAGGACTAGCCCGACCCTCTTCTCCTGCCTCTTCCACCCTGCGGGCCGGCGGGGCTCGGAAGCCACGAGCGTCTCGGTGGGGCGCGCTGTGGCGGCCGGGGTGACAGCCGCAGACGCGGGCGGGGAGCCGAGGGAGGAGCGGGAGGCGCTGCGG
>NW_004955465.1:13904608-13910099 GCF_000276665.1 Chinchilla lanigera | reverse complement strand
GTACCCGGCCCCGCGTCCCCGCCTCCGAGGCCCCAAACGTCGCCCGCCCGAACTGCCGCTGGGCGCGGCCGCTCGGGGCGGCGAGGGGCGCGGACGGGGGGCACTAAGTTCGCCCTACGCGCTGCGCTGGAGCGGCTGGAAGGAGACGGCGTTCGCTCCACAAACCAGTCAGGGGTTCCCTGGCTCCCGAGAGTTTTAAGTCGCAGACCGCAGCGCGGTCCCCGCCGGCGTGGATTCCGCCCTCCGGCCCTGCCCGCCCTCGCCTCTCCGCTTCCTCCGCTTCCAGCGGCACCGGCAAGGCCGAGGACGCGGCCGTCGTCTGCGGACCGTGGACGGGCACACCCGGCCGGTGACAGTCCCCGGAGAACGAAGGCCGGGACAGGGTTCCGGGGTGCCTTGGCCCTCGGCCGCGGGAGCCCGGTCCTGCCGACCCGCCGGCCTCGGCTGTCTCGTCCTGTACTGAGACCCCCGCCTGGCCGCGGCGCGTGAGAAGGGACGGTCCCCGCGCCTGGACGCCCCGGAGCCGGCAGACAGCGGGGTTCAGCCCCCGGGGGAACTCCAGCCCCGAGGCACGGAGGCGCCGCCCCGGCGCATGCGCAAGACAGACGCAGGCGATTTAAGCGCTCCTCTGCCCTTTTCAAACCGTGGGATTCAGAGCCGCTGAGTCCACATCCTCCAATCAGACCCGCCGGCGCGGAGAGGCGGACCCAGAGAGCCTCCCGCCGGGCCCGCGAGCAGAACCGGGCGCGGAGGCCGGGCTCGCGCCTGCGTCCTGCGTCGGGCTGCCGGAGCTCCGAGGCTGACAGCCCGCAGGCCGGAACTCTGAGCAGGTGGGTTCCATGGTGTAATGGTTAGCACTCTGGACTCTGAATCCAGCGATCCGAGTTCAAATCTCGGTGGAACCTTTCCTTTATCCTCACCTTTTGTGGCTTTCTTTTGTAGTATTCTTGCAGTGAGGACCCGGTGCAGTGGGGAGCTGGCCCTTTTGTGCGTCTCCTTTGTTAGGTTCTTCCCTATTACCAAACCGGTTACCGCGCAGGTAGCGCTGTGGTTCTGAGGAAGCGGGCGGAGCCGAGCACTCTGAACACAGCCATCTTCTCTGGAGATGGATAGGACAGGGTAGAGAGGACAGCACAGGAAGGGTAGGAAAATAAGAATAAGAATTTAAAAGGAGCGTGTCAGAAGTGGGATTCGAACCCACGCCTCCATACGGAGACCAGAATCCCCAATGCGGGAAGCATAGCTTGAGTCTGGCGCCTTAGACCACTCGGCCATCCTGACACTGACGGAAGTATATAGCGTGCTGCCTTCAGAGTGTAGACAGGGCCTCAGGGTGCCTGGAGAGGTGGGGCCGGGGTGGGGCCTTCAGGAGTGGGCGGTGCTACAGGACGCTGGGGGGCGGGGCGCGCGGCCTTCAGAGCATAGGCTGTGCAGCTTGGCGGCAGGAGGGCGGGGCCGGGCGGGGCCGGGGCGGGGCCAGGAGAGCGAGCGGCCGGGTATGGGTGTGAAAACCTCAGCCCCCGCGGGAGAATCGCGTGGAACCTGAACGGGGCACCTCCGCAAGGCGTATTTGACTGCGAATTGTTTTTAACGCGGCGGCAGCTCGGCAGTGGCGGGCGCCCCTAGGGAACGCGATCCAGGGCGGGCGGACGCCGACCTCCACCCGCCGCGCGTGGGCGTAGCCAGGGCTGGGGCGGCGCCCTCTGCTCCCTCGGCTGGGGAAGTTTAAGGGCGCGGCTTCACCCGCGGGATTAAACCAGGACGGGGGGAGGGGGGCGCTGTCCCCGGAGCTCAGCTTGGGCACCGCTTGGCGTGTGGAGGCCCTGGGTTCTGCCCCTCCAGCACCAGAAACAGAGGAAAGACTGTCTTAAAAAAAAAATCTAATGGACCCCTTACCCAGTCTTTCCCAATACTTTTTTTGTGTACGTTAGACCATCTCACTGTGTTGCTCCCGTCGGCCTCCGAACTGCTGGGCCCAGGAGATTCTCCCGCGGCAGTGTCCTTAGCTGGGACTGCGGGTACCTGCCTTCAAGCCCAGCTCCTTATGCTAACATCTGGCATAAATATATATTTTTTAAAATTTTAAACAGAATGAAAAAATAAAGACAAAAAAAGATACAAGATTTCAAAACAGGATAGGAATTAACAATGGTTGTTACATTACATATTGTTACATAAATACATCTTACAGCAACCAAGAAACTGGCACTGCCACTCTCCACTGGCTTTATTCGGTTTTACCATTTTTAATGCACCAATGACTGTGCGTGTGCACGTGTATGTGTGTGTTTAGTTCTAACCAATTTATCTTGTATGTAGATAACATGTGACCAACACTGCCATGAGGGTACAGAGCTGTTCCACTCCAGGATCCATGGTTTGGGGGATAGTTTGTAAGAGAGAACAATATAATACAGGACACATATTTTATAAGATTATTTCTAACAGTCACCCAAAGAATGATATATAAGAAAGTGCCAGAAATCTGTCCACGCACTAAGACCAAAGGAATCCAGCTGAGGGCCTGGATCCCACGATAATGTCCTGCATGAGTCCAGCTGAAGACCTAGAGCTCATAACAATGCCTCCCACGAATCCAACTGGACGCCCACATTCCATAACAACATCTCATGCAGGCCTGTTTCACGGATCTGCTGCAAAGGCCCAAAGGTCAGTGGTGGAATCCAGGAAGTCTGTGCCAGCGGGATGAAGGATCTGTGCCAGCAGGCTGAGGGAGCCAGGAAGCAATGCTCAAAGTAAGAACCAGAGCTCCCCCAGAAGGTACCACAGCCATCCTCAGCAGCAGTGATGTCCCAAGCTCCTCCAATGGTGAAGACAGCTGAGTTCCCATCAGGAAAACCACTGCGGCAAGCTTCCTCAGGAGACGGAGCTATGACCTTCTTCCCCTTCAGAACCAGGAAGCAATGCTTAGAGTGAGGATCAGAGCTCCCCCAAAGTGAACCGAAGCTATTCTCAGTGCCAGCAAGGTCCCAATCTCCTTGGGAGATGAAAACAGCCACATTCATCAGGAAAGCCAGCACGACAAGCTCCTCCAAAACGATCAACAGCTTCTACCAGCTCCCAACAGCCTCTCTTAGCTTCCGACAGCCTCCTATGCTGCTGGCAACAGTCCCCAGGTGGGCCTCCCACACTCAGCACCACACTTACTCAGTTCAGCTGGGGGTTACAAGTTGACCACCAGTTGTCAATCCGCTGCAGATCCCTTGATGGACCAATGTCTGTCTCCAGTGCTGGGATAACTGGTGTGCCACTATGTCCAGCTAGGAATCTTTTTTCAGTTGACTGGTACACTGAGACAGGGACTCCCCATGTAGGCAAGGTGTTTGCACTGAAGCAGCTTGATTGCTTTTCGTTCTCAGACTGGCTTTCCCTTGCCCCCACGTGACCAGTTCCCAGCCTCTGCTGCTCCCTACAGGACTTCATCAACTAGGTTTAAATACAAGCAGCTGATGTGGGTTTGAAGTTCAGCAGTATGGTACCAACCCACTGTTTGTTTGGGGTACAGATGTCCAAGCTTGTGGCTTGTGTTATGGCTTGTGTGTAGATGTCCCCCCAAAACCTCATGCAGTCAGAGGTGGAGCTTTTCAGAGGTGGCTGGATCCAGAGTGTGTGACACTGGAAGTGATTCATGGTGCAATGCTGGGCTCAAGGGTGCTAGGATTAAGGGGGGTGAGTGCTACTCGCCCTAAGTGCTACTCTGCCTAAGGGCAGAAAGGTGTTGTTAAGGTCTCCCTCTTGCTTTTGCTACCTTCTGCCTGCAATGAACTGTTGCTCCTCTGCTGCCCTGCCTTGGAGTCAGCCAACTATGGACTGAAGCCTCTACAAGCTATGAACTAAACAAACCTTTCCCTCTTTATATCAGGTATTTTGTCTCAGCAAGAAAAAAGTAACTAAGACAGCTTGCCTGGGCCACATTGAGTAAAGAGGAATTGTCTTGGGCTGCATGTAAAATATGTACACGAAATGGTTAATGCATATAAGTGACAAAATTTCCATGGTGGAACATAAAAATGAACAAATTAGCAGTCCTTTATTTTTCTACTGCTAGCAATATTTATATACAATTATACAAATATCATAAAAGATATATTTATATATCAAAAAAGATTTGATGCATGGTTTTCTTATGCTACAGCTGCCAAAAAACTATTTTAACTCATTAAATAATTTTATGAAACAGCAAAACCCATGTTAATAATGAACACTTACCTGTTTCCTCAACGACAGTAAGTGCCTGTCTTCTCAGGCACACCCATGCAGGCAGCTGAACAATACTGGGGCGATTGCTGGGTATCACTGGCCAACTTACCCAAACACCGTAAGCCCGACACCCAGTTCCCACGCCAGTGCCATGCAGTTCGTCCTCCTATGTCACCTACAGTCCCAGACCACAGCACCGCACAAGGGGGTCATGAAGACATGGCTAAAGCCACATCATAACACCTGAAGTTCCCATCACTTGCAGTCTGGCAGTGTGGAGCCCATGGGCAACAGGTTGGATGCATGAGTACTGTTTCCTTAGGAAACGGAAGTCTCGATGAAACTGGGATTTCTGTTCGTTTGTTTTGTTTTTTTCTTTTGGTAACGGGAATTGCTAGACAGGCTGTTATGCCACTGAGCTATATCGCCGGCCCTTGAATTTTGTTTTTGAAACCAGATCTCTATTTATAGTCCAGTCTGGCCTGGAATTTGTAATCCTCCTGCTTCAGCCTCCCAGATATAGGGAATAGAAACCTGGGCCACTACACTGGGCCAGTATTTGGAATGTATGGATTTATAGTATCCTGAAGATTCTGAGGAACCAGGTATAGTGGTGCCCGCCTCTAATCCCAGCACCCCGAGGCTGGGGCAGGAGGATGGCCATGAGTTTGAAGCCAGCCTGCACTACAAAGCCAGACATTGTTTACAAAAAAAAAAAAAAAAAAAAAAAAAAAAAATTCTGAGGAATTTGGGAGTTATGAGAACCTATCAACCCAAGAAGTATAGGCTTAGAGAGGAAAGATATAGGCAATTTAGGAGACTTTGATCATGCCTTAAAATTAAGATACCATGGCCCGGCCACACCTGGAATCCCAGCACCCGGGTTCTGCAATTTAGCAAGACCCTGCCACGAAGTGAGAAAGTAGAAGGGGTGAAGGTGGCAGCTCAGTGTGGAGCCTAGGTGGGGCCCTCAGCACCACATTTGCAGAAACGAGCTACAGTTTCCTTAGATCCTCAGCTTCCTGCTTTTCCTCGTCCTCCCTCAGCGGCACGTAGATGTCTTAAGAGAAATGGACCACGTACAGGAGCGGGCATGCGGCCCTCCTCGGCACCCCTCACCGCCCGGGCCTCGCAGCCTGACGCCGCGCGCTCCCTCGCTCAGGCGAGCCGGAAACACGGCCCGCGGCCCCGGCGAGCGCCGCCGGGAGGTCAGAGAGCACGATCCCCGAAGGCGGGCGGGACCGCCCCGGCGACCGGCCTCGGAGCCCAG
>NW_004955465.1:13880818-13903016 GCF_000276665.1 Chinchilla lanigera | reverse complement strand
CGCAGGCCGGCAGGGCGGCCGCCCGCCCCACGGAGGAAGCAGGAAGGTCAAGGCAGCGCTCAGCGCCCCGCGCGGCGGCCACACTTAGCGCGAAGTCTCCGGGGCCGCCTCGCACCTTGGCGGCCTGGAGGGTGCCTTGTGCCCGGTGCCCCTCCGCCGCGACCTGGGGCGGGGACCCGTGCGGCACCGACGCGGTGCGCCGTGGCACCTGTGCCGGACTTGGGCTGCCCGAAGGTTCTGCTTTCCCAGGAGCAAATCCAGAGCCAGCTGGACCACCTGAGGAGAGTGAAGGACCTGAAGAAGAGGCGCCGGGCGCAGGGCGAGCAGGCGCGGGCCGAGCTCCTGGTAAGGCGTCCCGGGGTCCCTGCCGCGGGGCGACCCCTCACAGCTCCCGGCGCTGCGCTTTCACGCTCTCTCTCTCCGTGCGCCAGGATCTTGCAGAAGGAGTTCCGGGCTTCTGCCGTGAACAGAGACTGTTAGCGTTCATATATTCACCGCTTAAGTGCGTAAAACGTTTTTGGACAACATTACAGGTCCTTCCTTTTGAGGCTGAAAAGCGAGCCTCTGATGACAGCGTCAGGGACCTCTCTCTGCACAGGGCGCCTCTCTGTCAGAGGGGAGCTCAGGAGCACCAGGCACCTCCCTGCACCTCGGGCTCCGCGCTCGCCCGGTGTTCACATGGAGGGCGTGATTCCCCTGCCGGGCCTCGATTTCCTCATCCGTGCAGTGGGGCGGGGTGGACACAGGGTTCCCAGCAGGCCGGCACTGCCCTGTCTTCCCAGTGAGGAACAGAGTGAGGGGAGGCTGGAGCGGGGCTGCCAGATGGCTCATGATGGGGTAGCACTCCTCTGGAGAAAGCCTTAGTTAATCCTTAGGGTCCTGTGAGCTTTAGCTTGTTTCTAAGGTTGCACTTGTGCTGATGTCCCAGGAAGACTCAGCCCCTGAGAAAGGAGGGAACTGGCAGGACTAAGCCCAGTGTGTGCTGAGCAGGGGCATGGTGCGTGGCCAGGCGGGTTGGGAGGAGGAAGGAGGGTTTCGGGATCAAGTGTCACAGGACCTGCGAGGGCTGGGGACTGAAGGCCTGCTCTGGCGGCTGTGTGCCGCACCTACCTGCCTGCTCCTGGGTCTCAGAAGCCTCTGAATCCAGCAGCAAAGTGAGGGCCAGGGCCAGGCTCCAGTAAAACCTTCCTTTCCCCCTTACTGATCCCTTACTTAGAGTATAATTAAGTGGTGTCCTGACAGTGGAGTGAGGTGAGAAGGAAGGACAGACGGACCACGGCCAGCAATCAGCCCAGGAGAGAGCTCTGGGCTGCCACACAGGCCCAGGGAGCGGAGCTGTTCCCGCCATTCACAGGGGACACGACTTGGCCCTGTCACCTCTGCGTGACAGCTTCTGGTGTGACGTCTTGGATGGCTGTCGTTGCAGTGAAGTCCTTCCCTTGGCCTACCAGACGTGGTGTGGCCTTGTTTTTGCTTTCAGGGATCTCTTTGTCCCAGCAAAGGATGAACCCCAGCCCACGCCCCGAGCCTCATCCCCAGCCCTTTTGTGGTGTTTAGTGTGAGCCGGGTCTCACCATCTGCCTGGGCTGGCCCTGCGCTTGTGGTTTTGCCTGAAGGTTCCAGGGGTTCAGGCCGCTGGGGTGAGCAGCGGACACCTGGCGTGAGGCTCGTCTCCTGGTCATGCTGTAAAATGCTGTATGAACACAGCTCCTGTGCGGGCTCCCCTGTCCCCCAGCACCCACGCGTGACCGCCACATGCACCCCGCTCACGGCCCAGTCCCGTTCTGACTGGGAGAACTTGGCCCCCAGCATCCTGCGCTCAGCCAGGGAGGGCTGGACAGCGAGTGGCCAGCGTGTGCTGTCCTCAGGGAGGACCGTGAGGGCCCGGTGACACTGTCCCTTCCCCGCCACACTCTCACCTGCAGAGCCTCACGCAGATGGAGCGGGAGAAGATCGTGTGGGAGTTCGAGCAGCTGTACCACTCCCTGAAGGAGCAGGAGTACCGGCTGCTGGCGCGGCTGGAGGAGCTGGACCTGGCCATCTACAACAGCATCAATGGCGCCATCGCCCAGTTCTCCTGCAACATCTCGCACCTCAGCGGTCTGATCGATCAGCTGGAGGAGAAGCAGCGGCAGCCCACCAGGGAGCTGCTGCAGGTGAGGCGGGCGCCCCGGCCTCTGTGGGTATGGGTGGCCACCTTCGGCACCAGGCGTGTTGATGACGGAAGCACTGGAAGTTGAAGCAAACGCTGTGGACCATCGGGCCCAGTTCGTGCAGGGGCCACGGGAAGCCCCAGCACTGCCTGCCTGGTGAGCAGATGCACCCTGGGGCAGCCTGGACCCAGAGGCCCTGGTGGCTGCACGTGCTACGGAGAGGGGCTTTACTGTAGCGTCCTTAGACCCCCTGATTGTGTGTGCCACAGCATGACGCCACACAGCAGTCGTGGCCGCCTGCGCCACACCGGGCTCTGGCCCCCGGGACTCAGCCACAAGGAGTCCTTGGCCAGGAAGGCCTGGGGACTCACAACAGGCGGCTCGGGCAGTGCAGCTGGTGACAGACCCAGTGGTGGCCCTCCAGGCATTCCTGTGTGTCCTGGGGCCAACGCAGGGTTTTGCATTTCAGGTTGGGGAAAACCAGAAGCATGTGTTTAGGGACTGGTGAAATTCTGGGAAATCTGAAGACAGTGTCCAGGTCTCACTAGCACAGAGCCGTGCCCACGCAGGGGCCGATGTCCGTCACCACCTCCTGCAGCGCGGGCCTCGGGTGTTGTAACAGCTGTGGTCAGAGCCTGCGCTCTGTGCCTCCTGCCTGTGATAGAACAGCAGGAGCTGAGGACCAAGTGCTTGAGGAGCGGCGGAGGGGATTCCTGAGAGTGTTCAGAGCCAGGGCTAAGTCTGGTCCCAGCTGTATGGGGAGGGGTCTCCAAGCTGCTGGGAGCCTTGTCCCCTCGGATGCGAGCGGGAACTGACGGGAGCAGGGCGCATGTCGCCCAGGAGCTCCCTGTGAGAGGGACTAGGACAGCAGGCCGGGGAGGCTGTGGGATGGCTCGGCCAGTAGCTACTTAGATAGAACCATTCTGCCTCATTGTAACTTTTGTCTCTGTTGCTTTCTTCATTCTTGGCCACTATGGTAGGAACACCAAGAAAACAGATAGTTTTTTGTGTAATGGGTAACTTAGTTACTTTTCTCTCCTTGCTGAGACAAAAATACCCAACACGGAAAATGAAGGAAGGAAAGGTTTATATACCTGACAGTTTGTGGAGGCTCCGGTCCATACCTGGCTGGCTCCAAGGCAGAGCAGCACATGGCAGAGGGCGACAGTTCATGGTGGAGGAAGACAGCAGAAGCAACAAGCGCAAGAGGGAGGAGGGCCGGAGAAGAGCAAGCCTCTTTCCCTCCCGAATATTGTAAGCGGGCCACCCCCACCCAGGGGCGCACAGCACTCACAGTCTCCGTGCCCTCCTCCTGCACAGGCTCAGGATGGTACAAAGTAAGCACCCTGGCTCCCTGCTGAGTCACATAGTTAACCTTCTAAACTTCACATTGACACAGTGAACAACATCCCAGAAGGGTAAGGGCGTGTCCTTTTCACCCCAGGATGCAGAACTACTGAGTCATTCGGCCAAACCTCTAGACCCTCCAGGTTAGCACAGTGTATCAGCCTTAACAATGGATTTGAGGGTTTTTTTGTTTTATGAGACAGGATCTCTTGATGTGTTCCAGGCTGGCCTGGAACTCCCACAGTCCTCCTGCCTGAGCCTTCTAAGTGCTGGGATTACAGGTGTGTGCCTCGCCTCCACCAGCGTTAGTACACATTTGTGATGTGTGAGGCGTGCAGTACGTTCACTGTGGGGAGGGGGCACAGACATCGCACTTTAGTCCTTATTTCCCCTCCCATCTCTTTCTCTCTTGTTTTTTTTTTTCCGGGTACTGGGAATCAAACTGACCTCGCGTTTGCCAGGCAGGCACTGTGCTGCTGAGCTAAATCTCCAGCCCCATCCATCTCCTTCTCTAGATCTCCATCCCGTCCTGTTTCCTGTTGTCTCTTATTTTGCTCTTTAAATTACTGGTACTTGAGGTTCCTCATATAAGGGAAACCATGTGATATTTAACCTTCTGCGCCTGGCTTATATCATTTAACATTACAGATTTGAGGTGCATTCATTTGTTACAAATAACTCAGATTTTCCCTCTCTGTGGCTGAGGAGTTAGGACTCCGTTGTATACAGATACCACATTTTCTTCAGGTAGATGCTCAGTCTTTTTTTCAGGGCTGACGTTGAACCCAGGGCCTCAAGCTTGCCAGGCAGGCAGTGTACCACCGAGCCACCCGAGAGACCAAGCTAGATCGTGGGGGGAGAGGACATCTGGTGAGAACTGAAAGTCTCCCAGATTGCTTACTAACTAGGAAGGAAAGGAGCTACTACACAGCGATCAAAACCAGCCTCGCCGTGAAGGGATGAGCAGTGACCACCTCTGGAGGGACCCAGCTTATTTATTCATTTTAAAATTTTTGAGGAGCAGGGTGTTGAGACAGAGTCTCATTATGTAGATCCGACTGACCTTGAACTCACTATAGAGTTCGTAGGGGCTTTGAACTTGCAGCGATCCTCCTGCCTCAGCCTCCCATGTGCTGGGATTTGTAGGTGTGCACCCCCACACTCGAGGCACAACCTGAATTTAACCCTGAGGAAAACGTGTGGCATTGTGTCAGACACTGTCAGTGCCTGGAAGGACAGCAGGGCAGAGGAACACTTGTAGTGGTGACCAGGCCCGTACGGGACCATGCTGCCACTGCGCGGGGTGTGGTGGCTGAGGACTGCTCATCGCCGAGGAGCTGAGGAGCTGGGGCCGGGCGGTAGGGCAGACACGTGCGTGGCCCCTCCATGCCTTGGACTGGAGGCCTGTGCTGTACCCAGCGAAGAAGACGCACTTGTCCTGGGCAGCTGCACGGGGAAGCGTGGAGGGCTGGCGCGGAACAGCGGCCTCCCGCCATGGTTCCGCACACACCGGGATAGAGGTTAGGGCTGGTGCACCGGGAGAGTAGCCCAGAGTTCTCTGTAGAGCAGCTGACCTGTGATCGGAGTGATTTCACAGTGAAAGCGAAAGGCAGGCCAGTGGGCAGTTGAGGTCTCTGAGACAGAAGCTTGAGCTGGTGAGGAAATCCCAGCTTCCGCCGCCTGCCCTGGCTGCAGTGGTTCTGGAAAGCAGAGCATCTGCGAGAGGAGCGCAGGTTGTTAATGACTTCTCATGGCCGTCCTTCTCCTTCTCTCCTAGGACATCGGGGACACGCTGAGCAGGTACGGTTTTCTCCCCCAGAGTGTGTGTGTGTGTGACTGGGGATTGAGTGTGTGCGTGTGCGGCTGGGGTTTGGATCCAGAGCCTTGTGCGTGTAGGGTGAGGAGCTGCAGCGCTGAGCCCCGTCCTCGGCCCACTCCTCCAGGGTTACGTGGAGCACACGAGCACTGTCTCGCTGGCCTTGTCATCCCTGGCAGGAGCCTGGGCCGAGCCGCCTCCTCCTGGACTGCTGCCTGCGAGCCCGGGTGTTCAGGGAGCTCAGGAGCCAGCCCCGCCCAGAAAGGCTCAGTGCTAGTGCCTTGAGGATGAGGCCGCTCCTGTGGGACGGTGGCGATGCGCGGGGACCAGGGTGAGCGCCAGGGGAGATGGCAGACCCGGCCTCCTCCGTGCGCCTCTTCCTGTCCCAGACCCGTGAGGCCTGGGAGTCACTGGAGCACCACCAGCGCGTGCTCGCTCCCCGACTCTGCCATCAGCCCGCAAGCGAGCCGGCTGCGGTGGCTCTGTGGCACATGTGCTTAGGTGCGCGGCCCTGGGCTCTGGCCTCGGCGCCGAGGCAGGAGCTGGGACAGCTCGCAGGGGAGAGGGAAGGCAGAGACTGAGTGGAGAGTGGGCTGCTGGAGAGGGTGCCGCAGCGTGCGGTGTGGTCAGAGTCCTGCAGGGAAGAGGTGCGGCCTCTGGCGAGGCAGAGGAGGTGTGGGGCTGAGGCTGGGAGCGCGGCACGCAGGCTATGCGGGCACAGTTGTGGCTTTGAGGGTCCCTGGGGTGGAGAAAAGTTGGCGTTTGTACCAGTTTCATCCAGATGACCCAAGGAAACAGTATTCCTTCCGCCACTCTGGTGTCAGGCAAGTTCTGCTGGCGGGGCAGACCCTGCAGACACTAGCGGTGTGTGTCATTAAGGACTGAGAGAGGACCCATATTTTCATTGGCTGGAGGCTTAAGCATAATAAAAAGTTTGTCACCATGTAAGAAACATGCAGGTAGGCAGCCCCTGCCCTGGGTGGTAGCTGCAGTGATCCATAGCCCAGCATGATGGTATGTGTCTATAACCACATCACTCTGGGAGGCTGAGGCAGGAGGATTGCAGGTTGGTGCTCAGCCTGAGCAACTTAGTGACTTAATAAGACCCTGTCAAAACAAAAAATGGTGAGGGATATAGTTCACTGTGAAGGCCCCGGCTTCATCTTCTAGTAACTGCAAAACAAAACCTTGCTTTCTTCCCATTTGCTGTTCTACCCTCCCTGAGGTCTGGTCCTCACATAGACCACTGCAGGATTCCACTCAGGAGAATGGAGATGAATCACAGCAGATTGCTTGGGAGTAGATTTTTCAAAATGCCGTGAGGTACTTCACCTCTCCTTGGCTGAAGTTTGGTCCTATCTAGACACAAGGGACATGACAAAACCTGGAGGGTGCTGGACAGGCAATGAGCAGCCTTTGCCGTAGGCCCTTAGATTGGTAAGAGAGTTGGATGTTGGCTCGTGGAGGGCCTGTCTATCTGAAAGTATTGGGAATCTGAAGAGTGAGCAGTTGCCCACCATGAATATCAAGGACTGTGTCCTGGAACTGAGTGATTTCTGGCAAGGTCAGCCTCATAATTCAGTTTAGTTCAGTAAATAACTCCCATTCCTACCCCATGCGCCCAGGGCCTTCATACTGAGCTGCATTCCCAGCAGTTTTGCTAAATTGTCCACATGAGCCTTGAATTTGGAATCCTCCTGACTCAGCCTCCCAGAGCAGAGTAAACCTTTCTGAAAGCTTACTGTGTGAGAACCCGTGGGCTGGGTGCCTTGGAGGAAATGAAAGCATGTGAGATGCCTTTCGTTCTGATGTGGAGGCTCACGCTCCAGGAGGGGAAGCTGCCAGCTGCAGTACCTGGTTCCAAGAGTGTCTGATGGTGTCAGGGAATTTAGGCCAGGCCTGTTCTTCCCCATGGAAGGTGCTGGAATCCAGGGAAGGATTCACATGTAATCTCTAAATCTAGGGCTGAAAGAATCAGGATCCCTGAACCTTGGATCACGCCTCCAGATCTGCAAGAAAAAATCCACATTTTTGCCCAAAAATGCCTGTTCTTGACAGAGAGTCTGAAGCAGTTCACAGGTAACAAATCTGAGGAGCGGGGTCCGGAGGGAAAATGGGTTTTTACCCTAAATGTCTGTGGATCGCCTGACGGATATATATTGTCCAGCACAGGTACACAGATGTGGGATATAGCTGAACATCTTCTTTTTTCTCCTTAGAAAAAATGCAGTCCGATATGGAGAAAATTCAAGGTAAATCGCCCTCCTGCCTGGCTTTGAGGTTGGATTTTCTTGGGAGGGAGGGGATCTGTGTCAGCAGAGCCGGACGGAGAGCCCGGTGTTTCCTGCCCGCCCTGCTGTGCGTTCCCAGTGAGCAGCCCCCGTTCTCGAGAGCATGAGGCCCATCGTGTCCAGCCGGTTCTCGGGCTCGGACGAGGAAGAAGAGAAGCGGTGTAAAGACTCATCTGGAATGAGGCTGCTTGGCTGGGCCGCAGAATGAGCAGAGACGGGGCTGGTTAGGGTTGCTGGAGCCCGCGTGCCCAGCATGGCGGACCAAGTCCGCGGCAGCGTGGAAGCGCACGTCACCTGGCAGCGGCCTCCCGCGTCAGTGAAGGGTCTGTGCTCTTACTTCCTCGTCTGCACAACGAGAGCGAAATAATAGTTCTTGCTGCACAAAGGTTATAAGATTGGGGCTGGGGATTTAGCTCAGCGGCATAGCGCCTGCCTGGCAAGCACAAGGTTATGAGTTTGATTCCCGGTACCGGAAAACCTTCCCCCCCGACAAAAAAGTTACAAGATTAACTTCAGGGTGCAGCCTGAAACATGATAAACCCTGTGTCCATCATTTCCGCAGTGTGTTCTAAGCGTCTGGGGGAGGCTGCTCCACGTCCACGTTTCCCGCCCCTAGGCCGCCTCCACTGGGGAGCTGGCCGTGCGTTCCCTGGGTTGTGTTGGCACCTGGCAGTGCCGCTGGAGACCCCCGTCCTCGGAGCCACACGGGCGACTCCCCGCAGCACCAGGGTCACACGGGAGGCGGCTGGTTCTGATGTGGCTTTCCTAGCTGGCTCTCCTTGCTTCCGTTACTCATTTGCCACTGACAAGGCTCCACGGGACCACGTGACAACACCTGTGTGCCTCAGCGTGGCGGTGGCCGTCATCAGAGCCAGCGTCCTTCTACCCGGGGCTCCTGACCCCTCCTCCCCGAAGTCCTGAGCGGTTGCTGGAGTCGAGAACTGCGGAGGAGGCAGCGCACAGCTGCCCCGGGTCACGGGCCCTCTAGTGGAGACCACCCGTCGCAATGACCAGCAAGTGCGCCTCGGGTCACAGGCTCCCGCATTCACTCGTGGCCTTCCGTAACGTCTTGTCTCTTGTTCTTTCAGAACTGAGAGAGGCTCAGTTATACTCAGGTAGGTGATGGAGGACAGAACCGTACCGGGGAGGGAACCTAAGTACCATTGTGAGTGACGGGGCTGTGCCTCCCTGCAATCTGCAGGTCGCCCTGTGAGCGGGGCACAGACAGCAATCCGCGTCTCATCTCGGTTACACTCGGGCCGCAGCTGAGGGAGGAAGTCAGGCAGGCTCTTAGCGGAAGAGAGGGGAAGCTGCCGCTTCCCGAGCAGAAGGCAGGGCCCTGCCTGCCCCCCGAGAGCCGGCAAGCGCCTGCAAGTCCGGCTGTGTCCTTGTGCTGACCTCGTCCTTCACCCTTGCGGGTGGGAGAGGCTAGGTAAAAGCCTGCCCGGAAGGCTCCCCCGCCTGAGCTGCGACATTCTGTCAGCCAGGCCGCCGCCCCTGTGTGGAGCCCTCTTCATGAGGGGAGCCCCTGCGCTCGGCCTCGCTCAGGGCCCGCTGGCCGCCATCTGTGCGTCGTCCCCTCGACAGAGACAGGGCTTTGCGTGTGTCCTGCGCGAGCTGTGCGGGCTGACGGGCGCGGCCTGCTTGGAGAGCACTGGCCTACTCGTGACCTAGGTTTGACCCCCAGCGCCACAGGAGGACAACAAGTGTGAGATGTGGTCCTGCCTGTGGGTTCCGTGGACGGTTAATGGTGTGACAAACGCACAGCATGGAGAGGAGGCGGCTAGGCCGGGGTGGAGCTGAGTGTCTGCAGCGTGAGCTTAGCGTGTGTGCAGGGCCCCGGTGTGGTGCTGTTGTGGACAGACTTGATTCAAGAACCAGAGGTCCTGGGGTCCTTGGTCACCCCTTATGCGCTACTAGGGGTGGATAATGTGCAGGATCACTTACCCTCTCCGGGTTTGATTCCGGAGAGTATAAAGGAGTTGATTCCCTCTCCCGAGAACGTCTGAAGAGCTCATGGTTGTGCAGATGAGGGCTCTTCGAGCAAAAAGCCACCACATGATTGCGAACTCAGTAACACCAAACACCAGGAGAGGTGACACAGTGATACAGCCTCAGATTTAAAAGCAAGAGTAGAAGCTGTTGTGGTGGCATGTGCCTGTTACCCCCACTCTATGAGAGGCTGCGGCAGGAGGATCTCAAGTCTGGGAAACTTAAGACCATCTCGTAAAATAAAAATATAAATGGCTGGGGATGTAAGTCAGGTCCAGTGCTCTGGGTTTAATCCCCAGACCACAAAGAGTTGTGGGCTTAAGAAGAACCGCGTGGAAGGTGGGGCCTTAGAGAAACAGCAGTGGACGAGCGAGGGTCTCGCTGAACGAAGTAAGCAGTGGTTTGAAGGGCAGCAAGTTGCTGCGGATTCAAGTCCCTCACCCACAAGTCCACATCCGCCAGTCTCTGCAGGCCAAAGGTTTTTCATTATTTTGCAGCAAGTTAATTATGGCAGCAAAGTTGCACGTATGCAGGGCTGTTGTAGCTGTATCCTGCAGGATGTGGACGATCCGTGTTGCATGTAGGTCTGTTCACAGCTGATGAGTGCATGGAAGACCCTGCTGTCTAGAATCTGTATCTCGGAATTCTGCGATGTTTCCTTGGACCTCTGAGGCTTTCATGCTAAGGGATTGTGGGCAGGCAAGGAACCCTCAGATTCATGTTACAATGGCGGTTGTGGCTCGGGAGGGAGAAGAAGGGAATGCGGTAAGATTTTAGTACTTGTGCTACACTGTTAACACAATCCCGACTGTAACTTTGGGAACAGCCCTACCGTGTGCCTCATTGTGAAGTGAACGCAGCCTGTAGCGGCGGGGCCCTGGTCCTGGGTGGGGGTGGGTGTCCCCGGCGTCCCCGTGCCCTGGCTGACCTCCCTGTGTCCTGCAGTGGACGTGACCCTGGACCCAGACACAGCCTACCCCAGCCTGATCCTGTCCGACAACCTGCGGCAGGTGCGGTACAGTTACTTGCAGCAGGACCTGCCTGACAACCCCGAGCGCTTCAACCTGTTTCCCTGTGTGCTGGGCTCCCCCTGCTTCATCGCCGGGCGCCACTACTGGGAGGTGGAGGTGGGGGACAAGGCCAAGTGGACCATCGGCGTCTGTGAAGACTCGGTGTGCAGAAAGGGCGGCGTGACCTCAGCCCCACAGAACGGGTTCTGGGCTGTGTCGCTGTGGTACGGGAAGGAGTACTGGGCCCTCACCTCCCCGATGACTGCGCTGCCCCTGCGGAGCCCGCTGCAGCGTGTGGGCATCTTTCTGGACTACGACGCCGGGGAGGTGTCCTTCTACAATGTGACTGAGAGGTGCCACACCTTCACCTTCTCCCACGCCACTTTCTGTGGGCCGGTGCGGCCCTATTTCAGCCTGAGCTACTCGGGCGGGAAGAGCGCGGCTCCTCTCATCATCTGCCCCATGAGCGGGATCGATGGCTTTTCTGGCCACGTTGGGAGTCGTGGTCGGTCCATGGAGACCTCCCCGTGAGGAGCGGAACTCGGGCCGCCGGCTGGCAGCTGGGGCCCCGCCCCACAAGTGTTGCCTCTGTCCACTGGGACTGGATGTCCACGTCCTTCCCCTCGCCATGGGGTGTGGGATGTCCATATTCCCTGGGACCCTTCCTCTTCCCGTGCAAATTGTGAGCTGTAATGAGAAGTATCAGTATTGCCCACAAATAAAACTGGATGGCCTCCGTGTTTCACACTCTGGGTTTCACCATGACTGGAGCAGGTAGAGAATGGACCATTTGGGACGTGGAGGGTACTGAGACAGCTCCCCTTGGCCCAGCCTGACTCCTCCTGGCTCAGCCAGGGTCCTGGATGGTTCTTGTCACTTCCAGGCCAGGGCTTCTTCCTGAGAAGCTGAGGGACCTTCAAGGCCTGCCAGCATGGTTGCCTTTGCCACAGTTGTCCTTGGATCACTACCTCTACCCCATACTTCCGGTCTCAAAGTTTTATTAACTCCACTACTGCTAATGTGTTTGGGTTGGTTGTTACAGGCGTGGTGAGAACGATGGCAGTCCATCGTGAGGTGATGTTCTCACCAGTCTGCCGCTGTTATCCGGGAGGGCTTTTTCTGCTCCCTTCATGCTGATGGAGGAGGATCTCTGCACCCTGGTCAGCCACACACCATCCCTGCCGTGTTCCAGGGATTTGTTGCCTTGCCTATTTTCTCCCACCTCTTTTGGGGGACAGGGCTTGACCTTCCCGATACGTGTGCCTTGAAGGACAGCTCGTTCCCAGGACCATCGCCACGGAAGCCATTCTGGAGTTGGAAGGCACATCACTGCGAGTCCCGGGGTGTTCTTAGTCATGCTTCTCTTTGGGTACATGCCCTTGATTAGAAATAAAGTGGATAATGGATGTTTATATTTCCCTTATTTCCCAGGTCTTGGTGGGATTGGGTTCAGACTGAGAGTGGAGGGAACATGTTGATTTCCAGTGTGGTTCCAGGATCCCATTCTGGTCAGTATTTTCTTCCATCTCGGTGGTAAAAGTCATTTGCTAACAGTCCTGAAAAGGCAGTGCTGGATATCTCTGGGCCATGACTCATTGGTTAAGCCCCTGTGGTATGGAGATCTGTGTTTTCTTAATTGGCAGTGGGATAATGGACACACTTGTGAAAGATCAGAGAGCCCAAAACGCTGCTGACTGCAGAACCAGGAACACAAGGCCTGGGGGGTGCATTCGTGTGCTGAGGAGGAAAGATCAGGCTGAGAAGACAGCCCTGTTCCCAGGAATTTGGATCTTTTCTGCTGCGAGGTGAAAGTCCATGGACTAAGAACTTCTCCTGGTCTAGGCATTGGGGTTCTGTGGCCGAGAACTATGAACTGAGGATAACGCCCCAATTTATTCTCTAGCCTTTAAGAGAAATGCAACCAGGGACTATCAATGGGGAGTGCGTAAGACTAGGTTACCTTTTCTCAATACTCTGAGGTGAATATATAGAGTAAAACACACACGCATGCGAAGTGCTGACAGAAAGCCATGCTTGGCACACAGCATGAAGAGCTTTTTACTCACTGTAACTTATTTCGGGCTCATAACCTCACGAAGCACTATTTCCTTGATTTTACAGATGTAGACTTGAAGCATCGGGGTAGGAGACTGATCCCAGGTGCACAGCTAGGAACCAGCTGGCCAGGACTCTTAACTGAGCTGGACACACGACCCTGTCCCTCGGTTCTGCCCACAGATGTGCGGCTTCTGCCCCCTGCCGGGAGGGCAGAACAGGCAGTGCGGTCCTGACATCGGAGTCCTGCTCGCAGCAGCACCTGTGGGATCACAAATGGAACATGTCAGAACCACATCCCACATTCCCTTAATTGTTGAGTGTACTGGGGCAGGGAGGGAGAGTAAAGGTCCGTGGAGAGGACACCAACTGCGTACCTGTGCAAGGAGGTGCGCCCTCAGGAGGGACCTTTGGTTCCTGACACCCCGGGATGTCCACGGGCTGCCTCACACCCATCGCAGCTGCAGCTGAGATCAGCAAGGCTGTCAGACCCGCAAAGCTGCTTTCCGTTTGAATGAGGACGAATCTTTAGCAATAAATCTGATTAACAGTGCTCAACAGGAAAAGTCCGCAGACCGTTTTCCTTGTGATACCCATGTTACAACATTAGCAGAAAGACCACGGTTCCCTGTGGGGTGTGCAGCAGAGAGAGGAGGGCAGAGGTCTGCGTGTGTTACTGATTACTTCGAGTGGGATGGGGGACTTCCGGCTGTTAAAATATTTAAGGCTAGCTTTCCTCAGCAGAGCCGCCCGGGGTCCTGGGTGCACTTTATCTGGCCCTTTTTCTCTTACTCAGCGCTAGCTCACCTTTCACTTTTACTTTTTCAAGTAAACTTTACTGCCGCGTTTAAAAAATAATAAATTTTTAATTTAAGAAGCCCATTTTGAATGGAGTTGAAAGAACCTCTAAATAATTCTGCATTTACTCAAAGCAATCTTTGAGTTCGGTCAGGATGCGGGCCACTGACGGAGCCGGCTGGGCAGGGCTCCTTCGCGCCTGCTTCCTTCCCCAGACATCTGAGTCAGTCGCGCGGGCAGCTTCCACAGCGCCTGTCCGGTTCAGCGGCCACCGAAGGTGCGCGTGCGCACGCCTGCGTGCGAGGCGCCTTGGCGCAGGCTGCATCGGTCAAGCTGGAGGCTCACGTACGGGAATCGGGTCCTGCTTGTGAAACGTGGCGAGGCGCTGCTGTGGGCTAGTTCGCGTGTCCGGGCGGCAGCCTCCACCGCCTCAGCGCCCGGCCAGGCCTTTCAGTGCCCTCGTGGACGTTTTCACAAAAAAACAGGACGGCCCGGGCCGTCGTCGTACACCATGAACGCCGCTGGCCAACAGTAACAACCTCACGTGAATTACAGCTCATTCCCAAACAGATGTGGCGCCCGTTACAGCAACATCAGGCAGCCGCAGCGTAACACGCCGTAAAGGAGGAATCAGGGTGGGGCCGGAACGAGCCAGGAACAGAAAGAAACTCCTTTCTTCCCGAACCACGGCAAAACCCCGTCGGGCGCGGGCTGGCAGGCGGCGACCCCGGCGGCGCGGGCCGAGCTCGCTGAGTCCGGTGCTTCTCCTCGGCTGGTGGAGGCGGGGCCGCCACGGGGCGACCGCCAGGCGCCCCTTCCTCCTTCCGCCCGCGCGGCTGCCTGCCTTGGGGTCGCATCCAGTTTCCGCCAGTCTTCTCAGCGGCCGCAACGTGCTCGACGTTTCACAGGTGGCCGCAGGCTCGCGATTGCCAAGCGGGCCTGACGTCATCATCGCGCGTCGCGCAGACGCCGTCCTAGAACCCTCTTTAGAACAGGATCTCAACCAATTCATCGAGTGTCAGGATGGCCGAGTGGTCTAAGGCGCCAGACTCAAGCTTCGCTTCCCGCGCTCGGGGATTCTGGTCTCCGTATGGAGGCGTGGGTTCGAATCCCACTTCTGACACATCCCTTTTCTTCCCTACTTTTTTGAAACACATAACTACGATAGCCGGCCTGGTATATGTGAGTCGGCAAACCTACTTCTAAACACTGACTTTTAAACTTTTGTCATAAGAACCAGCAACACTGAACAGACGGGAGCGGGAGCATCGCGATGCCTGTAAGAACCGCGAGATTTGGGGCAACGCTCGCCCCCGCGGGTCCCGGCGGCGGGAGGGCCCAGAGGGGGCGCGTCCGCGGCGCAGTTCCGGAAGCTTCGCGGAGCGCGCCTCCGAGTGCAGCCTGCCCCGCGCTGGGCCCCAAGCCTTCCTCCTCCGGGCGGAGCCGCAGCCGGTCCTCGGGGGAACGCCGGGGAGCGGTAACCCGCATCGGGGACGCACACCCGCAGTTCCCGCGCCTCCGGAGGCCGAGACAGGAGGGCTTCCAGTTTGGAGCCAGTGCCAGAACTCCGCGAGCCCCTCTCTTCGAGGTCCAGAAACGTGTGTTCTAGGGCTGGGCCTGTAACTCGGGGAGGCTCTAAGATTCCATCCCGGTGGCAGCAAAAAATAAAATAAGTGGATGTTACCCACACAAGGTAACCTGGGATCTTCATTTTTTCATTAAAGACAGTTTTTCCTGATAAAATTGGAGATGGAGGTGACTGTTAACTTCAAAGCTGAGCACGAGCCCACTATTTAGCTGATACAGTCTCATAGAATTGGGCTTTAGCGTTGATGTTGAGCAAAAATTAATAGAGGTCCTTGTTCTGGCCTGGGCGCCCGCAATAGCCTCAGCAGTCCTGAGGCTTCCCGAGAGCTGCCCAGCGCACGCCCTGCTCCCAGCTCCGGGCAGCCCCGCGCGGCACTGCTGACCTCTCGCCAAGTCGCTGCAGGCCGGTCCCCCTCGCCCCAGCCCGATCCTCCCGGGTTCACCTCGGACCTTCTCGGCATCCACCCGCATCCCAGATAGGCTCAGCCCCAGTCTGGCCCAGCCCGAGGTCCAAGCACTCTTCTCCAGCCTTAGGTCCCGTCACCTGCAGTCCAGAGCCACAATGTATTTTTTGGTTCCAAACATCCAGCTACATGATTCGGTGTTTTTTGCAAACTGAAGCACAGAACGTGAAGTTAAGCAGCAAACAAAATAACTCATCCTTCTCTAGCACCGCTCATCTGCTGCCCAGACAAATATAAGAGGACTCCTGGCGTCCGGCTGTTAGGGTCACACCAGGCACCACCTTGCATCCCTGCGGTACTTGACTTGCCCAGGGTTTCATTGCTGAAGTTGAGATGTGTTACAGTCTCCTCCACTGGAAACATTTTTATTTCTTAGTGATACATACGGTGTGCCCTACAGAGACTTCTTAGATTTGAAGACGTAACTGTAACAAGTGGAGCAGTGGCCACACTGATGCTTAATAAATGCAGCAGTGTTGTTAATTTGCTGTTTCCACACACTCCTTCATGAACACAGCGAGCTGAACGGCTCCAGGGCTTTGTTTGAAGATAACAACTCAGTGAGGACCCTGCTCAGAGAAAGCACAGTCCCGGTTACCTCAGGCAAATAAAGCTTGTCTTGCCCTAGGATATGTAAGATGTGAAGTTTTCAATTTGATTTTTTTCTGCAGTGCTGACGCCAAAACCTAGGGCCTCATGCACACTGGGCGTACTGCTGAGCCGCACTCCCAGCCTCAGACTTAGGGCTAATAAAATTATGGAGCCGGGGTATAGCTCAGTGGCAAAATACTTGGGCTGGTATTGCAGGATTGTCACAGCTGTGATCACCAGCAGTGCCACACGGGCACACACAGATACGTGTATGTACACATGTATGATAGGAAATAATTCCAGCAGGTGTGAAGGTGAGAAGAGTCCACGTGGATATTTATGTATGTCCTTTGTAGAATGTGTAGCCCACAGAGGGTATTTAAATGAGTCAAAGAGCTGGGCGTGGTAGTGCACGCCTATTACCCCAACACTGAGGAGAATGAAGTAGAAGAGCACCATGAGTTTGAGGCCAGCCTGCACTGCATAACGAGACCCTGTCTCACAACAAAACCCAAGCCAAACCACAAAAGGCCCTGTCTCAACATAAAGAACTACAAGGAGCCAGGGATGTGGCTGGTTTCAGTCCCTAGCACAGCAATCGATCAGTGAAATCAAGAAAAATAACGGTTACTACTTTGCTAGGGCTCCTGTAACACTGCCACAGCCTGGGTGTAACATCAGAAACTCACTGTCTCGGGGCCGCGGGGCTGAAGTGCAGGCGGCGGTGCCAGAAGAGGGCTCCTTCCAGCTCGGACACAGCTGCCCCGGCCTGAAACCTATCACATTTTAGCTGATCTCGGCCTTCGTCCACAGCATTCTGCTGTGTGTGACTGCCATTAGGCGCAAGTTGACCCCCTTTTGTAAATCGTTTGTTACACTGCATTGGGGCTACTAATTTAACTTTTTTTTTTCAGACAGGGGCTCACATGTAGTTCATGGTAGCCTTGAACTCACTATGTAACCCAGACTGGCCTCAAACTCATGGTAGTCCTCCTGCCTCAGCCTCCCCAGTGCTGGGATTACATCCTTGTGCCACCATGCCCTGCTTAATTTAACTGTTAAATAGGGTCACATCAGAAGAATGCCCAGTATTCCCCCCATGCAGGACACTGTCCCACCCACACTGGTGTTTAGAGTGCTTCCTCAGCTGAGGGGCTCCGGGGGCCTGAGCTGGGCCTGGCGTGTGGCACTGCTGCGGGCCAGGGCACTGGGCTGTGAGTGTCGCGGTAGACCCCAAACTGCACAGGCCCGGGCATCGGGACGGGCAGCGGCCTAACACCCATGTAGCTCAGCAGCCCCCGGCCTACCTCCACTGAAACCTCGCTCGATAAGAATCACCGGGCAAATCTGCATGAAGCGCAGAAAGCTAGGCTTGCAGGGAACATGTCCTGGAGACCCACGCGGGCCAGAGCGAAGGGAACGGCCTTCACTGCCAGTCCCGGGAAGCAACAAAAGTAAAGTGACGGAGACCACGGAGGTCTTCGAGCAGAGCGCGCACCGCGCCGAGCAGCAGGCCGTGCACAGGCGCGTGTCCGCAGGGCGGCCTTTCCTTGGGCTCCGCCGCGCCGCTGAATGGCGCTTCCTGCTGAACAGGCCCGGCCGCTCGCAGCGCGGGCTGGCTGTCCAGGGCCAAGGGCCACGTCTCCTGAGGCTCTCGCTGGCTGGGAGGCTGCGAGTCCCCTCGTGCACGGGCCCCACACCGCACGAGGGCACCGACGGGCGCAACCCAGGCCTGTGACCGCGGTGAACCCAGTGACCTGCTGACGCACCAGGGCCCAGCCAGGCCCTACCTGGTACTGCCTTACGGTGGGGATAAAGGTCCAGTGTGAGGCTGGCGAGGACACTGGAAACCCTGAAGGCACCTGCTGGACAGGCTCTCCTCGCAGCAGGACGGCCCTACTACGGCAGAGCGCAGAGACTCAGACAAAAGGGGTGTCGTCAGAAGGGACGAGCGGCTGCGGGACCGGAAGACGCCCCCACACCCGGCTGGGACTCCTGTGCAGGGGACTGCCTGCACGGATGCTTGTTTGTTGTCTGAAAACAACACAGCTTCACTGGAGTCTAACATACATGCAACAAAATTCAAGTCTTTAGAGTGAAATGTGACAGGTTTCAGGGAGTGTGCTGCCAGGTAAGTCGCCAGGTGCAGTGTTCATTCCTCGAAGGAAGTGTCCCGTCCCCCCCCCCCCCCCCCCGCCTCGGACAGGCACCAACGGGCCTTTGCTGCTATCGTTTTGCCTTTTGCAGAACTCCGCAGAACCGTGCAAGGTGCTGGTGTCTGCACCTGACTTCTTTCCCTTGGGCCAGGCATCCGCGCTGCTGCATTTGCAGGTGGTTTCCCCTTCCACTGCCGCAGAAAGCCCCAACAGGTGGACACACCAGTTTATTAGTGGTACTGTTAGTGAATGGACTTTTGTTCGAAAGTGCAGTTTCATGTCTCTTGGACGTGCATGCTTCCGGAGGGGGGTGCTGGGGGAAGGCAGGTGCAGGTGACTGGGCAGGGTGCCGCCGGCTCCCTCCGTGCTGTGACACTGCCTCAGGGGCCCAGCTTTTGCTCCCAAGGACACCAGGAAAGCCAGAAGAACGTGCCAGGTTCTCAGGCTATGCTCCAAAGCCACTGTGTGATTTCTAAGTGTGGAGACAAAGCATGGGTAAACTGGCAAACCTGGAATCACTGAAGACCACAGAATTGGGAAAACTGCTGAACCTTACAGGAAGGTAAAAGGACTGTGGAGTGGTTGGTACCAGACTGCTGTGTGACTCCAGAACCTAGGAAAAAGGCAGACTAACCTGTTCTCATCCTGGCTGTCTCATTAACTGACAACCTCAGTGGATGTACAGGCCACAAAGAATGGATAGCAAAATACACAAGGCTCAGGCGCGGTGGTGCACACTTGTACTCTCAGCACTCGGGAGGCTGAGGCAGGAGGGTTATGGTGAGTTTGAGGCCAACCTGGGCTACATAGTGAGTTCAAAGCCAATCTGGACTACACAGTGAGACCCTGTCTCAAAAACTTTTTATTAAAAGAAAAAGCATACAGGTGGGGGCTGGGGTGTCAGGAACTGGCAGAGATTTGCCTCCCACTCACTGAAGTTCTGGGCTCCACCCCCAGCATCATATCAAAAAAGACAACAAAAGCACAACCAGCAAGATGGGTGTGGTGGCACACCATCAACCTAGCTGTCAGGACGCTGAGGCAGGAGGATCACCTGAAGTTCAGAGCCAGCCTGGGCTACATAGTGAGACCCCCGTCTTAAAAAGCCATAACAAAACAAAAAAACGGCAGTGAGTCATTAAAAATAGAAATGCTGCCCTTGAAGCCAGCTTGAATTAAATTGGAGATCGCTGTTAAGAGGACGAAACTAGACACAGGAAGACAAGATGTCACTCATATGTGGAGTATGAAAGTGTTGATCTCACAGAGGTTGAGAGCAGAATGGGACTCACTGAGGCTAAGGAGAGGCGTGGGAGAGGTCCATCACGGGCCTAAGTTCTAGCTGAACAGGCACCGGAAGTTCTGGTTGCACCATTGGGCAACTAGATAGAGATAACATGCCCCAGCCACTTTCTCTGTTCCTCACAAAGTTCAGTGCCTGTAACTTAAAGTGCGGGGGGGGGGGGGTTGTTGGCTCAGAGTCTCACAGGTAATCAATTTTAGTCCCAGAATTTTTTTTTACATTTCTACATAGATATTACATCATCTGCAAGAAAAGACAGCTTTAGTTTTTCTTCAAGTTTTAGTTCTTTTAGTTTGAAAAGTCTGCACCCCTTTGGTTTCCTTTGCATGTTTAATTCTATTGGCCAGGGCTTCCACTGCACTGCTGGAGTGGTGAGAGAAGAGATCCTTGCTGCGTCCTCCATCTTGGTAGAAAAGCTTTCATATCTCACCCTTAAGTGTGACAGAGCTTTAGGTTTTTTTTCTTTCTAAATGTTATCAAGTTGAGGAAGTTCTCTGTATTCCTAGTTTGCTGAAAGTTTTGTTTTTCTAACCATGAATGAGTGTTGTATATGTTCAATATTTTTCTGTATCTACTAATATAATGACAGGAGTTTTCTTCTTTAACCTGTTAATGAGATGTATTACACTGATTTTCAAATGAACCAGTAAGGTATACCTGGAATAAGTCCCACTTGGTTGCAGTGTATAATTCTTTTCATTCGTTATTGAATTCAATTTGCTAATATTTCATGAAGGACTTTTGTATCTCTGCTTATAGGAGATATTGGTCTGTAGTTTTCCTTCCTGTCATCTAGCCATTAGGGTAGAGATTCTAGCCTCATAGAATGAAGAAATGCTCCCTCTGTTTCTATCTTTTGGAAGAGACTGCAGAGAACTGACATCATTTTTTCCTTAAATATTTGAAAATAATACCAATACATCATCTGGGCATGGCGCTTTACTGTTTGGGAGGGTATTAATTACTGATTCAGTTTCTTTAGATTATCTCTCCTTGCATGTGTTTTGGTAAACTGGATCCTGGAATTAGATTAGGCTTCTGTGCTCCCCGTTCTGAGTTCATTCCTGTGATCTCTGAGTTTAGCCCCTGGTCTCTGAAGCTCAAATACATGACTGCTTCCAGGTTCCACCCCTACAAAAGAAAGGGCAGGAGGAACCCCCTGCATCAGAGCTTGAGCTGTGGGGACTCATGCACCATTCAGAGCCCGTCCACTGAGACGCAGAAGGGAGTTCCTTGGCACAGGACAAGGAAAGTAGCAACACACAGAGAACGCAGAAGGCTCCAAGGGAAGGTAGTAAGCACACCCTCAGCCCTGAAGTCTTTCCCTTCAGTGTTAGGACCGGAACCCAGAAAGGAGCCCACAGTGGGCAAGCGCGTCATCCCCACCCCTGCTGCAGGTGAGCCTTGGGCAGAGTTGGGGCCATTCCCGCACTGCTCCACCCTCATGCATGCTCCAGGAGAGCTCAAGGCACACAATACCAAAGGTGCTGGTTACGTTTAGGAACTGTCCTAAAAATCTCCAGTGTCCAAGAGCAGGTAACACCCTTAGCTAAGAAAATTACTCACATTACCCTGCTTTACTGACTCTGTGGACAGGTATTCTTTTATGTATTTTTTGTGGTGCTGGGTATCCAAACCCAGACTCATACAGGCTAAGTACTCTCCCTTCGCGGAGCTACATCCCAGCCTAGGAATGATTCTGACACCTTACAGCATGGATGAATCAGGAAGGCATTTTGCTAAGTACAGTAGGTTCAACACGAAAGGATAAACACTGTGCAATTCCACTTACATGAAATGTCTAGAACAGGCACACGTGTAGACACAGAAAATAGTCTGGAGATGAGCAAGAGCTGAAGTCATGGGGGAAATTAGGAGTTAATGGTTGCAGAACTTCCGTTGGAAATGAAAACATTAAATTTTACATTAAAACATTTAAAATGGCCAGGCGTGGAGGCACACGCCTGTAACCCCAGCACTCGGGAGGCTGAGGCAGGAAGATCGTTGCGAGTTCGAAGCCAGCCTGGGCTACAAAGTGAGCTCAAGGCCAGTCTGAAGTGCATAGCTAGACTCTGTCTCAAACAAAAAAAAAAAAAAAGAAAAAAATAAAGAAAGAAACCATGCAGGAATTCTCCAAATGAGATGGCCGACTATACGGAGGCCTTAAAAAAAATTTTTTTTAAATAACAATTTTTATGTATTTTTACCGTATGAAAACAAAACTGAATCATGATAATAAACAACAACAATTGGTTTTAAATATTGAGACTCGGCTCCAAAAATAATTTTGACTCAGTTTCCAGATTTACCTCTTGGTTTTATGTAGCTCTGGGCAAAAAGCTGTACCATTTTAGGTCTTGACTTCTGGCTCTGTGAAATGGGAATATTACTAAGACTCGCGGGTGGCGTAACGCAGATTTTAGCCGTAGTTCACTCTGCCTCCCGCCCTCCTAGCGCCACGGGAAGCAAAAACGTCGACCACGAAGGGACTCGAACCCTCAATCTTCTGATCCGGAATCAGACGCCTTATCCATTAGGCCACGCGGCCGGCAGTAGGGGAGTCCGGCCACGTGGACCCAAAGACAGGGCCGCGGGGCGCGGGAAGCAGGGGCTGGGGCGACCGCGAGGCCGGCGC
>NW_004955465.1:13877310-13880453 GCF_000276665.1 Chinchilla lanigera | reverse complement strand
GCCCGGCAGCCAGCGCCTGGGGGCTGCTAGGGGCGGCGCCTCAGGGCGCCTGGGACTGTGGCGCCCTCGGGGGCGGGGCCAGCGGGCGGAAATGGGGTCGGTGGGCGTGGCCTCGGACGCGGACATCCGGGCGCACCTTCGGTCTCCGCCTGGCGTCGCGGCTGTAGTGCGGGTGGGCGTCTTTACCCGCACACCTCCTGAGGCCCCAGGCGAGGAGGACAGATTCCTGGGAGGAGGAGGCCGGAAAGGCAGAGGGCGAAGGAGGAAGGTGGCTGTCCAAAACCCGCGAGTGCCTGGTTCTGAGAGCTGGGCCACAGCCACGGAAGGCAAGAGGGCGCCGGTGCTGTGTGATTCTGGGCGCTAGATCAGCTCCCCGGAAGCCCCGGAGAGCGCCGACCTCTAACGACCGCGCCGTGTCTGGGGCGCAGGTGCCGAAGAATATCCGAGGTGACTAAACGTGACCCCACGCAGTTATAACCTCATTTACACTGTGGCTTTTTACCACCAAGCCCCCGTGTGGACACCGGGATAGTTCCTCAGAGATCCTCATGGGGACAAACAGAAAGGGGTATCTCTGATGACGGGATAAAGTGTGCACCAGGTTGAAGAGCTGCTTCCTCCTTGTAAAAACCGCACGCTGGCTCTGACACTTGGCTTCGTGAGGTGAGTGCCCGTCACTGGCCCACACCCTCCCTGAGCAGTGTGTCCTGACTAATAAATCTATGTTTCCACTGCTGTTTCTGTGTCCTGCTCAGTTCTTTATGATAACAAGAACCTCGAACAGTTACAACCTCTAGATAACGCTACCACCGTGTTTGCCCTGCCACAGACCCAAGACTGGAGCTCAGAGTCTATGGACCAAAACCTCTGAAATCGTGAGCCAGCAGGAACAATCCTCCTTTTACATTGATTTTTTCAGATATTTTGTTACAGCAATGGATGTCTAGCACAATGGAATATTCTAGTCCCGCAGTTATATTTTGGGGTAGCATGTCCTGAAGCCTGTCAGTGTGAACCCAAATTCAACACATATATGAGGAATAAATCTAGTCAGCCTACTCTACTCAAGTACAAAAGTAATGTAAGAAGGAAGAAAGAAAAAGTATAAAATCCAGCCGGGTGTGGTGGCATGTATATTTATAATTCCAGCACCAAGGAGGATCAGTTTTAGAAACCAGCCTGAGCTACGTAGTGAGTCTCAAAATACAAAGTACAGACTTGAGGGCTGGGGATTTAGCTCAGCAGCAGAGTGCCTACCTGGCAAGCGCAAGGTTGGGAGTTTGATTCCTGGTACCGGAGAAAAACCAAAAAAAACCAAAAAAAAACCAAAGTACAGACTTGAGTAGGGAAGGCCAAATTTTATTTGCAAATTACATGAACATCAAGATGAAAACCCAAAGAGAATCCACGAAAGATCTTAGACTGCAAGTGTTACCTTATCTCTCCCATAATACAAGCCTGTTTCCAAAATTGTTGTTTATATTCTCATGCAAAACCCATTCCAGCTAAAATCCATGGCTCAGCTTCAAGTTTCTTAATTTTTTTGCCAGGGGTTATTAAAATTTCTTATATCTACATTTTTATTCTTTGTACAAGGAGCCAACTCTAACATCTTTTTTGTTTGTGTTTATTTTTTTCATTTCTTTCCTTTTATTTTTAAAGACAAGGTCTCTCTATGTAGTTTAGGCTGGCCTTAAACTCATTATGTCACTATGTAGCCCATACTGGCCTTCAACTCGTGGAGATCCTCCTGCCTCAGCTTCCTGAGTGCTGGGATTACAGGTGTGCACCACCACACCTGCCTTTTCAGTGTAGCCAGTTTAATTTTTTTTTTTCTTTTTTTGTCCCAGGAATCCAACTCAGGAGATCACATTTGCTGGACAAGCTCTGTGCCACTGAGCTATATCCCTGGCTGTGGCCAGTTTAATGTAACTCATTCTACAGATTCTACTAGTACATACATCTTAAAAATCTGTATTGGGCCTCAGATTTTTAAATTTAATCAGTGCATATTAATTATAAAGAATAAGTTCTACTGTAGCATTTTCAAACATGCAACATATTTTCATCATATGCAGTGTTCAAATTATTTTGATACTAAGATCATTTAGTCTTCTATAAGCTGTATTATTTTAATAATAGGCTTTTATCTAATGATTAATGATTCTTATATTCCTGGGGGGAAAAGTCACTTGTTTAGTGTAGGGAGCAGCTAAAGCTGGAGGTCGATCATACGTGCGGGGAAAGCCACGAAAACAAGGAGTTCCGGCTCAGAGATATGGGAGGTGCTCAGGCGAGCAGTACAAAGTTGCTGGGCAGCGGGGTTGAAATTGACATCAGGTTCCCGAGAGTATAAATAAAAAAGCTATGATGGCCGAGCAGTTCCTTTCCTCCCATCCGGACCTGAGCTTTCTCTTAGCTTTATTTTTCCATCCTCTCGCCGTGCCCCGCTCCCCAAGCTTTGAGAGCTGTGCCAGACGCAGCAGTTAAGGTCAATAGAGTATAGAATGTAACGTGTCAGCTCACCCCCACCCCCGTGCTGGGAATCGCACCCAGAGCCTGTACGCGGAGATCAGAGCCTTACTACCGAGTACACCCCAGAGCACTGGCACTTTATTAATATTTTTTGCAATTATTTCCATAAAGAAATTGGAAATACTTGGGACAGGTGTGTGTCCACTTCAAGTTCTTCAAAAGCGCAGGCAGAGGCCGACCGAAAGAAAAGACACCACACAGCCAGGAGCCTGAGGCAGGAGGCCGAGGCCGGCGTAGGCAACACAGGGAGACCTTGCCTCAGAAAAACAAAAACAAAACAATAAGCAAATAAATAACTAATTCACCACCCTGGAGGAAGAAGGAAAAAATGCCCATGGCGCCACATACTCCGTTTTACTGGACAAAGCTCAGGCCTGCGGGAGGTTAAAGGGCCCTACAGCCCACACCTGTACACCGCGTTAAGGTTCCGTCTCTTTAACACCTGAGCCGATCAACTAATACAGACGTCATTTTAGTTCAAAAACTACTCGAGGTGGGCTTGATCTTCGGTTTCCCTCCCTCCCCGTCTCGGGCGTGGGTCGTGGAGACCGCGGGAGCCGCCGAAGCCCAGGCGGGGTGGCGGGCCGGCTGGGGGGCCACGAGCGGGC
>NW_004955465.1:13869506-13876578 GCF_000276665.1 Chinchilla lanigera | reverse complement strand
GGGGGGTTTTGGGGTTTGAGCTGAGCGCGCTCTCTTGAAAACTTAAAAAGGCTGATTTTTAAAAATCCAAATTTGTTGCTATTTTCTCCGTTTTAGAATGACAGTGAGATGCAACTTTTAGTGGGAGAATGTTAAGAGTTTCGCCCATAAAGGGCAATTGCTTAAAATTGTTGCATGCCGCCTGGAGGAGGCGGAGCTGCGGTCGCAGCCTCGCCGGCCCGCGCGTGACCGTGGCCGGCCCGCGTGACCGCGCGTGACCCTCGCGTGGGTGCCCGGCGGCGGCGCACACCCAGGTTTTAGGAGCAGAAACCCTCCAGCCAACTGAGTTTTATCCTTAACGATATTATTGAAACGTGTTCAGCTTTTCACATATTTGACAACTGAATGAGATCCGTTTGTAAATATCCAGACGGTCCGCGAGCTGGGAAATTGAAACCTAAATCATAGCTTTACTGTATGGGGGGAGGACCCATAATAAACAAGATTTTTAGAAAAGATTCAGCTACCCAGAAAACTTCTTGGATAACTTTTTCCTAATAATAATTTTGAAAAATTCACAAAAATTTGTGGTATTATTTATACTTTCATTTAATATAGGCATCAAAATTCATTTCAATACCCATATTAGAATGCCATATTACAATACCATATTACAATAGCCAAAATAGTTGCCCAGGACATTGTCTAAATCTATCTACCTATCTGTCTGTCTATCTATTTATCTATCTGTCTATCTATCTATCATCTCTCTATTTGGCTGGCATTGAACGCTCAGCGATCCTCCAGCCTCAGCCTCCCAAGTGCTGATATTACAGGCGTGCGCCACCTGGCCGGACTGTAACTTTAGAATTGGGGTCAATATTCATAATTGATTTGTTTGGACTATGTTGGTTTTCCTCTAAGGAACGTTCAGTGTTTGGCCAAAGCAGTCAAAATCCTCTGCGTGTTTCCCGGTGTAAATCTGGATGGTGCGCACTTAACCGCGGACACAGTCACGCTCAACAAGCAGCTTTGAAGAGCAGTTGCGGCCGCCGGGGGTGTAGCTCAGTGGTAGAGCGCGTGCTTAGCATGCACGAGGCCCTGGGTTCGATCCCCAGCACCTCCACTTGCCGTAGTTGTGCGGGTTTCCCCGCGGGACAGTGGGTTTTTTCAGAGATGTGGGTGGAGACAGCACTATGAAAGACCCTCATCCTGTAAAGGAGGCTGAAACTCTTTTTCCAAGAAAGGGCCAGAACTTTCACTTCTTGGTATTTGTTCATTATTTTAGTCTGGCTTTGCAGTGCAGGCGGACCTCAAACTCTCCGCGGTCTTCCTGCCTCCGCTCCCCAGGGCAGAAATTGCAGCTTCGCGCCTCTACGCCAGCTCTCAGCGTCGTCTGACTTTTCACGTACGTGAAGTGCGCGCGTACAAATGGCTCAGCTTACGGCTGTTAAATGCGTGAGCAGCACAGCTCCCGAGCACTCCGTGTGCCTCGTCCGACCCTGCTCTCCGGCCCCCGTCCCAGGACGCTCCGTCCCTCGTTCTTCCGTGCGCACGTGTGTGTGCACGCGTGTGCGTGTGTGCGGGGACCACCTCTGCTCCTCACGGTCACACACACAGGCGAGCCGCCCGGCGCTGCCCGCCTCCGGTGCTGCGGGGCGGCGCTCACAGCTCCCGGGGCCCGGCGGGGAGGCGAGGCGCAACTCCTGCTCCCACCCCGACCGCTCCTGGCGGGGAGGGTGGCGGCCCGCGCGCTTCTCCTTCGGGGCCCGTCTTAACCCAGCCAGGGCCACACCTCGGTGGCGCAGCGCGCGTGGCTTCGAGCCTGGTGTCTTGGACTCGGCCTCCTGAAACAGATCACATCCATCGCGTCGCTGCGGGTCGCCGCGCTTCCTCCCCGCCGCTCCGGGGGGAGCGCTCTGTCGCGGGATTCGATGCACCGTGCGGTGCCGGTTCCCTGCCCTGGGGAGGGCCGCTGAGAGCGTTCCCAAGCCTTCGCTCACGTGTCGAGCGCTGCACCAGCCCTGCCCCTGCCGCTCTGTCAAGGGAACCCTCAAGCCTTTCCTTCGGGGGTCAGCGTAGCTGTCAAGTTTCCATCACCAGCTTTCCCCTGCATTTCGACCATGTCTTGGTGTGGACGCAGACGTTCAGCAGCAGCGTGCAGAGCTCCCGAGGCCCCACACTCTCGGCGGCCCTCCACGGCCCAGTCCAAGCTGCAGCCGTGCTGGCGAAGAGTAACATTACGCTGTGGCTTTTGTTTGCATTTTCCAGGTGCAAAACGATGCCCAGCAGTCTGTATTGCGGGACAGGCCATTGGGACATCCTCTCTGGGGAAGTGCTCGTTAACTTGCTTTCTTACTTAGTGTTTAGCGTTTTCTCTCAGTGGTCTGTACGAGTCCTCAGCACAGTCCAGCTAAGAGTCCTTGGTGCAGTGCCCGAACTAGCTTGCACAGCCGCCGGCCTGTCCACTCCAACGGAAGGCGAGCCGGGAAAGCTCCGTGAGCAGGAAAAAGAGAGAGGGCGGGAGAGGCTGAAGACCCGGACAGTTCCGCCCAGACAGCCGAGCTGGGCGGCTGGGGCAGATGCCCCGGGGCAGTGTGGGAAGGAGGGGAGGTGGGGCAGATTGAGGGGGAGATGTTCCAGGAGCCAAATGGTGTCGTCTGGCCCGTGACTGTCTTGCAGTTCTCCCAGTGCGGCGGCTGAGAGGACACAGTTTGCCATCAGGTTTAGGACAGGGGGTTTTCTATCTGGCCAGCCATCCCATATTCAGTCACCCTCAGGAATCCCACGAAGGCCTCAAGGATCTGCGTGGCGCTCAGCGGAGAGAGGGTGTGGCTCGAAGCTGTGTGTGCTTCCCTCCCGGCGGGGCTCAAAGCCATCTGAGTTCTGCATCTGTCAGCTCCCACCAATTCTAGAAATCACATTTGGCCGGTGAGAAAGAAACAAGCACATTTGATTTTGGTCAATTCCTTGAATGTATCTTCAAAGTGGTTACTCATATAACCAGACAGAGGCCTGTAAGACTGATCAAACAATTAAACATGGACTGTTCTCTCAATAAACCAATAGAAATTAGTAGTACAATTATCTTAGCCATCTTGTATGTATATGTGTGTGTGTGTGTATTTTTTCCCTTCCTTCTTTCTTTCCTCTTTCCCTCATCTCAGTTGTTCCTTCCCTTTAAGTAGTTTCTTCCTCTTGCACAATATCTATTGTGGCTTCCAGATTTTATTTACTCTTTCAGGTTCTCACACTAGGGAGGCACACGATGTTTACACATGTGAGTCTGATTTATTTCACTTGTCTCTAGCTGTGTCCGTTTACCTGCAAAAGCCTTGAGTTTATCATCTTTATAGCTGAGTGATATGCCATTGTATAAAAATACCACATCTATTTTATCCAGTCCTCAGGTGATGGGCATTTGGGTTGTTTCCAAGATTTAGCTGTTACAAATTGTGATGGTATAAACATGGGTGCGCATATATCACTGTGGTATGATGTTTTGAGTTCTTCTGGAAAGATACCCAGGAGGGGAATAGCTGGGTTCAATGGGACCTCTAATCCTAGTTTACTGAGGAAGCTCCAGACTGATTTCCACAGTGGCTGCACCAATATGTAATACCACAACCACTGTTAATTTCCCATCACCTCATTTTGAAATTCTGTATTGTTTTTGTGTTGTTTTGTTTATGTGTCTTTTGTTTTTGTTCGTTTCTCTTTAAAATAAAAAAAAAATCCTTAGATCTGCACCTCATCCTGCCCAAAGAACGAGTGAGCTCTAGGAGGACCGGGGGGAGAGCAGGAGGCGGGGAGCGGGGCAGGAGGACCGGCGGGCAGCAGGCGCGGCGGCGGGTGCGGGTAGACCAGCAGGACCGAGCGTGTAGGGGCGGCTGGAGCCGGGAGCAGTCACACTTGTGCGAGCCAAGCCCGGAGAGCAGGCCGCGCGGCTGCAGGAACGCCGGTGGTGCTCAGGCTGGCCGCGAAGGTGCTGGCGGAGGGCGGGAGAGCCGCGCAGAGCGAAGGTGCGGCCGCCTGCGGTCCCCCGGGGGTCTGAGCACTGCCTGGGCGGCCGACCCGGACCACCACCCTGCCGTCACTCCCTGCGCCCTTCCCGCGCTGCCCCCGCTTCCAAACTGCGTCTCAGCTCGGACACAGACCGCACCGTATTTTATGGGGTGGGCGAGCGGTGCGTGGTGTGGAGCAAAACGAAGTCAGAGGTTAGGAAGCGCACCCGCCCTAGAAATGCACGTTTTAATGCTCTGGGGGAGGACCCACAGGGAGGGCTCAGGGCGGCCGAAATAGCTCAGTTGGGAGAGCGTTAGACTGAAGATCTAAAGGTCCCTGGTTCGATCCCGGGTTTCGGCAGAGTTTTTGTATGGATTTGCACCCCAGTTCCAACCGACCCGACACACTGGACCATGTGCACCATACTGGCAAATCAGATTGAGGTTCCTCTGAGGCCTTCCGCTTTTATAACTAACACCACTAAAATCCGTGTGCGACCAGAGCTTTGGAAAAGTAGAGACAGCTCGGGGAGAGAGCATAGCTTCGCGGTGACCGCCTGCTCGCAAGGACAGTCCTCACCCTCACAGCTGTGTGGTCCAAGCCCCGGGCAGCCCGCTGCCCTGCTTCCTCTACTCTCCAAGCTGGAGATCTGAGCTGTGTTCCTCCACAGCCTGAGCTGCGGCCGAGACACGGAGCCGGCCTGTGTCCACTTGTGCTAGAGACTGGCCAGCTGCCTGGAGACCTTTGCTGTCTGCCTCTGCCGGCCCTTTCCTCTTGCTCGACTCCTGCTCCCTTGAAAGTTGCTGCAGGTTTTCCTTCCCCTTGTCTCCTGTCTAGCTGTGACCTCGGGGACTTCTGTGAGTGCAGCATTCTCCCTCCCGCTAGACCGTTTCTTGTGAATATCGTCTCTCCTTATGTGTCTGGACTTCTACCTTGAGGCCCTGGTTCAACTCTCTGAACTTCTGGTCTTTACATTTTCTGGTTCACTGTCCAGACTTACGTTTACAAGGAGTTCCGAGCCAGCAGCAGCCAGGTCTGGTTCTTCTGTGGTTGTGGGAGGTGTGTGTGTGTGTGTGTGTGTGTGTGTGTGTGTGTGAGAAAGAGACAGAGAGAGAGAGAGAGAGAAAGAGATCCTCCTGCTTCTGTTTCTTTGTAGAAGCCCCCACTCCGGCCAAGAAAACAGAGGCAGCAGGTGGGGAAAGAGAGCAGGAGAGAACAAGCCTCCCTCCGCATCCTCGCGTTTTGGTGCCTTTCTGAAAACTCCGCCTAGTCCTAGGTACAGAGCTTCCCTGTCATTTTCTCTAAAAGTTTTATAGTTTTACACCTACATCTCTGATCCATTTTAATTCTGTATAATGTGTGACCTTTCTTGGCTTTTCTTTCCTTCTTCCTCCCCCGACCCCCTCTTTCTGCCTGCAGCCACTCACTGCTTCAGCAACCATCTGCTAAGAAGTCTGTTCTCTATGAAATTATCTCTGCAACTTTGTGGGAAAAAAGTTGGGATTCTTCATGTGGATTTCTGCTCTGTGTTAGCCTGTGTGTCTACGTGTCCCCCAGTACCGCAGTATCGGAATCACTTCGTCAGGTAAGTCTTGAAACTGGCTGGCTGATTCCTCACGTGCCATTTTGTATTAGTGTATATTAGTTAGGGAGATTAACGGACTTTCTTTTTTCAGGTACGTGCCCCAGCCATATTCTTAATGAGTACTTTAAGCTTTTCTAACTCTTCAGCTTTCTCAGTCTTGGAATAATTTTGTCTCTATCTACAAAACGTCTAGGTGACATTTTGATGGGAATGTCAGTTTGGAAGGAGGTCATGGTCCTGTCGAGTCTTGCAAACTGTGAACACAGTCTGATTGTTTATTTAGATTACCTCTGACTCATAGTTTATTTTTCAGAATCTAAGTACTGGTTTGATTTACACCTAAGCACCGTGTGGTCGCGCACAACTGTAATCCCAGCACTAATGTGGCTGAGGCAGGGGGATTGTTGTGCGTTCGAGGCCAGCCTGGGCTACATAGTGAGGCCCTGTCTCAAGAAAAAAAAAGATATACGCCTAAGCACGCGCCTTTCGTCGGGCACTGTGGTCTTGTAGCTCTGGGGCTCTGGGCATGCTGGGAGAGCGCTGGACTACTGATTACCTTTTCTTCTGCTAGCTTTACAGTTTCGAGCCTTAGGTTTCAGTGTGTGAGCCATTTCCGTCGGTTTTTGCGCTTGGGTGCCCGGTCCCGTGTCCCACGCAGATCCACAGCCCTGGTGCGCCCGCAGGACCCCGGACCCACGGCCACCTTCGGCGCGCTTTGGGCGGCGGGCGGTCAGGGAGACCTCCCGGAGGCGGAGGGTGAAGCCGGCTGCAAGGCCGACGCAGGGCCCTCGTCGCGTGGGCGGGGGCGACGCGGACGTCGTCGTGGGGGGCGCCTCTGCAGGACGACCCCAGCTTCTGCGGCTCAGGGTGGATTTCTCCTCCCGGCATTTCAGTCAGAGGTTAAACGCAGTGGATTTTGCCCTGCTATGACTTAGAGCTTCATCATGCACTCACTGGCTCACTGGCTCACTCTCTTTCTTTCTCTTTCTCTTTCTATGTATCTATGTATCTATGTATCTATGTATCTATGTATCTATCATCTATCTATCTATCTATCTATCTAATGAGACAGGGTCTCGCCATGTAGTTCAGTTCAGCCTCGAACTTACTATGTAGCCCAGGCTGGTCTCGAACTTTTGGCGATCTTTCTGCCTCAGCCTCCCAAGCACTGGGGTTACAGGTATTCGCCTCCAAGCGTGGCTGGGCTCCATCTTCAGACCGCAGTGTCACCCAGCGACTCGGGAGGCTCACGTCGCCGTGCGGCGGGGGGTGTAGCTCAGTGGTAGAGCGCGTGCTTAGCATGCACGAGGCCCCGGGTTCGATCCCCGGCACCTCCAGGACTATAAGTTTTTTTCTTTGCTTCCCCAGTGCGAACTGGAGACCGACGCTTTCGTGTCCGCCTCCTCCTGGCCTCCTCGCGCGGCCTCTCCGCGGGGCGGCTGTTGGCGCTTCCCGGGGGCGGCGGCCGGAAGGAGGGGCGCGGGGTCCCCTCAGGTCCCGGCG
>NW_004955465.1:13865812-13868087 GCF_000276665.1 Chinchilla lanigera | reverse complement strand
CGTGCGGCGGCCGTGAGCACAGCCGCCGTGCTCCGAACGAGCCGCCTTCTCCAGACCGGGACTCAGCGGGGTGGCCAGGAAGCGGCGCCAAGGCACTGTCCGCCCTTTCAGCGTGGCAGTGATGGAGGTGTCTGAAATTGATGGCTTAGCGGGGCGTGGTGGCGCCCACCTGTAATTCTGGCACTCAAGAGGCTGAGGCAGGAGGATCGTTGCGAGTTCGAGACCAGCCTGTGCTACAAAGTGAGCTCAAGGCCAGCCTGAACTGCACAGTAAGACCTTCTCTAAAAAAGACAAAAAAAAAAAAAAATTGATGGCTTAATTAAATGCTGCACCTCCTAAGTCTGCGCTGGAGAAGGCAAGGAGAATAGAAGGCCCGAAATCCGACTTTCTTGTCTAGCTCTGGGAGATTTGCTAACGCAAGTGAGTTTGTGAGCGGGTGTTTAGAGCACAGGGTCCCGGACCGCAGTCCCGGCCGTCAGAGCTGTTCCGGCCGGAATAACCGGGCCGAACAACCTCCGCTCTCACAGACACTGATAATTTAAGCTGGATCACAGTCTGCCCAGAGAGGCAGGCGATCTTGCTGCTGCTGCAGCCCCGGACGCGCGCCTGGCCTTGCTCTGCCCACAGCGCGGGCCGGAAGCGCCGCAAATGCCCCGAGGCTCGCGCGGCCTGGTCCCGGGGGTCCGGGCCTGATCCCCGGCGGGAAGTCTGCTGTGTTGCTCTTCACCGTTTCCGAAAGTTCGCGGCTCCGTCCGGCTCCCAGCGCTGCCCTGGGACGGAGACTCAGACGCGAAGAGAAGGCCCCGGGCGCTGCCCACTGCTGGCGAGGGAGCTGCGGGCCAGCAGACCTCGGGCCCGGCTCGCACGGGCCCGGCCGCCGGCCTCAGCTCCCACAAGTCGGCTACCCTGGAAAAACCACACTCCGTTCCTGTGCTCACAGTTCCCGGCTTACGTTTGGGCTGGACGGGCGGGCTCGCTGCTGCTTTGCACCAGCCAGGGCCCGGCCTGTGCTGCCCGCGTCCTCTCGCGCTCGGGCCGCGCCAGCTCCCAGAGGGCAGGAGCAGAGCCGCGGCCCCCAGCCTCGCGCGGAAGGAGGCCGCACCACCCCACTGCCTCCACCGGGCAGCCCCCTCTCCTGTGCCTGCAGCCCGGACCTGGACGAAACCGGAGAAGTGAGCGCTGAAGAGCCCCCTGTCCCCACTTGGCCCCATCGGCGAGGGCAGGTGGCGTCCTCACTGTCGGGCAGCGCGGGGTTTTAACTTTGTGCTTTTCTTTCTCCTGCGCTTGCAGCACTCAAACCTATTCTCAGTGCGAAGGCGGGGTGCGGGGATAACTGAAGGAAGAAAAGCAGAACAGCCATTTAGGGATTATTGAAGGTACAGCGTCCTGGGGACAGAAAACGTGACAGCTGGAGGTGCTGGGTATTGAACCCAGGACCTCATACATGCAAAGCATGCGCTCTACCACTGAGCTACACCCCCACCCCTGAGCAGCTGGTTTTTTTGAGCTATGTTGAAAACTGTGCGGCCTCCTTTCTGCATCCTTTGGAAAGCTTTTGTTTTCATTCTCCGCTTTTGTGTAGGTTGTTTCGTTTTGTTGCAGCTGTACTCTCAGGATGACTGCGTGGTAGACCAAACTGCCCTTCTCCCCAGCAATCTACACCTACAAGCCAAGGTTCAGGAAGCACCTGACTGAGGTCCTGTGGACACGGTGGAAATCATGTTTCTCACTTCCAGTGAAGTTGCTGTTTTCCTAAGCTGCATATCCTGAGCAATGTTTTCATGGTGGCAAGTTCAGAAAAAAAGTAGAGGGGACAGAGAGAGACAACAGAGAGAGACAGAGACAGACAGACACACATAGACAGACAGAGACACACAGAGAGATAGAGAGATACAGAGATACAGAGAGAGACACACAGAGATTTGCAGGGTCAGCTTCTCTCGGCCTTCCCTCCTCCACTCCTGACCAGCCCTAACGTGTTTGCTGTGCAGGTAGGTAGTGTGCATTTGTAGCTTATTATCTCTCAGCAAGTGTGTGTGCTTCTCAGTAGACAAACAGACGCAGGTGTCACCGGGAGGCCGAGGCAGGTATTCACCAAAATTGTGGGAGCCAGTTAAAAGAGAAACAAAATAAGGAGCCGTACAATCTCTCCGCAGTGTCCCTGGTTTGTGGGCTGGGCCTACAGCGCACAGGGTGTGGAGGCCCTGGTGCGCCCGGGGTTAACATGAGGAGAGCGCCGCTCCACAGAGGTGGAGCCTGATAAAGGCGGAGTAGA
>NW_004955465.1:13862955-13865288 GCF_000276665.1 Chinchilla lanigera | reverse complement strand
CGGAGGGGGCCGGGGCCTGCGGCAGGCACGAGGTCGGCGGCCGCACGGTGGCTTCTGCGGGCGCGGTGGCCTTCAGGTGCCGAGGCGGCGGGAAGGGTGAAATCCCTGCCTGCTGCTTGGGTCTTGGGCGCGTGCCTGTGGTTGGGGAATTCTGACTGGTGCTGAGAAGGGGAGACGAGTGGGGTCTGAACATGACAAAGACGTCGGAGCCTGCGTGATGCTGGGGCTGCTGAGTGTCCTGGGCGCGGAGGAGAGGCCCCGGGGTGCCGTGCGGGCCGGAGGGCCCTGTTTCTGAGCAAAGCAGGAAGTGGCCGCTGCGACAGGCTTTACCTCAGAGGCCCGCCTCCCTCCACGAAGCAGGTCTGGAGGTCGCCAGGCGCACCCTAGGCTTCCCGGGTGCCCAGCGCACAGCTCCGGTCCAGCCCAGGAACACTCGCCGGCTCCTTTGTCCCTCGTGTGCCGACAGCTGGATGGGCCCAGGCAGTTCCTGCCATTTGCTCACATTCGGGGCGGAGGGGAAGCCAGCGGAGAGAGACTGACGCCCCTCAGCTCTGAGGAGGTCCTGGGGGCCAGCTCAGGGGCAGAGCCAGGGCGCGGCAAGCAAGAGGCCCTGCGTTCTGCGCTGCGACGTTTTCTAGGGAGCTCCATAGCGCTGGTCTGGCTCTGAAGACCCAGGGAAGAAACAGTGTTGTTGAGAGTCGGCAGAGACATGGCTCTGTACAAGGACGACTTCCCCTGCAGTCGGTGCGGGACTGCCAGGCAGGGCAGGAGCTAGGAAAGCACGCCCCGCGGCGGTGCACACGCCCTCCCCGCCCCCAGGCTCCCCAGCCACCAGGCAAACACTGCGGGTCCGGGACCCTAACCCGGGGACTGCGGGGGTGCTGGCTGCTGGAGATCTTTTCCTGTCTGGGCTTCTATACCTGTGGTGGTCAACAGTTGCTTGCCAGCTAAGCATGTTTTTTCACATTAAAAGAAAAATTATATAAACCACCATGACTTACAGGTTGTACTTGCGCAGGGCCGGGCCAGTCTGTGTGGTTCCAGGATTTACCTGGGTTCTTTGTCCTAAGGGACTGAAAAGTTTAAAGAAGTAGTGTGTTGTGAGCCGTGACACTTAAGAACTGCAAATCTCACCCTCAGGGCACAGGAGCACGGTGATATTTTCACAGCCTTCCCTGGATCACACACATCTCTGCACCCTGAGATTTTATTGTTTTTAATTTCCAGATCTTATACACCAAGTGAAGATGGTAAGTGATCTTTGACGGTCAGTTTCTCTCCTGCGTCACAAATGTATTAAATATTACTGAGCTGCCGGGCAAGGTGGCACATGCCTGCAGTCCCACCCTTCAGGAGGCTGAGGCGGTAGGGTTGGCAGGACTTGAGGCCACCTTCAAGGCCAGCCTGAAATATCTAGCCAGACCCCGTCTCACAGCAAAAAAATTGTGGTAAGCTACAAGTGTACTATGAGATGAGGGTTGGGCTCGGCGAGTAGGCGTGTGATTGATCACTCCAGAATGCCTGTGACACACAGGGCTTTGGTGGGACCAAGGGTCCTCGCCGCAGAGGAGGCCCTGAGTTAGCTAAAATTCCTTGCCAAGGCCCAGGATTGAACCAGGGACCTCCAGATCTTCAGTCTAACGCTCTCCCAGCTGGACGGCCTCAGCTGCCTCACAGGGCGGCTTTTGTGCCTTTCCCTTTGAGCACTTTGTCTTCACCTCAGCTCAGCAGCTTCTGGCAACCCAGCGTCAGGCTGCCCAGTGTCCTTGCCCACTTGCATCCTCGGACCGCTGCCGAACGGAGCTGGTGGCGGGGCACACAGAGGGCCCCCAAAGCCCTGTGTCCATCTCAGGCAGCGACTCTGCTAAGAGCACAGCACTGGAGAGTGTGGTGGACCAAGGACCAAGGGACCTGCCCTGCTCCGGCGAGAAAGCAGATTTGCAGGGGCTCCACAGTGACCGCACGGAAAGCATGTGGTCTGCACGGACAGCTGGAGGACAGCAGGTTCAGAGACGCTGAGAACCACAGCTCCTCCCAGCCGGGGACCCTGAGCCCATGGCGACCACTGTGAGAAAGGGCGGGGTGTGGCCCGGAAGCCAGGGGACCCCACGCGCATGAGACTTCACTCTGGAGACCTGGCCAGCGCCCCTTTCACAGGTTTTAGGTCAGAAATAAGTGGAAGGTCTTTTGTGCTCCGCCAGATCTTTGCTCTGCCCACCTGTGTCCTCTAAATGCTCTGTCCTGAGGAGGCTCAGGCTCTAAGCCCACGGCCCTGTACAGCCTGGGGGCAGAGCAGGCCTGTTGGTCACAGGAGGAGGTGGAGGAGGTGGAGG
>NW_004955465.1:13859767-13862004 GCF_000276665.1 Chinchilla lanigera | reverse complement strand
GCGTCTGAAGGGAGCACCGAAGCCGTGGCGAGAGCGAGGAGAAAGCCCTCAGCTGCAGCGGCCGCGCTGTGTAGGAGGAGGGCGCGGAGCCTGCTCAGCACACAGGAAGGAAGAGGCTTGCAGAGGCGCCTCAGACCCCTGCCCGAGGTACCACCCACGAAAGGGAAAGTAGGACTAAGTCAGAACTTACGTGTTTTGTTGCGTGAAAGACCTTGTTCAGAGGAAGAAAATACATGCCTCGGGGTGAAAGAAAATATTTCCAAGCCACATAGCCAAAAGAAGCCTACTGTGTATCTACAGTACATAAAACGAGAACGTTTAATTTTTTATCTAGCCAGCAGAAGAGGAAGATCCACAATAGAAGTAAAAATAATTTGCAGCACAGGCTGGTAATAAAAAGGGCAGACCTTTTAACACACATCTTCTGTTACAATATAATTCAATTAATAGCAATTTAATGATTTTTTAAGTATTGTACATTGAATGCAGGCCCTTTACAATGAGCTACATCCCCAGCCCATTTTATTTATTTTTTATTATTTTTTTAAATTTTGAGGTGGGGTCTTACTAAATCAGTAAGTTGCTCAGGCTGAGCTGTAAATTGGGATTCTCCTGCCTCAGCCTACCAGAGTGAGCATAAATATTTTGTGGAAAGAAAGAAAATACAAAGACTGGCCTGATCTGTGGTGGTCCTGAAAATGTGCCACTCACAGCTCCCACTGAGGCACTTAGCTCACACCGGGAAATCCGCTCCAGACCTCAACCACAGCGGTGCCACACCGCACCTTCCATAAAGGGCCACTACTCCAGCCTGAGACTTCGGTCACACACTGGCCTGGCAGCTGTAGCTCGCCTGCCCACCCCCTTTCTTTCCTTCTCTACTCCTCTGATAGCTCCTTTAAACACATTACAACATGGCCGGGTGTGGTGCCCCATGCCTATAATCCCAGCACTAGGGAGGCTGAGGCAGGAGGATCACTGCCAGTGTGAGGACAACCGGGACTACACAGTGAGTTCAAGGCCAACCTGAACTACGTAGTGAGACCCCGCCTCAAAAATCCAAGAATCCAAAAATTAAAAACAACAGTAATGAAAATGAAAACAAAGTTACAAAGTTTAAATTGGGAGTTGGTGGTAAATAAATCTCAAATCTTATCCAAAAAAAAAATCCTCTATCTCATTTCACATGGTGTGATTAGGTAAAAAGCAAATGTTTTTTAGCCCTGAATTACTGAAGCAGCCTGAATTTTCTATGGATTCATAAGAATTACAAATAACATCAGATTTTTCTTATATAATTTTTAAGCCTGCATTTTAAGACTTTCAGAGAATCTTTAAGGCAAGGCTGGGAGGGGTCAGCAGACCAAATCCCACCTGCTCCCGCTCGAAGGCTTGCTAACCAGGGAGGTGGAGAAGGAACGTGTTAGGTGTGCACGCACACGGGAGGGCCGCTGCACGGCGTGGAAAGGCCCGGTGGTGCTCGGCCGGGCTCACACGCACCGCTCTGCTCCTTCTCTTTGCGTCCTCTGCGGCCACCTCCCGCCGTCGTGTCCGTGCTGAGTACTGCAGCAGGCTGCGCAGACCCCAGGCCTGCGACTGTTACCCGGGCTTTGGCACAATCGTTCGGGGACCCTGCCGTCACCTCGGCGTTGCGTCTGTGTGATCCTCTCCACTTTCTGTCGTGGGGCCTGTTGCTTCTGTCTTCCTTATTCTCAAGGTGCTTCCGCTCGGCCTGACCTGGGAGAAGGCCCCCACGCGCTGGCGAGCTCCAGAGGGAGGAAGCCTGCAATCGCCCTGAGGGAGGCAGAGCCTCCTTGGGGGCCTCGGAGAAGACCGGCGGGCCGGACAGTCCTCATCTGGAAGCCGCAGCTTCAGACCCTTTCCTGGGGTCTCCCGGGGTCCTCAGAACTGAAAGTCAACTACCATGAGCCTTGAGTTCTTGAAAAAACACCCCAGAGGGGCTCCTGGCCTGCAGGCCCCGGGGCCCTTTCTGGTTCTCAGGGCGCCACTGTCTGGGACCGTCTCCCAAGCCCGCAGTGAACGAGAGCTTCGGGTCGTCTTTTCTGCAGTGTTCTCCAGCGGGCACCAAGGTTGCGCGCACAGCCCGGCCTGTCTGAGATCTGCACCCTGCCTTCACGGAGTTCAGGCCCTCACCGCGCCGTCCGCTCCTCCAAAGCACAGGTCGTTCATAACATTTAACACTTGTATCAGTAGGTGTCTGCAGGCAGGAGTCTGTT
>NW_004955465.1:13829986-13858291 GCF_000276665.1 Chinchilla lanigera | reverse complement strand
GCCCCATCCCGGCCGCGGCCCTCCGGCGTCGCGCGGCGGTGCGGGGCCCCGGCTCGGAGGGGGGCACGCGGGGGCGTCGGATACAGAGAGCTCGGGAGCGCCCGCAGCCCTTGGTGCGGTCTGCAATTCAAAGGTCACGGTGTGTGAGGCACAGGCGTGCCAGCAGGGGGTGTAGCTCAGTGGTAGAGCGCGTGCTTAGCATGCACGAGGCCCTGGGTTCAATCCCCAGCACCTCCACAGGCCCTCCAGCTCTGCTCTTTTACTTCCGTTGACTCTGGAGTGGTAAGATTCCCTGCATTGCTCTCCGTTGACGCGGTGCATGTGTGTTTTCAGGAGTTGGCGCTCTCAGGGTGAGAGGACTCAAGCCCTGAACCAAGAGGGCTTTCCAGGCCTTCTCCAGGGTCCCCTTATGTCAGTGTCCTGCCTGAGGAGGACAAAGCATCACGGTCCTTTTCCTCCTCTCCCCATCCAAGCCTGGCATGGGACATCATTTCGGTCGCCAGTCCTGGTGCGGTGGTACTTCCAGCTCAGGAGGGGGTGGGCTCAGGGCAGGATCTCTCTCAGGGTCACTCGGCTGGAAGACTGCGCGGTGACACCCGGTGCGGAACGGTCTGACCCGTGTGCTGAGAGGGCTGTGAGCAGATGGCTCCCGCTCAGTTCCAAGGTTCCCTGCGGAGGCTGTTGCTTTGGTGGAAAATGAGCTCCTGGCTCGCAGGGCACTGTGGCCAACCCCAGGCCCCGGTTTCCCTGTCTAAACCACTCGGCAAACACTGACACAGGCAGAGGAATCCAACACTGCTGGCCTCTCCCTCAAACACTTCCGGCCTGTCCTTTCCCCCTCAGTGGTGTTTGCTGTGGTACATTACGTTTTCCTTAAGTTGTCCTACCCATTTTGAAGTCTGGCGGCATTAGATTCATTCACGTTGTCCTGCAACCTTCTCCACGCCTCAGCTCCAAAACCCTTTCCATCTTGCAAAACTGACACTCCGTATCTATTAAACCATAATTCCCTTCTCCCCTTCACCCAGCTGCTGGAAAGAGCCCCGCTGTTCTCTGAGTCTGTAACCTGACAACCCTAGAGCCTCACACAAGTGAAATCATACTGTCTTTCTGTTTCTGCCTTATTTCTCGTGTATTACAGTGTCCTCAAACTTTATCAGAATGGCCACACTGCAGGATGGCTTTCCTTTTAAAGGCTGGGTTTTTCATTTTATGTATACACCATTTTGCTTATCCATTCATCTATTGAAGGACACTTGTGTCACCGTCACAGTTCAGCCACTGTGGGTCACGCTGCCGGAAGCAAGGGTGTACAGATGTGTCAGGACCCTGCTTCCAGTTATTCTAGTATATACTCAGAAGCCAAGTGCTGGGTCACATGGTGGATTTAATTTTGGAAACCGTTTCATACTTTCTTCACCGTAGCTGTGCCATTTTACATTCTCACCAGCGGTGTACAAGGTCTCCAGTTTCTCTACGTTCTCATCAACACTTGTTTGCTGGATTTAAAAAGCGGGGGCTGTCCTAGTGCATGTGAGACAGTAGCTCACTATGGGAGTGATTCACATCTGCTTTATAACTACGGGTGCCGAGTAACGCTGCATGCCTATTGGCCGTTTGTACGTCACCTCTAGAGCAGTTTCTGTCCGGGTTGCCTGTTTTGATTCGCACTTTTCTGGTTGTTGACAGTTCCTCACATGATTTCCGAATATTCTGTGTCTTTTGTGCACAAACTTAGAAAATTTTCACGTGGTCCAATGTCAACTTTTTTTTCTTGTTTTGGAGCCTGGGTTTCACTATGTAGCTTCCGCTGACCTCAAGTTCTAGATGCTCCTGCCTCAGCCTCTCCAGCACTAGGATTACGGGTCTGTGTCACACCTGGCTTCCTCCTTCTCCTCTTTCTTATCTTTGCCTGTACCAAAGAAAACCTTGCCAAACTCAGCATTGTGAAACCTGTCCTTTGTTTTGGCCCAGCTTCGTTATTCTGTACGTGGGCATCTGTTTTTTCTGAAGAACTCCACACCGCCTAGCCCGTGCACCCTTGCTGGAAGTTATTTGACCACTCACGAAGGTTTATTTCTACACTCCGTTGGCCTAAGTCTGTGTCTGCAGTGTTGCCACAGTTTTCATGAGTAGGCTTTCGTTCATTTCACGGTGCACGAGGAACAGAAAAGAAAAAGTGTCAAAGGAAATGAAAGACCCTCGCGCCCTGGCCGACAGAGGCTGCATTCCAGAGGCGGCAACCGGGCAGCTCGGTGCCGGGCGAGCGTGGCCTGCAGAGGGCCGGGGCCCCAGGGGGAAGGCCGCAGTCCCCACCACGGGCGCCCTCATGGGCAGCGGCTGCTTCCCGACCCCTCCAGAGCTCGCTGCCCGAGGGACTTCAGGCTCCGGAGGGCCCGGACGAGCCCGCGAGGCGGGAGCCCCAGGTAAACGCGGTGGGCCGCCCCGCCTGGGAGCGTGTGCCAGGTCGCCGCCCTCCGGGTCCTGCTCTGCAGCTTCCAGGTCGGGGTACGTGTTGGGGTTCTGCGTGTCTCAAGGAAGAACTGTCGGGGACTTTTGTCCCACGGGAAGGTCCCACTCCGTTGCCCCCGAGTTCTGTGCTGTTAGCGGGTTGGGGCCATCCTGTCCTCAGGGAGCCGCAGCCGGGTTTGGTTTGAGGAGCAGTCACAGCTGTGTCCCGGCCTCAGCGAGGACCGCACAGAATCCGGGGCTGAGGCCGGGCTGGTGAGTGTAGACGCGGATCCTCCGGCGGCTTTAGGCTTGAGTCTGCGGTATGCATAGGAGTGGCCGGCTTGAATGCGATTCGTTGGGACGAGGACAATTAACAATGGCTGAACGTTTCACCTTTACCCACACTCTAAGGAAATGTCTGTAACCCAGCTTGGGTGCTTTTGTTAGCAGAGCATCCAGCTTTTGATTTCAGGGTCCAGAGTTCAAGTCCCTGTTTGAAAACAAAGTTAGAGGTTTTACATCCCATCTGTCAAGAAGCCCTTGAGCTCTGGGTAGGGAAATACTGATGGGAACTAACTTTAGGTGTCCAGCTCTGGACTTTGGGGAGGCGGGTATGGAGTGAGGTGATCAGGAGAGTGGATACAACCTCAGAAGTCATGTGCAGCCTCCTTGCTGGTGAAGCTATGCTACCTTTCACCACCTGCAGTACAGTAAAACCATTCTCCTCTGGCTGGCGATAGGTTGCTTTCTTTTTACCTGAAAGAAGGAGAGTTACTTTGGCTAATGGTTTCTAGGCATCAGTCTCATGGTTTGGTGCCAAGGTAGAAACTTCATGGCAGAAGGCGGAGCAAACATGCTTTGTTCTTGGTGGCCAGGAAGCACAGCCGAGGAACAGCACCAGAAAGGAAGGAGCAAGGAGCCAGACACCGTGCTCATGACCACCCAGGCACACCCACAAATGTGCTTATCAACCCCTCGCCGTTTCTTACGCCAGTCAAGTTGACACAGTTAAGGTTAGTGATCACATCTCACCACCTGCCAACCTGACACCCAGCACATCTTCTTGAACAAACGCCTGGTCTCCAAAGAAAGACAAAAGCAAGTTCATAATTCAATCTAATAGGGTGCAGCTATCCTGTGTATAACCAAAAATGCAATGATCTGTTGCCAAAGTATCAGTCGTCCCAGCATTGCTAAAATGTCCAAGTCAACGTCTCCTCAGAGACACAAGACAAACCCATATCCATGAACCCCTGTAAAAATAAGAAGGAAGTTACATAATCCCGAGGTGCAGTGGCATAGAGTAAACATTGCAAAAGGGAAGAGTAGGAGGATAGAAAAACCTTAGGCCACAGCAAGACAAACTCTGCACAGTAGACATTAAGTGCTGCAGCTCCGTATCTGTCATCTAGGGTTCATGGTGGTGAGATGCGAGCTCCAGAGGATTAAGGAGCCCCTACTCCCCGGCCTTGCTGTCATACCCCATACGGCCTCTCCCTTGATCTTGTTCCACTCTTGAGCTTTGGCTTTCCTGGGCAGCCGTTCACATTCCTAGCATCTCCAGCTTCCTAGGGTCTCCACTGCACATTCAGCTTTACCCTCACAGCTTCACACACTGCCCTCTCTGGGTGTCTTGCCTGGCCTCCCAGGCCTTCCTTTGATATCTAGGTAGAAGCCCTACAACTCTTGTATTCTGCCTGCATGAAAAACCAACATAACATGGACAGTGCCAGAGTCTGCTGCCAGCTTGTGCAGTAGCCAGCCCCCCTTGGGTCATGGTTGTAGCATCCACTGAGTGCCTACATGGATGAGCACTGTGAAATAAATCCCAGGTAACACATTCCCCAGGAGACCCTTTTGAGCAGGGATCCCAGCTACATCAGCAGCACACGGTTAGCATTCTATGGCCACAGTTTACACTGGAGCCCACCCTTAGCATTGTGCAGTTGATGGGTTTGGACAAATGAATAATAACCCATGATTACCATGATAATATGGTAGAGTACTTTTACTGACCTCAAACCTTCTGTGCCCTACCAGTTCATCAGTCCCTTCCTCTCCCCAACCAACACTTACCTTCTTACGATCTCCATAGTTTTGCCTTCTACAGAAGGTCATACAGTTAGTATTATAGTATACAGCCTTCCAAATAGGTTTCTTTCATCTAGCAATATGTAGAAGTTTTTACATGGCCTGAGATAGCCTTTCTTTTTAGCACTGCATGACATTCCATGGGTGTGCAACAGTTTACTTATTTGCCCACTGAAGGACATCTGGATTCCTTCCAAGTTTTAGGGATTAGTGACAAAGCTGGTAATAAACATCGGTATGCAGGTTGTTAGGTGAAAATAAGTTTTTAACTCCTTTGGGTAAATACTAAGGAGCTCAGTTGCCAGAGTTTATTATGGTAAAAGGATGTTTGAAAGAAACGGTTGTATTCTGTCCCACAGTGACTGTACTAGCTCGTGTTCCTCCTGCAGCGAGTGAGTGTTCCTGCTGCTCCACACCTTTTCATGCTCTGCGTACACTGCCCCTCATTCTTCCGTGCTGTGTATCTCAGCCTAAGCCCTTAGTGTAGTCACTGTAGCTACTTTAAAGCATCTGATAATTCAGCGTCCCGACCATCTCTGCTTCTGATCTTTGATGTCCATCTGTAAGCTGGGTTTCGTCCTGTTTGGTCTCATTCTTTGTTTTTGATGGCCTGTCAGGTGTTCTTCCTAGCTGATGTGATGTCCCAGGTAGACAGAGCTGCTGGGAATGGCTGTGGTACTGTGGTGATGGCTCTGCCGGAATAAACCTGTCCCCCTTTAGGCTGTGGATGTCAGGTATTTCATCCCAGCAGCGGGAAACTGACTAAGACACTTACGCCAGAAGTTTGTTCTAAATTGCCGTGGTCCAGATTTGTGTGTTAACCTTTAGCCTCTCTCATACACATTTATTCCACAGGTGGCAGGTTTGTTCACTACTGAGTTGTTTTCTTCTTAGAGCAGGAGGAGGGTCAGGCACATGACTGTCAGCACCCAAACTGGGAACCCGAGCCGGCTGCCTTCTGCCGGCTGCCGTAGCCCCTCACCCCAGGGCTCCTGCTCCCAGTTAGACTTCCTGTTATTACAACACGTTAGGAAATCTCCCAGCAGTTTGCCAGATTCATCCATTCTCTTCGTGCTGAGGCCGGTCTTTCCAGATGGCTCTTGATGGGAATGCTTGTATTTATAGTCCTGCTAGGGTAAAAGCAATTTTGCAGCCACAGTTCTAAACTGAGCGTGCTGTTTCACATGAACTCAAAACCTTCAGGGACATTAATTTACATAAACCTTTCTGACATTCGAGACCTTTATGTAAATTTGTCACAGTTCTTGCATAGCAAGCTGTTCAAAACGTGTTTCAGTCAAATGTCTAGAAAGAACAGCCCTTTTGTACAGTAGCACTGCCTCAGGGCTGGGGGTGTAGCTCAGTGGTAGAGCGCATGCTTTGCATGCATGAGGTCCCGGGTTCGGTCCCCGGCACCTCCAACTTCTTGTTTCTAGGTATCCATCTATATAGTCCTTGTCCCAGGTTGAGCCTGACAAACTAGAGGAACTCGGTTTCCCAGGCTGAGTCTCACAAACAACAGAGAGTCGGGCTTTATTTAGCACTCATAACATTTCTAAGCAGTTTAAACTTTAAGCATCTCAGTCAGGTTTTACCTCCTTGCATCCTATTTCAGGGACAAATCCGCTTGGGAAGGAAGCCGAGCTCGAGGGACAGGGAAGAGGCAGTGTAGAATGCTTTCTCTTTTGTTTTTCAGCAAACAAGGACTCAGCAGAGAGCTGATCTTCCTCACAAATGCTTCTACTTCTCTTTCCCAGAGTTAGGGGAGAATTTTCTTGTTTTTGTTTTTTTGTCTTTGGTCTTTTTGAGAGGGGTCTCTGTATGGAGTTCAGACCGGCCTTGAGCTCACTTTGTAGCCCAGGCTGATGTCGAACTCGCAACGATCCTCCTGCTCAGCCTCCCGAGTGCTGGGATTACAGGTGCGTGCCACCACGCCTGGCTTGAGAATTTTCTCTTAACCCTGAAAACTTACCTTAACTGTAGTCTCAAGAAAAGAGCATGGGGGTCTGTTCCTCAGTCCAGGCTGGGTCTCCTGGCTTTCATTCTGTCAAAACCCTGCTTCCGGTAGGTGAAGTTAAACTGAGCTCAACGCCGCCTCCCCCTGTCCTCCCACTTGTCTCTTGTGTGTGTGTGTGTGTGTGTGTGTGTGTGTGTGTGTAGAGAATATTAATATTTGAGAAGATTGGGTAAAGGGTACAGGGGAATCCTTTGTCTTATTTATGTACATTTCCATAAAAATAAATTTTTTCTTTTAAAAGTAAAGCTTGAGAAAAGAGGAGTGAGAAACGGTCTGACAGCCGAGGCCACTGGCTGGTGTCTGCACTCAGCCATGTCAGATCCAAGACGCGCCACAGACTTTGCTGCTCAGAACCGCACCCTTCTTCCCTCCTGCGCCTGGTCAGCCGCCTTACTGCCGGCCTGTCTCTGTAGCACACTAATGTCTTTTGTTTCTGTCACAGTAACGATTTGCTCCACTGAGTGAGTTTTGCTTGCCCCACAGGGGAGAGCAGCTCTGCGTCCAGTGGCAGCCACCCCACGCCCGACCCGCAGCCGCACTCCCGACCTGTGGGAGTTCTTCACTGGGCTTGCACAGCAAGGAGGCTGACAGCTCTCCACTGAGTTGAAGACCTACAAAGTTCTTGTAATTCTCCTTAGACCATCTACCTTGGAGTTCAAAAGAACGTCGAGGACTCACCCTCCAACTTCTGTTATTTTGGCAACTAGAAACTTCTGAGCAACGGAATAGAGAGCTGAAATGACCATGGAGAACCCCCAGGTAGCATAGCTAAATGCTTTCTAAAACATCAGCAATTCGTTGTCATAGGTGAAGAGGGAACGAGGAAAACTGTCTTTGTTACTGTTCTATACTTAAGCAAAGGCCAAGAATATATCTACTTTTATTTTGATGCCAAAATTTTACTCAAATGCCTTGAAACAGAGTCACTTGTGAGCAATGTTTCCCTTGTGGTTGTAGAAATAGCCTCTCAGTTTTGGGGGCCTTGCGCTCTAAAATTTGATGCCAGTTCCTTTTGATTCGTTCATGCATTTACACTGGCTATATATATATTTTTTTGTTTGTTTGTTTTTTAGTACCAGGAATCAAACTCATGACCTTGCGCTTGCCAGGCAGGCACTGTGCCACTGAGCTAAATCCCCAGCCCTTGGCTATATTTTTTGAAACCTGCTCTTTTTGTTTAATTTAAATTTATTTATTTATTTATTTATTTATTTATTTTTCTTTTTTCACATCAGACGGGTAATGTGCCGACATTGTAACAAGGTTCGAGGGAGGCACATCTCATACAGATGGCGTGAACGCCCAATCATCACGCTCATGAACCTAAGGATCCTGTTTAACTTAAATTTGAAGAAAACAAACAAACAAAAACTTAGAAGAAGCATCACAAAATTCAAACATTGTGAAATTTTTTCTTGGCCAGTCATTTTCATATCCACTCCCACAGATTTTGGTTGCTCTTAATGTAAGATTAAACTTCCCCAGCATGGCCTGGGGGAGCCTGATGTGGTCTGGCCCTGGCCCTCATCCCCGCTGCAGGCACCCTGCCTTTCTCCCAGGCCAGGTGCTCTGCCATCTGTCTCTGTTGCTTGGTCTACTCACTTCCTCCCTTTTTACACTGTCTCCTTCACAACGGAAGTCTCTCCTCCAACCTTCCCATTCTCCCAGTTTCTTTCCTCACAGCCAGGATGCTGTATTTGATTGTCACTTCTCATTACATAATTCCTACCCTCCTGCCCCAAGCTCTTGCCTCCTTTGGGAGAGAAAGGCGCATCCACTTTTTGCACTTGGTATGCCAGGTGTTCAGTAGAACACCACAATTATGGACTTAATGGTTTAGATCTAGAACATTCCTCCAGTCTCCCGTGCTCAGAGGGAGGGCTCTGGAAGGTGACTGGGACGTGGTGACACCATTCTCATTAGAAGATTGATCCACCGAGGAGTTCATAGCTGCAAGTGCTGTTGGGAGGGGGCTTGGTTGAAAGAAGAGGAGAATTGCTGGGCTTGTGCCTTCGCAGGTTATATCCCGTCCCCAAATCCTCCTTTCCCTCTCTGCTTCCTGGCTACCTTGGGTTGAGCGCCATCTTTCAGCCGTGACCTTCACTATGATCTTCCCTGGACTGTGCAGCTAGCCATGGACTGTATTTCCTGAACTATGAGCCAAATCCAACTTCTCCTCCTTTAAATTGTGAGTCTTGGGTATTGCGCTCCAATAACAGGAAAACTGACTGATACAGAAAATAGGTAGTGAAGAACTGGAGGGTTGCAGGGCCTGTACCTGAGCATGTGGCTTGGAAACATTTGGAACTGGTTTGCAGGAAGAGTTCAGAAAGGTGTGCAGATGCCGGCTAGAGAAGCCTTACGGTGTTGTACGCAGTGCCTAATGAGTGATTCTGGTTGAGTTCAGAAGACCAGGATGCTAACAGGAATGCAGACCATAAAGACCAGACTTACAAGTTTCCTTTGGGACAAGGATTCCACTGGCAGTTGGACTAGAGGCCCTGTGAGTTACACTCTGACAAAAAAAAAAGGTCTACATTTTGTTCATGTCCTGAGACTTTGCAGGAGACTGAGATTATGAGCAGTAGACTAATTAATCCAGTGGAGGAAATTTCAAGGCAGTGCACACAGACTGGACATGGGTACTGCTGGCTGCTTCTAGCCTGATTTATGGTGAGAATCCAGAGCCCTGTGCTAGATGGGCCTCCCAGGGAATTGGTTCTCTAGGATTCATTTCATGGGCGCTCACAGACTGCAGCCATGGTCCAGAGGGGTGTGACTAATGCTCAAGCTGGTGTTGTCCACATGGTGCTTGTTTTTCATGTATGTAGAACACAAGAGTCATGAGGTCAGAAAGTGTATCAGTTGGGGTTACTGGAGGAAGACCCCTCTACAGTGTAGCTACAGGGTAGCTTACAATGGCTGCCTACAGATTCAGGTGTGAGAGAGAGCAGTAGAGGGCAGGAGGATCCAGCAAAGGTGGAAGGTCTGGAGCTCATTGCAGAGTTCCCTGTGAGTGTCTAGTGGGAAGCTGAAGGGTCTGTGCTGGAAGGCTGAGGAGGCTGGGCTGGAAGCCTGGAGACAGACAGCCAAAGGGGATGGTGAAGATTGGGCTCCTGTGAAGAACCAAACGGGGAGACTTCCCTCTTTCCCTTTTCACTCCATCCAGGTGACAAGCCTGTTGGCTGGCGCCATCCACACCCAGGTTGGGTCTTCCCTCCTCAGCAAGTCCGTCATCCGGACACATCCAGAACTGTGCTAATCTGCTAAGCATTTCTTACTCAAGTTGATACCATAATAAACTATCGCAGATATCAGAGGAAGGCGTGGAAGGCTGGGCAAGGAAACCCTGAGAGGACACTGCCTGAGGTTTTGGGAATGAAGCCTGAGATGCAGTGGAGACCCCAGGAATTCAGAGGTGCTAGAGGCATAGAACATCTGCTAAGCAAAGCTGCAGGCCGTGAGTGGAGATAGCCCCAGAGAGGCCATGTGGGCTGCAACCAGCAAGGCCACACAAGTAGGGCTCACCAGGTTCTCTGAAATTCACATTTTTACTACCGTTTGCCCTAGATGCCAGATATGGAACTACAGGATTTAATATTTGTTACGCTGGATTTCAATTTTGCTTTGGTCTAATTCTTTTCTATTCACTTCTTCCTTCCTTCCTTGCATCCTTCCTTCCTTCCTCTCTTTCTTTCTTTCTCTTTTTGAGACAGAGTCTGACTATGTAGTTCAGGCTGGCCTTGAACTCTCAATGATCGTCCTGCCTCAACCTCCTGAGTACCGGGATTACAGGTGTGCACCACCACACCCGACTTACTCCTTTCTTTTTGAATGGGGATATTTATCCTGTGCCATTGTATGCTGGAAATGTTTGACTTTTCTTTTTGAATTTTACAGGAGCTTGCAGCTAAGAATTTGCTTTGAGTCTCAGAGACAACTTTGAACTTGGACTTTCCAGCAATGCTAGATGGACTAAATACATTTTATACGCGGTAGACATAAGCCTTTGGCAAGGCAGATGTGGAAAGTTATGGTGTAGATTTAGAATGTATCCCCAGGGTCTCACATGCTCAGAGGTGGGGCTGTTGGAGGGTGACTGGATCAGGAAGTCACTACTCATCCGTGGTGAGTCGATGAGTTCATAGCTAAATGTGCGGTCAGGAGGTGGCGCCCTGTTGGAGGAGGAGACTCACTGGGTTTGTGCCTTTGGCGGTTGTATCTCACTGCCCAGAATCCTCTGCTCACTCTGCTCTCTGGCTGCCATGGGTTAAGGAGCTTTTCCCCACTGTGCCCTTCTGTCATGATCTTTCTTGGAGCTGGCCAGCCATGGACTGCATCCTCTTATACATGAGCTAAAATAAACCTCTCCTCCTTTATGTTGTGTCAGGCATTGTGTCACAGCAACAAGAAAGCTAATACATCACCTAAAATAGATGCGGGGATATCTTACATTGTTTGAGACCAGCTTTAAGAGGAGTTTGTGTGCTGCATGGAGTTTCTCCTGAGCTGAGGTCAGTGATTGCATACCAAGAAACATAATGTCACTGCCAGGCATAGTGGTGCATGCCTATTATCCCAACATTTGGGAGGCTGAGGCAGGAGGATCACCATGAGTTGAAGGTTACCCTGGGCTACATAATGAGTTCAAGACAAGCCTGGATTACATAATGAGACCCAGTCTCAAAATAAACAAACAAAAAAATAAATAAATGAGATTAGCTGATATTTGAGATCATGAGAAATATCAGGCTTTAATCCTAGCCTCATTATTTACTTTTTGGCTGTAAGATTTGGGCAACTCACTCTGTTGGGAGCCACTGGAGCTGGAAATTGGCCATATGTGTGAGGGCAGGACAGAGCCAGAGGGCCTCAGGCAGTCTACTACCTCAGTCTTCAGAAAAGCATCCTGCCTGGACAATCACAGTCGCTAGGCAACATTACCTGTCTTGATACTAACTTTGCAAGAGTATAAATAAACGCCCCTACTGTTGAAGTGCGTCCTCTTTCCAATCAGGTAAGAGGTCGCCTCCACCTGACCCAGCTCTTGTCTTTATTGTCCTCAGTTCCTCTCCGGGGTACAAGAAATCGACAAGGCCCATTGCATCCTCTCCCATCCTCAGTTTCTTTACCTCTACACTGCATAGTTCTGCCTACATGGGTATCTCTGTGGACTGGAAGTACTGAGAAAGGATAGGAAACGCAACATGGTGGTGGTGTTCGTGAGTTACATCCATTTTCATATACATGAAATTTGAGATTGTCTGCACTTTGTATTTTTTTAAAGGTTCTAACTAATAGATCTTTGTATGTGTAGTTTCATTTCAAGAAGTTCCATGTCCATGACAGATCCCGAGCAGTAGGACACAGCTAAGTCCTAGTGTGTCCATGGCAGAGGTCCTCTGAGAAAACCTAGATAGAATAGGATTAGAGTATTTGATGTGAGTAAAGATGTTTTCAGATCTAAAATATACTTCACCTATTGAGGCCCTGCTGGGATTTGAACCCAGGATCTCCTGTTTACGAGACAGGCGCTTTAGCCAACTAAGCCACAGAGCCAGCTGTTTTTCCTTTTCCTTCTGAGATCATTTCCAATTAGGAGAAAAGCTGAATTGCCTTTAGGATTATCCCGCCCGCTGGCTCCTAAGAGATGTTTGCGGTAAAGGCAAAATTGCTCTCTTCAAGCCCAGCGAAGCACACGCCCACAGTCAGGAGCGTGTCCCCCCTGTGGGGGGACAACGCCACCTAAGTTTTGGTGTCGAGGAGGTTAGTGAACTTCTGTCACATCAGTGGTGCTGTGGCTGTTGGAAGGCAGCACACTTCAGCTCTGAAAAACAAACAGAACCTAAAACCTTGGGGCTCTGCAAGCTGCCTCAGGAAAAGAGGGGATGCCAGGAGGAGGAGCTCACTGAGAGCTCCAGGTCCCCAGGCGCTGGTGACCTCTGCCCCTGCGGGAAGATGCTGGGTGCTGCTGTCCTCAAGGATGGCGAGGCTAGTGCCAAACTCTGCTAATGCTGGACCTGCGGATGTGCGAGTCCTCCCATCACACGGTCTGTGTCTCCTTATAACCTAGGTGCATCCTCCCTGTAAGCTTCATTTCTAGATTACTGATAATATCTAATACAATAGAAATGCTGGGTAAATAGTCATTGTATTGTTTAGGGGATAATGACAAGGGTAAGTACAGGCGAAATTTGTTTTTAATGAATGTTTTCAATCTGGGGTAGGTTGAATCTGCAGATACAGGACCAAGATGCACAGTGCCTACTGTAAACATTAACTGAAAAATTCCAAAATTAGGAAGAGTCCTTGCGCTGTTAGGGATTGAGCCCTAGTTTCCTTTCGTTAGACCCAAAGCGTGGGGCTGGGGCTGGGGCTGGGGCTGGAGCTCAGTGGTAGAGTGGGTTCAGTCCCCAGCACCACACACACACAAGAAGAAGCCAAGCTGTGCTGAAAGGGTGGGAGTCACCACTGTGCTCGGCACCCCCGGCTCCTCCTGGGAAAGAGGATCCAAACGTGGGTACTCGCTTCACCAAGCAGAGGCTAACAGGGCCCCAGCTTGGGGAGGGTCTTGATTTAATTAATTTTTTGTGTCAGGAATCAAACCCAGAGCCTTGCACATGCGAGGTGAGTGCTTTACCGCTGAGCCGCACACCCAGGCCTACTGAGACTCCGGAGTCCCACAGCCTTTACTAATTCCTCGCAAATCAAATGTTTGAAGCATGTCCAGTTTTCAATCCCACTCAGGATGTTTTTACAGCGACTATAACTCATTTTCCTGTTAACCAGCAGGGTCACACCCACCTTCTCCTCCTCCTCCTCCTCCTCCTCATCATCATCTGGTACTGGGGATGGAACCCAGGCCTCGTGCATGCTGAGCCCCGGCTCTGCCGCTGAGCCACGCCCCCGGCTCAGATGGTACTGTTGTGATTTAATCCAGGCTATATGAACAGGCTGATATGATTAGGACTACATCGCTGCTTCACTGACGTGACTTTCTGAATGCTAATTAGCTGAGTTCATTGTGACCAAGACTACATAAATCTCAGCCACAGGAGTACAACTGAGAAAATATTTCCGGTGAAATAGTATTTAGTTGTTGCCCAAGAAGAGTGATGTGGAATACCTGCCGTGTGCCAGGCATTGAGATTAGTTCTGTGGCTACGGCTAGATATGCAATGGCCGCAGGTGACAGGAAATCAATAGGAAATGTTGGCAACCTGTGTATGTATAATAAAAGAAGTGCAAGGTGGCAGCACCTAATGTGTGGTTCTCCAGTTCAGTACATAGCACAGCACTCTGCTGTGGGTACATTTTTTATATTGCCCAGTTAAACTGACGCTTAAATTTTTCCCTTTAATTTATTTGAGTTTTGTTGAAAATGAGGTGTCCCATTTCTGTCTTTCTGAGACACAGTACCCAGCCCACTGGAACTTAAAGGAGAAGAGGTTTTTTTGTTTTGTTTTTCTGTTTTTTAGGAGGAGAGGTTTATTTTGGATCCTGCTTCAGAAGTCTCAGTCCCTGCACTGTGGCCAAGGGCACGGCAGGAAATGCCTGGGGAAGGGCCGGGGGCAGGGCCTGTGTGGAGGACTCACTCACTTCAAGGCTGCCGGGAAGCTGAGAGAGGAAGAGCCAGGAGGAGATGTCACCTTTCGCCTCACTCTCCGCCCCCGGGCGGGCTCTGCTTACCCCGCCTCCCAACAGCAGGTTGGCTATACCTGCCCAGGTCAACCGCCTCCGAGACCTGGGTGTCTACCAGGGCTTGAGGCCTCCGGAGGCGTTCTTCATCTAAACTGGTAGTGTCCAAACCTCCGGCACATGGCTGCAGGGGGCTCTTTGCATCCCTGAAAGCTCCAAAAGGTTCAGCATCATTGAGGTGCGCAATGTGTATTTCTCTGGTATTTCACAGTCAGTTCCTGACTATATTTGGACTGCTTTCAAGTTAATGGCATGTTTAACCCGAATAAGGAATATCTACTAACGCGGGGTGAAATAAATGTGACCAAGTCCTCAAACCAGGAAGATCAGGGAGACACTTGAAGTAAAATCATGAGACGCTGAAGGGGCAGAATCAGTGGATCAATACCCAGCACGGCCCTCGGGGAAATGGAGTTACGCTCAGGAAAATGAGTACGTGACTGAATGGAGCCCTGTGAGAGTCCGGGCCAATTCTACTCAAAAGTGCAACTGTGTTCCATTCCCTCCAAGCTGGGCCAGGAGAAGACCCAAGAAAAGCCTGTGAAGGGCTTTCGAGAGATTGTTATTTTAATCAGATAACACTAGACCGTGAAGGAAAAAAAAAAAAAAAACCTTGTAAATGCTATTTATCTATTGCTGCGTAATACTTTACAATTTGTTGGGTTTCGATAAAAGTTCGGTCTCAAGAACCTGGAGGCTGGGATCTCAGGCTGGGTGCTTCTGGACCCGGTTGTGTTCTGGGGCTGAAGTCACAGCACCTCAGATTTGCCCGGGCACGTCTGCTGGGTAGGGACTCCGCTTCCCAGAAGGCTCACGCGCGTGGTGGGAGCCTCAGGCCCTCCCCGGAGGATGTGAAGAGGATTCAGACCAAAGCTGAGGGCACTGCAGGAGGGGAGCGCTGGAGCTGAGGCTCAGGCTCCTGGAGGTCGGCAGTGAGGCACCGTGCCCAAGAGTTTACCGCAACACCTGACACTGGTAAGTATTCAAAGTACCTACAAGCAGAGCGAATGAGTTGGTAGATAAGAAAAGCGATGATTTTATACGTGAATAAACAGAGGAATATTTTTGTTTGAAACAGTTTGGTTCACAAACGGGAGCATCTGACAAAATTTTACTTTTGTTTGCAAGGTCTGTGTCAGGTGATAAACACGACCGTGGCCCTCTTTCCCACATAGGCAGAAACGTGGCCATCTTTCCCAGGGTCGTGGAATGAATTATGTTTGTGAACCAAAGTATCACTGTATTTTCAGTGTCTGAAATTCTGAAATTTGCCTTGAATTCTCTCAATTCCACTAGAAAAAATGGAAAATTTATTTTAAAAACGTTATCAACAATAACCTAAGAAGGTACAGGAAATCGAATTCAGTAGACAGCTACTTAAAATTGAATCAGGAGGGCCGGGGAGGGAGCTCAGTGTGCACAGCCTGGCAAGCGCAGGGTCCTGAGTTTGATTCTCAGTACTAAAAAAAAAAAAATTGAATCAGGAATTTAAACAACTTTTCCATAAAATATAATTTCCAGTCTGAGACAATCTTGCTGGAAAGTTCTATGAAAGCTTCAAGAAAAATAACTTATACGAAATGTTCCATAAAAAATTTAAACGTCTCAGTTATTTTAGGGGAGAAGTGTAATACTGACACCAAAGGAGACAATAAAAGAAAGGAAAATTGCAGAGCTTTTTCATCAATAGAGGCAAAATCATAAAAATAACCAAGCAAAAATAAAAACAGTTAAAAATATATCGCTGTGGAATGGGGTGCTATGAACTGTTGGTGTCCCCATTCGCTCGCGGAATCCCCACTCTCCACCCCGCTACCCTCCTCCACCTCGCTGCCCCCCTCCACCCCCTCGCACTCCCTCCACCCCTCCACCCCCCACTCCCTCCATGCCCCCACTCCCCACTCCCTCCACCCCCATCCCCGGCGAGGCTTCAGGAGGTCCGAGTGAGGAGGCCCCGCCCCCGAGGAGTGGGCGCGCTGTGGTTTGAGCACCAGCAGAAGGCCTCGCGGTCAGACTTGCAGCCTCTGGAACTGTAAGTAGTAAGTGCTGTCCATCCATCCATCCCTGCTGTTCCGTTATAGCAACGTGAATTGGCTAAAACATGGAACTTTAGTCAAAAGGGTACATGTACCAATGAGTATTATAAAATCATTACTCGTATTCAACACATTGGGGGATTAAAAGAAAAAAGCAAACGATGATCTCAATATTTTCAGGTCTCTTCCTCATTATTAAGAAGAAAATGGAGGTAAAAGTTCTAAACAGCTTTTCCAGCTCTGAAATTCACATAATTAACCGTGGACCACTTTGGATCCTAGAACATACTTGGAAAGGAAGGAGTAAATCTTGCTTTTTTTTTCCTTTTTTTTTTTTTTTTAAACACAATCTCACCATGTAGTACTGGCTGGCCTCTAGCTGATGATCTTTCTGCCTCAGCCTCCCCAGATCAGGGATTACAGCTGTGCACCACCTTAGAGAGATCACAACTATTAACACATATTTACAGGAGAAAAGTTTTTGAGCCATAATTATGTCTGGGTTTTGCAACATGATTGACTTGGAATTTTAAAATCAGGAGGTTGGGGAAGCCTCACCCTGGGGCCAGCTTGACCTGCCCACCATGGACTGTGAGTAGGACTGCGGTGTCTCCATCCAGCCCTAAACCTCAGCCTGATTGCTGGGAACAAAACCGAGAAATTTGAGGGCCTTTGTCGTTCTTCTTTCTCAATGGCTTCCTTCAAGTAGGTGACCCGTGTGCACAGTGTCATTTGCCTGACCCCAGCTGACTGTCCCGCTGCAAGTTCAGGGAGGGACTTGGCAAGGGATAAGAGAACAGGTGTGCCGCCTCCCTCACTAGATCGGAGCCCTGGCCTTTGTTAACTTACTTTAAAAAAAAAAAAAATAGACCTTCCTTTTTTAGAGCAGCTTAAAGTTCACAGCAAAAGTAAATGGAGAATAGTTCCCAAGGGCCCCTCGACCCACAGCCTCCCTCCATACATACAGGGCTAGATCTGTTAATGTTCTGTTGAGGACTTTTGCATTTAAATTCGTGAGAAATATTGGTCTATAGTTTTCTAATATTTTAGGAAAAAATTATACCAATTTTCCACAATTTGTACCTGAAGGCAGAAGCAGAGGGAATGCTGGCCTCATATAAGGGGTTAGAAAGTATTCTTTCTGCTTCTGCCTTCTGGTAGAAATTGTGGAAAATTGGTATAATATTTTTCCTAAAATATTAGAATTCACCAACATACCTACCAGATCCTAATACTATCAGCCCACTCAGGGGCCCAAGGGAGATTTTCGCAGTGCGATCCCCAGGTTAAAGAATGCATGTGTGCAAGACATCAGCAACAACAGCAGGCAGCATGGAGCAGAGCGTAAGAGCCACCTGCATTTTTATTGTATTTTTTTATATGGAATGTTATCTATTTACATTCTTACACACAGGCCTCACTGGTGCATGCATAATTGTCCACTACTAAGTCATGCTGACAGTGGGGGCATGTCCTCAGGGCTCACCGGAAATGTCCTTACATGCCCTGAGGTTTGACTCAGTTTGAGTGGTTCCCCACAAATATTTATTGCTTTGTGCCCATCCAGCAGAGCTCTCAAAGTTCCAGGGGGAAAGGATGTTGAGAGGATAGAGAAATAAAGATAAGAGACAGCTGAGGTCAGGTGGAGCGCTTTCTTGGCTGGGAGGAAAGGAACTGCTCTGACGGAGACCACTATGAAGCAGCCCTGAGCAGGACTTAAATTAACGAATTAGCTTCTTATGTTTACTTGTGACTCTGTCCAAAGCCTTGGACACTTGTCTGAAAGTGGGTGACAGACTCATAGTAAGTGAACCTCTGTGAGTCACTAATCCCTATTAAAATTTTTAATGGCAGATGAAGCCAGAAAGCCTCAAAGGATAAAACAAGATCACAGCCAAGGTCACCTGGATCCGATCTCAACTAGATAGAGACCATAGCCTTGTGGAATCTCACTCCTGGGTGGATTAATTTAATCCACCTTAATAGGTATGCCTTGAATGTGTGACGGATCTCCAGCTTTAGCTGCTCCCTACAGTTTTGCAGGGTTGTTGATTATTTCAATTTTTCAAAATGATACAGGCCTTTAACCAGGCATAGTGGCACATGCTGTAATCCCAGCACTGGAGAGGCTAAGGCAGGGGGATCACTGCAAGTTCCAGGCCACCTTGGGGTGCATAGTGAAATCAAGGCTTGCCTGAACAACATAGCCGGACATTGTCTCAGAAAACAAAACAAAACTACCACTACTACTACTGCTACTGCTACTATAGACATAGACCTGAACTTGTGTGGCGGCACACGCTTGTTATCTCAGCACCGAGGAGGCTGAGCCAAAAGCCCAGCCTGAATGACATAGCAAGACCCTGCCTCAAAGAAAAACAACAACAGGAACACACCACATAGACCTATTAAGGGTATCTTACTTCTTGTGTGAGTCAATAAGTCTACTTTTTTCTTTTCCTTTCTATTGTAAAATATTTCAGCATAATAGGGCAGAAAGAGTATCATGATGAGTTCCCGTGTGTCTGTTCATCCCTTTTATTATTAACTTTGGTGTCTTAGTTATTTTTCCACCCTGAAACAATACACAACACCCACAGCTCCATGAAGGATAAGTTCATTTTGGGGGACCGTTTTTAGTTTTCAGTCCACAGTGGCTGGCTCCTGAGCGGGGTAGCGTGGCAGAGGGGGCTGGCAGGGGGACATGGCATGGCGGCGGGCCGGCAGAGAGAGAGCAAGGGGGAAGGAGGGCAATAAACTTCCAGGCCACGCCCCCAGTGACCCACTTCCTCAGACCAGGCTTCACCACCCCTGGGGAACCACTCACACTGCTTCTAAGCTCAGGGGTGTCAAGGGATACCTGAGAACAGGACCCTGCTTGTCTAGCACAGGTGCATAGTGGGATGCAGTTATACAACCATGACTTAGCACAGGTAAACACCCATGCCCTGGTTACAGCGCTGTGTAAGAATGTAAACGTGAGATAACAACCTTTATTAGAACTATACAATAAAGACGCAGGCAGCCCTTGTGCTCTGGCTCTCTGCTGCATGCTACCTGCTGTTGGTGATGTCCTGCCCATGTGCATTCTTCAGCCTTGGGACCTCACCTTTGAAAGTCTCCCTTGGGCCCCCTGAGCGGGCTGACACCTCCCAGCCTCACACTCAGTTATACACTCGTCAGAGGACTCATCCAGTGATGAGTATCACACCCCCAGGATCCAGTCACTTCCCCAGAGCCCCATCTGGGAGCACGTGGGTGGGAGGGACATCTAAATATAAACCTGTGGTATTAATTGTCAGTTTGAATGAGGACACCCAGCTGATTTGAGTCAGCATGGTTGTCAGAACCATGAAAAAGAACAGCAGGGAAGGACCACAGCTGGCTGTCCTTGTTTTTTGTTTTGTTTTGTTTTTTCCAGGACCGAGAATCAAACTCATGACCTTGCATTTGCCGGGCAGGCGCTGTGCCACTGAACTAAATCCCCAGCCCCAAAGCTGGCTGTCCTTGGAAGAGCTGCTTTTGTTCAGAGAGGACTCAGCTGTTCTCTTTGCAGGAGCCCTGGTCCTCACCTTCGCCTCGAACGTCCTCTCATGGCTCTTGGTGCAGACTTATATGAGACATTGCTGAGGGCTCCAGACCTTCGGCTGCATTCTCCTGACCTTTAGCACTTGGACAGATCTCTTGCACTCTTCTACATTTGGTTCTGTGGGTGGAGATTGTCAGCTAATCTTGTAAATTTCTGTGTCTGGCATTAAATCTGTTTCTTTGCAAATACTGACTATAACAAAACCATAACAGAAGATAATCTTTTATAATCAGTATAGCTCTAGGATGTAATTCTATTCTTATGAGTGATTAAAATGAGGCAGAAGATGTACATGTATCAACTCCCCATGATGAATGTAATTATTATGTACTGCAAATAGTTACTAATAAAAATGAAATGTTTTTAAAATGAGGCAGAAGCCTGGCATGGTGGCGCACACCTGTAACCCCAGTACTCAGGAGGCTGAGGCAGGAGGACGATTTCAAGTTCGAGACCAGCCTAGGGTACAAAGTGAGCTCAAGGCCAGCCTGAACTGCATAGACAGACCCTGTCTCAACAAGACAAAAAAAAAAAAGAAGAAGAAGAAAAAAAATGAGGCAGAAGAGCTGTACAGTTTCAGAGGCTGGATCACAAAAAGTGAGGTAATGTGGTCAGTAATGGAATTAATACACTTAGCCTTTGCATGAGCTTTCTTTTATATGGGTTTTGTTCTATATTATTAGAACATAAACATAATTTTTCCTTGTATTATTTCAGTATTGACGTCTATTTTTCTTACTGCTGTTTGGCTTGACTTCACCTGGACAATTTTTTCTTTTAAGTAAGATAATGACTATTTAAACGCACATAATTTATCATACTAAACAAATTTTCCACTCTTGCTATTTTTCCAAGACACATATGTAAGAAGAGGAATGAATGTCAATTTTAAGGAGTGATTTTTAGCACTAGTTGTAGTGTATAAAGTTAGACAGTACAGGCTCTAAAATAAGAAAACCTGATTTCGGTCTTGCGTTTGCTCAAGGCTGTTGTTGGAATTTCACTAGAAGGTCTGTGGGGAGCAAGGATGAGCAAGGCCCGTTGTGAGCGCTCGGTGCTTCTGTAGGTGCAGACGCAGATACCACGCACACCTGTACCACAGGGTGTTACCTCTGTGGGTGCATACGTATGGGTGCTTGCTAATGTTGGGCTTATTCTCTCCAAGATGTTTTCCTAAATAAGTCCGCTGAGAAGGGAACATTGGGTCAGTCACCAGGAGCTAAGCACCGTTAAACAGCTGCTAGTGGTGAGCAGTGTCTGCCTCCGTCTTTCCACCCGGCTTTCACGACCACAACTGGCTTAGGGGCCGTTCTGGAAGAATCACCTTAACTTCTGTCCTCTCCAAGCTCATTACTTGAAGATGATAATTTTTGGATACTAATTTTCAGGCCTCCCCCCCAATATCAGAAAATATTACTCTATTATTAGCACATCTTGAGAAAATTGGGTTCTTAAAGCGAGAGGTGAAGTTATCCCTCCACTCCCGGCAGGTAAGGCGGGTCAGCGGGGATGCATCCAGGTGGCAGCGTGGGACAAGCCAAGCGATAGGTCACGCTCTGTAGAGGACGGCCACGTCCCGGCCGCAGACCCCTACGACCACTCTTTCTTCTGGTCTCTCTACTCCAAATTGCAGAAATGGTTTAACTGCGGTGGCTGACTTGTGATGTAATTGAGGTGTAATTCTGTCAAACATAGGAAGTGGAAAAGGCTGGGATATCATTAGGCAGACAACCTCCGCAGGTCTACAGTGGGCCTGAGGAAGGAAGCTTACGTTGTAGGTGTCAGGTACTGGGTCCTGGCAGCCAGAAGCTGAGCAGTGTAGGTGGAGTCCATCCGACCCCCGCTGGAGAAGGCCAGTGCGAAGGACTGGGCTCTGTCCTGCAGGTTGAGTAGCTCCTCCGTTTGACAGGAGCGTCATCACAACCTCCAGAACCCCTAGTTTGTAAGCCAAGGCCAGCGTCCTGGTTAGTGTCCAGGGGTGCAGGGACCTGGACAGAGACGGCAGGACGGCAAGGGCGCTGTGTGGGACCAGGGCAGGGGGCAAGGCAGTGTGCCGGGAGGGTGCTGGTTGGTCACTCTCAGACTTCCCTTTTGACCGTTCCTCAAATCCACCTGTCCTGCTTCCGCTTCAAGAACCAAACCAAGCCGGGCATGGTGGCGCACGCCTGTAATCCCAGCACTTGGGAGGCTGAGGCAGGAGGATCTTTGCAAGTTCGAGACCAGCCTGGGCTACAAAGTGAGCTCAAGGCCAGCCTGCGCTGCATATCGAGACCTTGTCTCAAAACAAACAAACAAACAAACAAACAAAAAACAACAAAAAAATCCCCAAACAACCAAACCAAAACAAGTTCCTGTTTTAAAACCAATGAACATTCTGTAGAACTGAGGAAGAAAAACTGAGTCAGTGCGAAACAGGTCTGCCGCGAGGCACAGCAGACTACCGGGGTGGGCGCAGCCGAGCTGAGTGGAGCGCGAGCGAGGACGCACTAGGCTGGCAGGAAGGTCGCTTTTGGGGAACCTCGGACCGAAGACGCCGCCAGCGCCTTGCTGGGCTGGCCTGAGGCTCGCTCCCTTGCGGTCACCCTCAGAGCGAGGTCAGCTCTCCGCGCGTGCGCTCAGCGGGCCGGGGGGGGGGGCGGGCCGGGGACGGACCCACGGCGGGGCGCGGGGCTCTGGAACCCGCAGCTGCATTCCGCGCCGCGGAGGGAAACCCGGGCGCAGCGCGCAGCAGCGCGACGGCCCCCAGGCGCGGGGAGAGCCCGGAACGCGCGGGGATGTAGCTCAGCGGTAGAGCGCGTGCTTTGCATGCATGAGGCCCCGGGTTCGATCCCCGGCATCTCCATCCTGGGCCCCCACTGGGTACCTTTTACAGTGAGATGCGCATTCGGAATTTCCGGGAACGCTGAAATGTTGCTCAATTTATTACCACATTACCAAATCAGGGTCACACTGCCACTACTGAAGGGGGTGGTGTGTGATCAGAAGTCGTCGGGAGGGTTCCCCCGGGTTCCCCAGCTGCTTGCTACCTCTCCCGAAAGAGGTGACCTTGATCTGCGTTGTGGTCTGTGCTCTTTACTTAACACAAGGCCCCACGCAGGGTCCCCGGAGAATCCCGGAGACACCACCCACGGCGGTTCGCAGCGGGGAGAGACGCGCAGAGGTTTGTTGGGGAGGGGTTTAGAAGTCCTCGGAGAACGGACGGCAGGCCCTGGAGAGCGAGAGGCCGGCTGCGCGGCAGCTGGGTAGTTTGCCTGGTTGCAGGTGTGGAACAGGAGGGTTCCAACCACAGAGAGAGCCGTTTGCGGGAGAGGGGAGAGCTATTCACAGAGGAAAGGCCCTTTTACAAGCGGCCAGGCTTAGCGTGACCCAAGACCCTTAGGAATTTCTTTCTTTCTTTCTTTAGATGTGAGTTCCCTAGAAGGAAAAAGACCTGAATAACTTGTGTGTCCTGAGCTGTAGTATTTTTTTAAAGTACAACTCTAAAATTCCGATCTTCTTTGTCTCTTTTTATCTGTTTTACTTCTTCTGTCCTGCACCGCATACCTGTTGTTACCCTGGCCTTTCCCAGCCTGCCACTTTGGACTGTGTGTATCCAACCGCTGTGATCCTGAATGAGGCCTGGTCTTGCTCCCGGCATAGTATTTTCATCTCATTAAGACCTGAATGGCTGGCACCAGAGTGGGTCATCCACAGACCAGCCACGATTGGTCCCCAGCACACCAGGGCCCCTGCCCCAGGAAGGGTGGAGAGATGGACTGGGCAGTATGTAACTGCCGGTTTGCAAATATTCACCCCTGTTGTACAGGCTTTTAAAATTTTTGCTGTGTGTTTACTTTGCTCTACACTGTCATGGACAGGGTCTAAGGAGATCCGCAAAGTGGAGATGCAGCCCTTGCCCCACCCACAGAGCAGGGTGCAGGTCCCACGGTTTCCATTCCGAAAGAAGTCAGTGAGAGGCATAACAAGGGTCGTTAGGCAGAGATTCAAGTGCACACGTGAGAAAGGGAGCCTGGCACTCAAGAGGGAGAGTGATGCCTTACGGCACAACCGAAGGGCAAGTAGGTGTTTCTTTGGGCAGTGGAATTTGTGAATCTGTAGACAATTTGGGCTGGGTTTACAGGAGAAAATTGATGGCCCCCCCCCACAGGTAAGAAGACAGTGGCTCACTTCACGGGAGAAAGGGTGCCCCGGGCTGCAGGAGAGAGGCAGGGGCCTCCCCGAGAGGCCTGTGAGGTGCGCGAGAAGCTGGTGCTTCGCGTGGGAAAGATTTTACCAGTAGTCAACGAATATAGAGAAACGAAGGGTTCATTACTACACTGTAGAGACCACTGGGCAAACCCGAGAGAGGACGCACCTGTAGTGAAAGGCTGGGACCTTCATGTTTGATTTTAACTCAGGGGAGTCCGGAGACATCAGCCAGGACACTGTCACCCGGTCACAGAGCGTCCAGCCCAGAGGCAAGGACAGCCGGGCTGCTGGAAGGCTGAGTAATGTTTTACTTCCCAGGGTCCAGTGTGCACGGCATGGCTAGAAACAGCCCTTCCAGGTAAAACTCATGAACAAGTGGGTGAAGACTGAGTGTGTTAGTGGTCAGGAGGACTGGAATAACACACACGTTTGTGCTTGTGGGGACTTGGATGTTCAACTGACCTGGAGGAAATGGTGTTCCTCGGGGTGGAAGTTTTGTGCGTAGGTGGGCAGGTGGGGAGGTTGTGCTCTCCTGGAAGCTGTCCCTCAGCTGCGGCTGGCCTCGAGGACAACTGGAAGGGATGCAGGTTCCCCCATGGGGCCCCGTCTTCTGTATTTCTTAAGGTCAGGTTTCTGCCCTTCATCTTATCAGCTACACTAGTTTGTGGACTTAAAGTGTCTTCACAGAGTTTAGATGTGATGAAAAGCCTGGAGAACCCTGGGCAATTCTGTGGCCTGAAGGTGCTTTGTCTTGAAAGTACAATTTTTAAATTATGATTTTCCTGTCTCCTTTCTGCCTATCTTTATTATCTCTGTCCTACCTCAACAGGACTCGGACCTCCTGCCTTGCTGGTTTCAGCTGTGTGCCTGGAAATGGCACTGTTATCCACGGCTCTGGCTCTCCCACGCTCGTGAGTTTGTATTGCATCTCATCCTTGTCAGCCCCTCTTAGTTCTTCTTTTTCTGAAGGCCTGCTCTATCTTTCCCCACTCTTATTATTTTACTTTCTGTCTTCCTTTTGGGTTTGCATTGCTGGATACACAGCAGGACAGTACAGCCGCCCCACACAGAATCCTGCCAGGACTTGGGCAGCTCTGTGGACACATGCTCTCTCCCCAGTCATGCTGGGCAGGAGTGCTGTGCCTCAGGAATGACGCTGGACCCTCAGGAAGGATGCTGGACCCTCGGGAATGACGCTGGACCCTCGGGAAGGATGCTGGACCCTCAGGATGGACACTGGACCCTCAGGAAGGATGCTGGACCTTCAAGAGGATGCTGGACCCTCAGAATGGACGGCTGCCTCAGCCACTGCTGCTGTCAGGGGCTAGGCTGCTCAGCGGCAGGGAGCTGCTGCCCTCATGGAGACAGTTCATGTGAAACGGCCGAGGGAGCAGGAGGGCACAGCCAGGACGGGGGATGCGGATGGGCTGAGAGCTCCGCATCCATTCACTGGGGCTCCCGTCACCCCGAATCTTCTCTCCTCCACCTCCTGCCCACCGCCTGCTTTCCACAGGGGCAGATCCAAAGATACCCCACAAACATCTTGCACCCTACCCTGCACCTGCAGGTTTGCTTCTTTGTCTCTTTTATGTCTCTTTTTTCTTCTACCCTACCTCCTTATAGCTTTTTATTTGAAAGTCTTTTCATAACATGTTGCAGTTGTGGTTTTTGATTTATGTAAGTTGTCTTGGTTACTTTTTTGTTGTTGCTGGGACAAAATACCTGACGCCCAAAATTAAGGAAGGAAAGGTTTATTTCGCTTACTATTTGTGGAGGTTTCAGTCTGTACTTGGCAGATTATAAGGCAGAGTGGCACATGGCAGAGGGCTACAGCTCAGGGTGGCAGAACACAGCACAACAACCAGCATACACCAGGGAGGAATGGGGGAGGAATAGCCTCAAGCACCCTCTTCCTCTCCCTTACATATGCAAACTATTCACCCCAGGGCGGGTGCAGCTCTCACACCCGTAATCAATCAAACTTTAAAAGCCTGCCCCATGGCCGTATGAGGCTTTGGGGGGACACCCAGACACAAACCATAACATAAGAGCTATCACTGATGTGAGTCAGTACATGCACACTGTGTTGCTGTGTGTATATTTCATGGATTGTTGCTAATAAATGCACGGAAGCCTCTGGCGTGTGGACACGCTGGCACTGTGATCTAGTAACATGCTTATCTGTCCCTAGCTCCCAACCGGGAGCTTCTGAAACCCTTGGGATGGAGGCTGAGAGAATCTTTGGTTTGAATGAGGGTTTGGCCTTTGACCCCATTCCTGACACAGGCACCTTTGTAATTCTCTGAATGCAGGGCATCTTCTGCTCTGATGAGTCACCCCTGGGTGAGCCCCTATGTGGCCTCTGGGTGGGGTCCAGGTTGTGAAGGAAACCAACCAGTGTGAAGACAGGGCTGGAACCTGCGGAGAGAGGAGGGGTTCGAAGATGGAGCGATCACCAGTAGCAATGGCTTAGCAGGAAACAAAGCTGTAGAACCCCGAAGCACAGAGCCGGGAGAGCGTCTGCACTGCTGGGGGTGTGCGGGTCCTGGACGGTGCGAGGACAGCAGAGGGCATGGAGCGCAGCACCCCAGCCCTTGACCATGCACCCCCGGGCTGTGTCCTCTGCGCCATCCCACGCAGCAAGTGACAGGGACAGTAGGGGAGGCTTCCCGAGGTCTACAGCATCACAGCCTGAGGACGTGACCTGGGCCACGCAGCTCCTGGGAGGGGAAGGGGCCCGACTGAACCTCGGGCTGGGACTCTCACCCGGAAGCCTTCTAGCCTCTTTTTAATAGTACCACCATATTATCACTTCCAGCACGTTCACGGACTTTGTTAACGTAATGCTCAGTTCAGTTCCAGTGGTTTCACTTTCCCCGTGCTTCACTTGGCTCCGGACCCACTGAGAGTGCTGGCAGTCGGGAATGCCTAAGCCTTTGGTGCTTGCCCTTGCTCGCCTCATTCTGTCTCTGCTCCTCTCTTCCCCAGGCCACTCTGTCCAGGGGAATTTTCCATGTGACGATTTGGCTGATGGCATCGTTACTGGGTGACTGTGCACCTCTAGTATTATAAATTACTGCCAGAAACATGAGTCTCATTTGTTTGACTATGCAACAGTTTAAATCTTTGAACATGAGCGGTCCTGGCTAGGCTATGTTTCATTTAACCTAGGGGCACAGGATGTATAGTCTCCTCACCTTTGATGATGGGGAACTTCTCACGGGTGTTAGGGGTGCCAACCTTTCTCGTGTCTAACCCTTTAGCTGACACCTCTGTTACTACATTAGGTAGGAGTGAAGATGGTGGATATCCTTGTCATAAAAAAGATTGAAATGTACTGACCATAAAATACCTTCAAAAGGTTTAAATTGGTGGTATAAACCATAAAGACCTAGTAACAATATGTAGTATGCAGAATATGTTAATATACATTAATAATATGTAATATGCAGAATTATGTCCAGAAAAACATCCTTAGAAATCAGTAAGAAGGGACAACTTTTAAAAAAATTTTTCATACATATGTCAATCCATATTTCAGACTATGTCTGGCCTGGGCAAGTGCGCTTTCTACTGGGTTGCTTGCTGCACAGAGATGCCCGTGTGTGGAGTACTTGTTTGGGACGCAGAGGGCGGAAGTATCTGTAGCTCCCGGTGAATTCAGCAGGCATCCCTCTGCTTCCCCCGTGTTGGCCAGATCCACCAGGCCTGCTCCAGTTCCTGGTCCTGCAGTGCGCTGGGACTCAGGCGCTGGTGCTCAGAAGGAAGAAACAAGGTCTTTTCTTGTTATTTCACCTCCAGAGTGTTTCTTCTTCCAAGAATTGTTTATTTGTTTGTTTTGAGATAGGGTCTCACTACACAGTCCAGGCTGCCCTTGAACTTGCAGTGATCCTCCTGCTTCAGCCTCCGGAGGGCAAGTATCACAGTCCTGTGCCACCACACCCACCTCCCAAGAATTCTGTAGAGTTAAAAAAATGTATTACTTTCCTTTCTGCTAACGTTAAATTGATTTCCAAAGAAAGATAATTTACTTAATAACAGGCATTCCTGACTGCCAAAACTCCCGGAGCCTGGAGGGAATAGAGGCAAAATGAAACCACAGCCTGCCGCAACTGTCTCTGGAGGTGCTGGGGATCGAACCCAGGGCCTCGTGCATGCTAAGCACGCGCTCTACCACTGAGCTACACCCCCGCTGGACAAGGGATGAGGATCACCACAGATTGAAAGCCAACCTG
>NW_004955465.1:13817828-13829171 GCF_000276665.1 Chinchilla lanigera | reverse complement strand
GAGGTGTGTCCGCATCGGCAGCGCCGAGCCCGGGCGTGCACCGACGCCCGCAGCGCCGAGCCCGGGAGTGCACCGACGCCCGCAGCCCCGAGCCCGGTACCATCAATACGGAGCGCTCATCAGGTGTAAAACATGGGACAAACAGGCTCTCAGGAACCACAGATGTATCTCGCTGATACAGTGGCCAAGAGGAATCAGAAACCAAGACCACGGATGTACAAGGAAATGCTTGTACTCCTGACCCTTGCATTCACTCTGTTCTTGTGGATCTGGATTGCAGAGTGCCTAAGCGGTCATGCGCTTGTTGAGACAACCCCAGAAGATTTGGCCGAGACGCTATATTAAGATCAAGCTCCGATGGGAGAAAGATGGGGAAATAACAGCCACCCTGATAACCTTGACAGCGTCACAAGCGGTAATTCCCACCTTTCAAGCTCACAGAAATTTTGCTGTGTCACAGGTTGGAACTTCCACCTCCCGGGGAGTAGGGCCCTTTTCTCTGTCTTCCTTGCAGTTGCGTTAAAGGAAGCCAGATGGGCAGGGGGGTCCATGCAGGGTTTTCAACATATCTACACCTGTTACCGAATTTCAGGTCCCCAATAGCCTGGGACAAATTGTATGTCTTCATGAAGCTGTACCCTTTAAGACCCCAAAGGAATTAAAACAGGCTGCTGCTGTCTATGGCCCCGTGGCCCCTTTACCTTGGATTTATCAGAGCTCCTAGGACAACAGATTACGGCCCGAAATGACTGGAAAGGAGTAACTAAAGCATGTTAAAATCCAGGCGATTATTTATTTTGGGAAGGAAATTTATTAGAATCGTGCACAGAGGGGGCCACATGCAATGCGGCTCACAACATAGAAACTGCAAAAGACATGTTCATCAGAGAGGGTGCCTTTGCTGCCACAAGTGATCAACTTCCTTTTGAATTACAAGTATATGCACAAATTAAAATAGCTGCCACAAGTGCTTGGAGGGAGCTTCCTCCCGAGGGTGAGACATCCCTTGACTTGACTTCCTTTCATCAGGGTCCTGATGAGCCTTTTGAAGATTTTGTGGCATACTTATTGCAGGCTAGTGGGAGGATTACAAGTGATACAGAAGTTGGCAAGTTAATAGTTCAACAACTGGCCTTTGAAAATGCAAATAAATGGTGTATAGAGGCTCTGAGGGCCACAAAAAATGGGCTGCGCTGTCTGAGGTGATTCAGATCTGTGCAGATACGGCCCTTCGTGCGGACAGGGGCTGCCTCGGCAGCTGCTATCACTCAGGTCTTCATCCACAGCCTAAAGGAAAGGGAAAAAACAAAGGTACTTATTTCAGCTGTCGGGGGGAGGGACGTTTTGCCAAAAATTGCTCTGCTGCACCTGTAGGGGCAACACAGCCACTACCTGTCCCTTCAACCAAACCTTCTGGTATCTCTGCAAGGTGTAGATGAGGCTGTCATGGGACAAGCGAGTGTAGATCCAAACCTGATGTGGAAGGCCAGCCTGTCCTGGGAAACCTCCAGGGGCCCGCCTCGGCCCTGCCGAACAACGGGGGCGCTGTGGTGCAGAGAGCTTCCGGCCGGCCCTGCTCAGTGCAGGGCTTCGGACTCGGTGCTGAGGACAGCTCACGGGGCCTGCCGCGCAGAGCTGAGTCTGTGAACTGCTGCAAGCTGCAATGGCAGCGGGACGAAAGCCCGGCCAGCCCTACCTCCCGCGTGCTGCGGTGGGAACCCCACTGGGCCCCACCAAACGTTTAAACTGCCAGCCTGCCCATGCCATGGCATTTGCACCAGGTGCTGCAGCTGGAGGCTCTTGGGTCGGCAGGTGAGGGAGCAAGTGGACAGGCAGGCAGGCAAGCAATGGCAGGAGAGTGATGACATCGCCTGGCTTGGCTACCACCGCCACCCTGGGCAACCTGCGATGCCTGTGAGACTCTGGAGTCCGCCAGTGGAGCCCATCCCCAGGGCTGAGGCAGGAGCCAGAGCTGGAGGTGGGAGCAGCGATCAGGAGCCCTGGGCACTTGAACACAGGTCTTTTTTTTTTTTCTACAATTAAAACTGACCATGGCTCAGGCTATATGAGTACTGCCTTCCAAACGTTTCATAAAACTTTTCATATTTTCCTTACCATGGGAAGTCTTTATAATCTTCAATGGGTAAAACAATTGTTAAACATGCTTACCCTATACTCAAAATTCAACTACAAAAACAAAACAGGGAATCCTTCCCTATTAAATCTATACCTCATAATAGCCTTTTGTTGGCAGGATATAGTTAGTATTTTAAATCCTACTAGGGATAGGAATACAGCAGCAGAAAGATAATTCAATCAGATAGAAGGAAAGAAGCCAGGAAGGTCCCTTTGGAAAGCTCTTCCTACTGGACAATGGAAGGGACTCAGTGCTAATGTGGGGTCCGGGGTATGCTTGTGTCTTTTCAGAGAATGCTGAACAGCCTATCTGGGTGCCAGAGATGCTGTCTTTCAAGATGCTGATGATCAGTCCTATGACAGTGATGTGCTGGAGACAGTGCCACAGCTGATAGACAAGGATGGGGTAGACCTGACCTGGGGCCAGTGAAAGGAATTAACCCAAAATGCCCAGGAGATGGTAACAAAAAATGGGAATCAAAAATCTGATTAGGTGCAGCTGGGCGTAGTGATGCACGCCTGAAATCCCAGCACTCGGGAGGCTGAGGCAGGAGGATCATTGAGAGTTCGAGACCAGCCTGGGCTACAAAGCGAGCTCAAGGCCAGCCTGAACTGCATAGCGAGACCCTGTCTCAAAAAGACCAAACAAACAAACAAAAAATATATATATATTTGAGCACTCTGATTTCGTAAGATGCTTGTCTAGTCTGTTAAACTGTGTACTTGTTCATTTCTCCGTTTGTCCAATAAGTTAACAGCTGGTTTTTTTTTTTTTTTTTTTTTCCGGTACCGGGAATTGAACTCGTGGTACTGCTGCTGAGCTAAATCCCCACCCCAACAGCTGTTTTTTGTTTGAGCTCAACAATTTTTCTCTTTTCCTTTTTTCTTTTGTATTTTTGGATGATTTGTTCATAATGTAATTTGGCTTATAGATTAAAAAAACATGCTTCCACCTGGGTTGCCAGCTGGTATCAAATGATATCAAATGATATCAAATTTGGTGTTTTGTAAGTCATCAAAAATTAAGACGATTAAACAAAAATCCCTTAGGCTGGGGAGAAATTGGTCAGGGATCCTTTTGGTGAATAAAGGAGCAGTTGCCTGGAAAGTTATCCCAGCCTTGGGAGACACCCCAATAAATGCTATTAAAATATGCTATTGTGATGTTCATGTAGGCCATCATCAAAAAGATTAAGTTTTCCAGACAATGAAGTTTTTGATTTAAAGATGCTCTGGTACAAAGATTTTCATATGGTGATGACAACTGATTGTTACTGTTTTTGTAATGTATTGAATGCATTTATGCCTGCAGATGTGCAGGTCTTCCAAAATGTAAAACAGGGATTGTTTATGGTGATAGACTTTTCTTTCAGATTCAGATCTCTGCCTTTAACAAAAATTAATGTGATGTAAATTCCACTAAAGGACAACAAGTCAGGCAAAAGTTTCTTATGTATTTGATAGAGATGATTGATTAAAAAGTTATACCATGTCAAAATGAAAATGTATGTTAAAAAATGTTGTCATGATTGTTACTGTACAATATTATGTGTGGTTTTGATTTCTAATTTTCTGAGTAAATATTTAACTGTTAACATTCTACAGGGATTTAAATACCAGAACATCCATGGCTATTAGAAAATAACAGTCCCATTTTATGTTCTAAGGTGCTTGATATTCAGATAAGATAGTAATATTAAGCTTACTGCCCATATTACACAGTAAGGTTATGAATCTTCTCTTCTGGATGTTCAATAACTGAGGTTTGGAGACCAAAAATTAGAAAAATAGATGGGATAGGAGTACTAGTCCCCAGAGGTCAGTGAGGACCCAGGACATAAAAGAAGCTCTGCTTCAACATGCTACAACTCAGTGAGTCCCCAGTCTTCTGACCGAAGAGATTGTGGGACCACAGAGAAAAGTGATCAGTGATGTGTAGTGTGCCTAATGAGAGTCACTAGAGAGAAAAATCTCTTAAGCTTTCACAGAAAGCAATGCGGTCAACCAATGGCCATGACTGATCCAGAGGCTGACACTGAAAGAAGAACTAAGAGGTACTATACATGGTCCAAGGTAAACCCTGAGGACACTTAACTGACCTTGATAGATAGCAGGAGATTAATTGTAATTAATATGGTCTCACCTTAACTTGGTCTTGAACATCCTGCAGGAAAGTATAACTACAAGGGGTATAAAACAATGGCACAGTAATATGCTAGTTATAAAAGAAATTCAAATCACAAACACCTTCTTACAATTTCCAGCTACAGTAGTAACTGACTACTGTTATGGACTAAGCGGCTGCATAGGATTAAACTGCTCAATGCAGGGACTTGAAATCCTTGGCCTGGAAATTTTTAGCCTAAATGAGTAAGTTCACTCAGAATAAAAAGGGTCTGAGGATGAGAAGGTCTTCTACAGAGTTCTCCGAACACAGCTCCTCCAACTTCAACTGACCGTCTATCGCTTGCAACTACAGAACGGAAGAGGCGGAGACGTGGGGAGCGGCTGCAGCTGGAGACTGCTCACACACGCGGAGCTGGATCAAGGCGGTCCTGATCCGCACCCTCTGCAGCTGCACCGGCCTGCGAATCTGTGCTCCTTTGTCGCGGCAGCCATGTGGAGCTCACATACGCGCCTCCCTGCACACACCGTGCTTACTGCAGGCGGGCGTTCCAGGACAGCAGGGGCGGATGTGCTGCCAGCGGTGCAGGGTAGCTTTCGCAGCCTCTTTAGTCACGTTTGTTATCATCCATAGTTTTGATTTTTGCCATTCTACGGATGTAAAATTTTGTTTCTCTTCATTTAATTTTCTCTAGTTTGTAGTGAGGTTCACCATCTGTTCATACTGTGAACCATTTAAGAACCCCTTTTCTTGGTAGCGAGAATCAAACTCAAGACCCTGCGCTTGCCAGGCAGGCCCTGTGCTGCTGAGCTGTACCCCCGGCAAGTACCCCTTTTTTGAGCTATATCCTTGGCTCATTTTCTCATTTGCTCTTCTGCCAGAGGCGTTTCAGGCTTCCTGTGTGTTTACTACCTCCTTTGCAGGGGGCCTTTTTATGGAACATGTATTAACCCCTTATCAGTTGCACTTGCTACAAACATTTTCTCCAAGTTGGCAATTGTTTTAATGCTGTCTTTTTCTTTGTTGAGTGAAAACTGCTACGATTTGAATGCGTCCTCTCAAGGGTTTACGTGTGGAAACCTAATCCTCAAATTGATGGCAGCAGAATTTAGAGCTGGGGCCTTTGGGGATCCTTAGGATTAGACGAAGGCACGAGAGTGGCCCCGTGCTGATTGCAGTGGTTGATCGATTGTGTCAGTTTGAGAAGTTTAGAAGCTTGACTAAGTTGGCTCAGCAATTCTACACCCTAGGGTGAAGAGGACTCACCCCAGAGCAGAGGGCAGCTTGTCACCTGGATGTCTAGACTTCAAAGGGGAAGTGAGGAAGGGAGAACTCGCTTCTGTTCTTCAGAGGACCTCCACTCTTCCTCTTGAGCTTGGGCGTCATCTCCGAGCTCCCAGTGCAGACTTCAGCTTCTGCCTCCGAACCTTCAGCCTTCCCGGGGAGACCCTTCAGGCTTCCATCGAAGACCCGTCAGCCTCCTGACATGGACTTGCACAGGACACCTCGGTCAACTCCAGAGCTTGGACTGAAACCGTCAGTCTTCAGACAGTCTCTGCACACCTCCTCTTGCAACTGTGTGGCTGGCCACTGTAAGTTCATCTTGTAATTTCTTATAAATTCATGCATCTGTGTTATATCTGTTTCTGTAGCAAAACGCTGACAGGTATAATGATGCTGGCGGTGTTACAAGAGATGGACAGACCTGAGCTGGCCCCTTGCTCATTCTGAGGGGCTCCCGCATGGCACAGTGCCCCAGGAGACCGCATCAGAGGTCCTCGGACTCCTCGGCCTCTGGAACCAGGGGCTAAACAAGTGTCTCCATAAATTACCCGGCCTCAGCCACTATCTTACAGGGACAGAGATGCACTAAGTAGAAACCACCACTTTTCATGACAAACGTGCATTTTCAGCCTTACTTTTGTTCTTTCTGGTTCTTGGTTTTCAAAAGTTTCAGCAACTGTGACCGATGACCAGCTGTAGTGGCCTCTCCAGCTGCCCAGGAGTTCGCTTCTAGGAGGGCCCGGTGTGTACTTTGTGTGCCCACTCTGGTCTCATAGCAGGTCAGCGGACTCCTTAGGGTCACACAAAACAGGATCGACGTCTTCTGGGGTCTCCTGGCAAGGGAGCTCAGGGGCTGGGGCTGCAGCAGCAGGAGCCTGAGAAGCTGGAAGTCAGGCAGAGCTGCAGGAGGCCAGGCTGGGCCCGCACAGCGCAGGCAGGTGCAGCGGGAGGGCAGCGGACAGGAGGAGAAAGCCCAGGCAGGGGGTGCGGGGACTTCCCATCTCAGGCGGAAGGGCTCAGAGCCCAGACCTACAGCAGCACCGAGTGGCTCAGGCTCAGGTAGGCCCCTAGGGCCCTCCTCGCGGCAGGGTGGAGAGCCACCCGCTGGGGGAAAGTGCCTCCAAGTCAGGCAAAGAACACAGAAAGTCAACAGTAAGAATTTACTAGGCCACAAGAAGGTGATAACTATCTTGTCTCAGAACATGTGATATTTACCTCCAGACAACCGTCAGTGTTGAATTTTGCAGTGCAAAATATAGAACAGCGGTAGAAAATATATCAGATTTAGGCTATTACAACTGAAGTACACAAGAAGATTGGAGAGATTTACATAAAAATGTAGACCCAAGACATGAACTGCGAAAATTGAGGAAATAGCTGGGCATTGTGATGTACGAGTGTCATCCCAGCACTCGAGAGGCTGAGAGCTCTAGGCCAGCCTGGGCTACCTGGTGAGTTCAAGGCCACCCTGAACTGCATAGTGACACCCTGTCTCAGCGGGGAAAAAGGATGAAAAATTCTTAACAGAGAGGTTATTAACTACAGCTAAAAAAGAATTACTAACCCGAGAGATGAAGCCAAAACACGAGGCAGAATACAGCAAGAACAGTAAAACGGCCCAAGAAGGCAGCCGAGGCAGGCGACCACTGCCTGCTACTCCACTCCTTCCCGTTGGGAGCGGCGCCCTAAGCCCCGCGGCGCCCTCGCGGCGCCCTCGCGGTGCCCTCGCGGCCTGCTGTCGCCCTCGGGCACGGTGGCCCCGGCTGGTCCCGATGGGCCAGGTCCTGCCGGGTCAGGTCCGAGACCTCGCGCTCTGCTCTTCTCGCACCCCGAAGAAGAGGCCCTATCTCCGCGGAGTGCCCCAGGCCCTGGCTGGCTCCTGCCCGCAGGATTCGCTACCTGGCGAGAGGCTCCCCGCAAGCTCGCTTTGGGAAACACTCCTAAAATTACCGTGTGGAATTAGGGTTCCTGGGCTTGTGCGTCCCGCGAGCCGGCGCTGAACCCGGGCCGGCGCTCCGCTCCCTGCTCGTCCGGCCACGCGCACACCAGTGGCCGCACGTCCAGGTTGCGGACTGATCAAACGCAGCAGCGGGTGAGGAAACCGGCCAGGAGCGCAGGTGCGTCGGAGCTGTCCAGCGCGTTTCAGAGGCGAACCCAACGGCCCAACCAGGTTTTCGCTGCTCTCCGCCGCCCGGAAGCCCCGGCGTCCCGCCCGCCAGAGCCGTCCGGGGCGGGAGCGCTCAGGAGCCCTGGGCGAGGGCCGAGCAGGGAGGGCCCAGCGCAGGGCGGAGTAGACACGGCTCCGAACCAGCGGGGAGGAACGGCCCGAGGCTTGCGTGTACAGACGAGGTGGCCGAGTGGTTAAGGCGATGGACTGCTAATCCATTGTGCTCTGCACGCGTGGGTTCGAATCCCACCCTCGTCGTCACCTAGGTTTTCTTTACCCAGGGAGGATCCCTTACCCACCGGCTGGACCCTAAGCCCGGCGGAATGCCCCCCACCTTTCCCATTCAAGGAAATGTGTTTCTGATTTGGGTGGATTTTAAACTCTATTTCCGTTTCCTCAGAAAACTGCCCACCACCGATGTGCCAGGCCTCTGGTCTAGACACGTCTCTAGGCAGCTGATCATATCCTCCAGTGCTGGGTTAGACCTCCTCCCCAGGAGAGTTTCAAAGGAACATTGTATGTGGAAAAAAGCAACAGTGTCAGTTACTTTTCTCTGGTTGCTGAGACAAAATACCTGACACCCAAAGTTAAGGAAGAAAGGTGTATTTGGCTGGCAGTCTGTGGAGGTTTCGGTCTGTAATCAGCTGGCTCCAAGGCAGGGTGGCCGGGCACAGGGGCAACGCTTCACGGTGGTAGAAGACAGCAAAAGCAGAAACGAGGGGAGGGAACAAGCCTCTCTTGTATTGTAAGCCGGCGGCCACGCCCTCGGGCGGGTGTAGCACTCACACTGTCTTCGCGGCCCGGGGATGTTCATACAGTGAGGACCCTGGCCCCCTGCTGAGCTGCTTGAGCAGCTCAGGCTGACACAGTGTATCAACCATCGCAGCGACCTCCTATGGAACGGAGTTAAACAGGCAAGGAGGGCTTTATCCAAGACTGTTACAACGGGAAAGGGAGGCTGGGTCCAAATGCAAAGGCCACAGAAGCAGCTGAGGGCTTAAGCCAGTGCCTAGGGTAAAAAACCCTTGGGCGGGGAATTATTAAAGTATCGAGGCTATGGGGGTAGGGAATTTGATGCTTGCTAAACCAGCGCTGGAAGGGCCAAGGGTGAGAAGTAATCAAGAGCAGGGCTCAGAAGCCCAGGGAATTTGGGTCAAGGACGGAGTTCTTGTCGCCCGCCCCCCAGGGACCGTTCTGCTTCCTAAGGGTTGGGGTTCAGGGGAAGCATCTCAGGCACCCCGGGATCCCCACCCCCTCGGCAGCTGGCCTTAACAGGGCTAGGTCACCGTGCACAGCTGGGTCTTTTCTAAACTGGGCGCCTTTGGATAAAGTCCACGTTCCCGGCTTTGAGCTAGGGCCAGGGCGTGTCTGACAGTGGAGGTGACCGCAGTGATCACACCATTAAATTCACCGTTACCTTTTCAAAGCTGGGCCCCCTTCTGCTACTATCATTCACAAAGCTCCGAGAAGACGGCCGGGACTCGTGACGTATGAACCGGCCACAGGCTGGACATGGTAGTGGCCGCCGGAAGGGCGGGGTTACACGCACTCCGCACAGCTAAGGGAGCACCCGGCTGCTCAGGAGCGGCAGCACCGTGGGTGAGACCTCATCAGAGAAGCGGCAGGAAAACGCAAAGAAGGCAGGAGCATGTCTGCTGAGTCGGCATGGCTGAGAAGGAAACTTCCCTGTGCCGTTAGGTTAGCACCGTCACAGCACAGCATCGAGACCCAGGGTGGGAAGCAAAAGCCTGTGTTCACAAACTTGGTCAACAACTTGGTTACAGCCTGAGTCAGCACAGGCAACTCATAGTATGAGCTGATGAAATACTTGTGGTTTACTGGGCTCTCACTTGGTGAGAGAACGCGACTAGAAGGGACGTACTTGTGCAAAACATGTTCCTGTCCTCCTGGGGATAATCCTTCCTCTAATTTTTTTTTTTTTTTGGCTTTTCTCCGGTACCGGGAACCGAACTCACGACCTTGCGCTTGCCAGGCAGGCACTTTGCCGCTGAGCTAAATCCCCAGCCCCTCCTTCTTCTAATTTAACCATGGTCCAGCACACAGAGATCCAGAACACACTGTAAGCCAGCAGTGTTGATAAGAATTTTGTCAGGCTCTCTAAAAGGGTAACTTCCAAGAGGTCCCACCGAGATTTGAACTCGGATTGCTGGATTCAAAGTCCAGAGTGCTGACCATTACACCATGGGGCCATTGATAGGGAGAACAGAGGTGCAGAGCTGTGCTGAGATAGATCCTTCACAGCGCCCCTTTCCCCAGTTTGAGCCTGAGCTTGGTCAGTCCCCAGGCAGCCGCAGAGCTGGGGCCTGCGTAACATAACTCAGAACCGCCGCGCACCTGGCAGATTCCTCTTTTGTGGAAATTGAAGCTTGCACAACTTAGCGGCCTGTTTAACACAAAGGAAAAGGTGTTATAAACACAGAAGCAGGTATGGCCACTCCAAGGCCTATATATCATGTATGTGAGGATAACATTAGAGCACAGGAAGGCAACTGTCCCAACTGATTTCTAATGTATAAAAAAAATTCCCAATATACACAGAAAGTTCACAAATTAAAAAAAAAAAAGTTTTTATAAAAAGCAGCCCTTTCCCAGGCCGTGGAAAGGGCTGCACCAGTCAGGACTGTTGCCACCGCGACATTCACTACCTGGGTGCACTTCTGCAGTACAATCTCTGCCTCAGGTTTTTTGTTTTTTTTTTAACGGTACTGGGGATTGAACTCCTGACCTTGCACTTTGCCAGGCAGGCACTTGTCCCACTGAGCTACACACCCAGCCCAGTTTTTCTTCTAAAAAACCAATAAAAAGCCACCCTATAGATACAAAAAATAAAATATATATCTAAGAATACTGTAATATTTTGCAATACCAGAAGCGTGGAAACATGCCAGTGTACTTAACTGAGGTATTATACAGCTACTAAAAAGAACAGGAGAGACACGTGCTCACATGCTGACTTGGCAGTTTCTGGGAACGATTTAAGTTTAAAACAAAACTCAGTCATTTGAATAGTAAGGCACAGTATTACACATCTTTATAAATCAAAATTTGTGAGCGTATACTTTCACTGTTTACAAGGAGTGAAAGAATACACACCAAACAGCATCCATTTTTCTGAGAAATTAAGAGTTACCTGTTGCTTCGAGGAGAGCACGAAAGGTAAGCGCTGCGCGGACAGCGGCTAGGAGAGCGACAGGCTCCCACGCGGCGTTTTGGTCTGAAGATTTGACACACAATCAAAAAACTCACGTTCAGTTTCATTGGGTGTAGCGACTCACAGAAGGCGCTTCCCAGACCCTCGGATAAGACACGTTTATTTACACATTCCTGAGAGAACAGTTCTGATAACTCAAAGCCACACAGTTTGGAAAACTCAAAACGTGAGTAATCTGTATAATTACATATAGCAATCAAAGAAAAATAGAGAACCGGGAAGAGACCTTTCAGCAATATGCCCGGGGCGTGTTCTTTATAAAGGTTTTATTAGCACGCGTTTGCAGCAAATAACGCCAGTCCTCGTCGCAGCACGGGCAGCGTCCCTCGCGGCGCGCCCCTAAACACGCCTCACGGCCCCGCACGCCCGCACACTCCCCCACGCCCCCGCACGTTCTCA
>NW_004955465.1:13789310-13816873 GCF_000276665.1 Chinchilla lanigera | reverse complement strand
GCTCCGCGAGCTCTGCCGCCAGTGGCTGCGGCCCGAGACCCACAGCAAGGAGCAGATGCTGGAGCTGCTGGTGCTGGAGCAGTTCCTGGCCGCCCTGCCCGGGGAGCTGCGGGCCCGGGTGCGCGCGCAGCACCCGCGGAGCGGGGAGGAGGCGGTGGCGCTGCTGGAGGACTTGGAGAGGGAGCTGGACGAGCCTGGGCAGCGGGTGAGACGCGGAGGTGCCGTCCCCTGGAGAGACTTTGAACGCGCAGCTCCAGGATGAGGCTGGGGGGGTGGATCAGCGTCGCCCTGGTCGCTCCAGCGTTGGGTTTGAGTACCTGTTCGTCATTTCATCGGTGAATAGGCTTTCGCTTATAACAGCTTTTGTGTGATAACTGTTCCAAATGAGATGACTTAACCAAATAGGAAACCTTGCTCTATTTTTATAGTAGAGATTTTATTTAATGATTGTAAGATTCAAGAAATGTGTTAGGTAAATGTATAAAATAATTACTATTCTGTGTATCTCCTGTTACGATAGGCACTACTTTTACCATACATGAAAATAAGTCAGCGTAAGAATACGAGAAACATCTTCTAGAAGAGAGAAACACGGAAGTAGCTTAGAGGCAGGTATGGTGCCCCATTTCTGTAGGAAGACTGAGCCAGAGGGGTCACAAGTTTGAGGCCAGCCTGAGCAATTTAGAGAAACCTTGTGTCAAAAAAGAAAAAGGGTTGAGGTTGTGGCTCAGTGGCAGAGCAGCTGTCTAGCAAGTGGGAGACCTTGGGTTCCATTTCCAGTACTGCAAAGAGAGAGGGGACAGAAGGGGAGCGGGGAGAAATTCAGTGGCAGTGTCAGAAAAGATCTGGTTGATTATATGGTAGGCCGTGTCACTAAGAATACCTAGAATTGTTGGTATGTGAAGTGTTATGAGTACAGTATTCTATTCAGAAGAATGTTAAGTCTTCTTCATTATACCAAAGTCAACAGAGTAATACTGCCTTCTGTGATAGTAGTTTTAGAATACCGTGGATACTGCTAGACATATTTCAGGGATGATATTACCTGTATATTTCTCTGGTCTCTTTGAAGATGAACTTTTATGTTTGCAGTTTTACTGGTTAAAACACAAGTTTGTGGAATGCAGAATCTTCGAAATGAGGTCAAACTAATGCTGAAATTTTCCTGGCTTGTATGTTAGTTTTTTCTAGCAAGTTGTTTGAGGTCACCAAGTAAGAACAACTGAGTTCCAAGTATCTGATTAATTGTAGATGAATATTGAAGCAAACCATAAAGACATAATATCCTACATCGTGCCCCTTATCCCCCCACACCTTCTGTTTGGCTGTCTTGGCCACACACTGTCTTGAAAGTGGTTAATTGCACACAAACCCATCTTCGTGCATTTTTTGCTAAGCACTTCTGTATTCCAGGAAATGAGCAAGGTGAGGGGTCCACAGTGCCATGGAGTCATGCTGGTAGTAACATTTCTGATAGAGTGTGAAAGAAGATGAGCTTTGACAGTTGAAGCAAAGCTTTAAATTGTAAAGTGTTTGGAAAGAATTGAGAGAACCTGTGGTTGTACACCCATCATGAAGAAGTCAGTGTTACATACAACTAGAAGCAGTGCTGGGAAAGTAAAAGAAAGTTATCTAACAGGAACAGCTGCTACCAACTCCGTTGGAACAAGGCATGCAGAAACAAGAAGTGGAACATTTATTAAGTGTGTGGGTTTTTAATACCAAAGAAGATGCAATCTAGTGTGTCCTTTCTCAGAATTAAAGAGAAACCCTAAGACGGTGGTGATGAACCTATTCCATATGTGGTGCAGTGGTTGGCTCTCAAGGCACGTCGCCCTAGCATGCCTGCAGCTGAGCATCAGGTAACGGTGCGTGTACGGGCCATGTCCATTCTCTAAAAGGACTAGTGACACCATGTGGTGAAGTAGTGAGCCATGGCTCATTAGGCACAGCTTGTTTTAGCTTTCACGTGGCTGGTCAGTGCACTGTCAAGGTGTATATACATTTGCTTGGACTGCCTGTGTGTTTAGTTTTGTTTTTTGGTACTGGGAATCAAACTCAGTATCTTGTGCTTGCCAGGTGGGCACTTGTGCTGCTGAGCTATATCCCCGGCCTTACTGTGAGTTTTAATAAATCTGTTTTTATTAACAGAAGATTTTAGCTTTGAATTTTCTTATGAAAAATCAAAATTTAATATCTAAGATTTAGCAAAGATGTGTTCTAATTAAGAGACTGAGAGTCTTTTTTTTTTTTTTTTTTTTTTTTGAGACAAGGTCTCACTGTGTAGAGCAGGCTGCCCTTAAACTCAGTTATGTATCCCAGGCTGGCCTCAACTCCCTGTGATCCTCCTGCCTCAGCTTCCCCAGTGCTGGGATTATAGGTGTGTACCACCACACCTGGCGAGAGTCTTTCAATGTTGTGGTATCCTTCTGACATTTGAATCTGCAGCATCATGTTGAGTTGTTTGTTAAGAATTTATGAAAACAAGAGCAAGGATTTATTTATATATATTTGGTTGAATTGACTGTGATTCCAGCAGAAGCCCCACAGGGTAGGAAATGCACTCAGATCCCTTTTTCCAGGCAGGCCAAAAGCTGGTAGTCAGTGAAGCATTGCCCTTCTGTGCTGGTGGTCAGCAAATGCAAGAGGAACTGCAGCTGAGATTCACTGCCATAGATTGTTGATTCGGGGAATGGCCAGTTCTTCAGTGTTCACTGCTAGTGTTAGCTGTTTTTGGCATAGGGATAGATTTGTGTTGGGTGCTTCATTTTTTTTTTTTTTTTTAATTTTGTGTTTTTGTAGAGTCCAAGTCTTGAACACCAAAAAGTGACTACAGCAAAAAAAGCAAAACTGAAACCAGATAGTGGAAGATCATTCCAAGAGGCCTGGACAGAGTCATTCGGGGTGATTGAACGCAGTGGGAAAGCGTTATGTATTCTGTGTAGTAAAAGTGTTGTGTGTCGCACATCAAGTGTCAGACGGCACTTTGACACCAACCACAGAAGTGTTGCCGAACTTGGTGAAACTGAAAGGAAAGAATTTCTTGAAGGAAAATTGAGGAAGTACCATTTCCAGTATCTTAGTTTTTGCAACTATCTTTCTAAAACAAATCATCTGACAGCTGCCAGCTTTCAAATTTCACTGAGCATAGTAAAACATGGTAAGCCCCTCTCTGATGGGGATTTTATCAAAATGGCTATGTTGTCTGGGAGTGATTCCCTTTTTCATGATTTCCCAAATAAGGACAAAATTATACAACGCATCTCTGAGATGCCCCTTAGCAGAAATACTGTTAAAGACCGGGTGCTTCGCATGGCAAGTGATGTTAGTCAGCAGCTCACCACTGACTTACAAAAGGCAGCCTGCTACTCCGTGTGCTTGGGTGAAAGCACAGACATAAATAACCATGTAAGCCTAGCTGTAATTTTGCGTTATGCTGTTGGTGACATCATGAGAGAAGAGCTGGTGAAGCTGGTGTCTTTGCCTGGAAGAACACAAGGGGTAGACATCTACAATGCTGTGATGGAGGCTTTTTTGTCACAAGACATAAGACCAGAAAAAGTGGTTTCAATTACTAGTGATGGGGCACCTTATATGGTGGGGGCAACATCTGGTTTCATACAATTCTTTGCTCAAAAAACAAAACACCCAGTCATTCAGTTTCATTGTATTATACATCATGAAGCTCTCTGTGCCAGGGAAAGCAGCAAAAAATTCGACGATATCCTCAAAGATGTCAGCAAAATGGTGAATTACATCATGGCTCATGCTCTTAATTTTGAACAGTTTCAAGTGCTTCTTGCTGAGGTTCAGGCACAGTATAATGCTTTACTTGTGTACAGTAATGTCTGGTGGCTGAGCAGAGGACGAGTCCTGGAGAAATTTGTAGCCTGCTTGGATGATATTAGGCTGTTTATGAATGAAAAAGGGCAGGAATATCCACAGCTCACTGATATGGCCTGGCTTAATAACCTCATGTTTTTTACAGATTTTATACTACACTTCAATATACTGAACAAAAAACTACAAAGTGTAGGGAAAACAGCAGAGAGGATGTTTTGTGATATCAAAACGTTTGAGAGAAAACTACAGGTTTTTGAAAGAGACTTAGAAAATGGGCAGCTAAAATATTTTCCAAGTCTAAAAATGCATTTAGAAAATTGTACGTTTACAGAGAATCCTGTAAACTATGAGGAAATCTACAAGGAATTTTCTAGCATTGTAGCAGCTGCAAAGGAGAATTTTAGTAACAGATTTTTACAGTTCCGCAAGATGGAGACAACCTTGTGTTTTCTTACTTCTCCAGATAAAGCCATATTTGAAGAACTTGATCTTTCCTGCTTATACTGGTTAGATTGTGGAAATCTGGAAATGGAACTATTGGAATTTCAAGAAAGCTCTATCTGGAAAAACAAATTCTGTGACTTGCGTGCAACACTTGAGGAGATAGAGAAGACAGAGTGTGAAGGGAGGACAAAGGACAGCACAGTCGGTAGTTCTGAAAATGAAATCCTTAAAGTGTGGAATTCGCTGCCAGATAATTTTAAGTCAATGAAAGCACTTGGGATTGCTTTTCTTACTTTGTTTGGATCATCTCATGCTTGTGAGCAGCTGTTTTCAGCTTTGAATTTTATTAAATCTGATAGAAGAAACAGACTAACAGATGACCTGAGTGCTGCATATGTTGCTCTCAAACTAACAAAATATGAGCCAAGGTTTGACAAATTATCAGCATGCATACAACAGCAAAGATCACATTAACTGTGCAAAAGCACACCAAATGCAAATTCCTACTTTTCAATAAAAAAAATTTGTATCTTTGAAAGCTCTATTACTGTGTTTTTCTTTTAATACATGAGTTGTTTTTTCTAACCTAAAAATGCAGTATTCAAGCATAATTGCGATGTTGGCCCTTTGTAATAAATAAGTGGGTTTTGGGTTGCAATTTGGGTACTCAATCTCTAAAAGGTTCTTCATCACTGCCTTAAGATATGAAGACCTTGGGAAAACTGAAAATATTGTGGAAGTGCTGTCAAGTAGTGGCTAGTTTTGTGAGTTCAGGAACTGGGTCCCAGCCCTACTATCACAAACAGAAAGGACATTTTATTGTCAAATACAGAAGTACAGTGTAACATTTGATTATTTATTTGTTTTGTTTTGTTTTTCTGAGACAGGGCCTCACTGTGTAGTTCAGGTTGGCCTTGGATTCTCTATATAGGCCAGGCTGTCCTTGAACTTGGCGGTGATTCTCCAGCTTCAGCCTTGTACATGCTGAGATTACAGGCATGCACCACTACACACCGTTGATTATTTAATATTTTCAGTGTATATAAATGGGGAAATGATAAACTTTAGGTAGCTTAAATATATCAGGATATACAGATCAATAGTATTTTGTGGTAATTTGAGTTGTGTCCAATTTCATGTTTATACGTATAATTTAGTTGAACAATAAATAACATTTTTAACACATGGCTAAAAACTTATTTCTGCATTATAATTGACTCATATCATGGCAGCTTCTTTTATAGAACCACTATGTGTGTGTGTGTGGGGGGGAGTTGCCTTTGCTTTTTTTTGGTTTATTTTTTTGGTTTGTTTCATCTTTTTGGGACAGGGTCTCGCTTTGCAGTTCAGGCTGGCCTTGAGCTCACTTTGTAGCCCAGGCTGGTCTTGAACTTGGCAACGATCCTCCTGCCTCAGCCTCACAAGTGCTGGGATTACAGGCATGCACCACCATGCTCTGCTAGGGTTACCTTGTTTTGAATTGCTATAATTGCTTCCTATTGCATAATTTGTCACTGTTTGGCATTGAAAATCCTAACTGCAGAAAATATAATTTCCAAGCAATATGGTTTAATAGACTTACTTTTTCCTGTACCAGATCTAGACAAACTCTCATGTGAATATGTAAAGTACTGTAGGTCAGTAAGAAAAAAAGTACTCCAATGGAAAAATCAACAGAGGACTTGAATACCTACTTTAAGAAAAACGAGTAACTAATTGATCAATAAAATTATAAAACTTACTAGTAATCAGAAAATGCAAATTGAGAGTATGTGGTACCATTTTATTTTAACCAGTGTTTTAAAAGTTGAAACATGGGTAAGTTTTAGGATGTTGAGCTGCTGGAATGATTATGTACTATTGGAGTAAATTTTTATGACCATATTGGAAGTATCTGCCGTGTTTAACTCAATGATTCAGCAAACCTGCTACAAGGTATACATCAATAGAAACCTGTAAAGACACATTAAAAACAATATTCACAGCACCCTTATCATAACTGCCAAAAACTCTAAACAATTCAATACCTATTAAGAGTAGAATGAGGCCTGGAGGTGTAGTTCAGTGGTAGAACAGGTGATTAGCATGGGTAAGGTCCTGGGTTCAATTCCCAGGATGAAAAAATAAAAACTGTGGGACAGGTGAATATATTGCATATTTATGCAAGTGAATACAATAATGAAGATGTTTGAACAGTTATTACAGCAATGGGGATGAACTTTTACAAGCCTAATTTAACCAAAGAAGCCAGACAAATGTGAATAGCTATCCCATGGTTCTGTTTATGTAAAATTCTAAAGGCGAATGAATCTATGCTGGTAGATGTCAGGGTAGTAGCTGCTTTTGTGGGAAAGCTGCCACACTCTGCTGGAAGCTGGCTTCGTACTCGGCCCCCAGTTGAACAGTCCAAGCCTGTTTTCACTGTGGTGTACTGAACTGGTGCAGTTCAGTACGTTTCTGTTCTCAGGGAGATTGTAGTTTTTTGAAGAACTGTTGCTTACAATATTAGAATTAATCATGGAGGTATGATTAATCCTAGAGGCTGTTATCCTCTTCAGGCTGCTTTATTTTTTATTTTAAAAATTTTAATTAAATAATTTTTATTTGATTTATTTTTTCTGAGCAGGGTCTTGCTGTATACTTTGGACTGGGTTTGAACTCACTGTGTGACCCAGTCTGGCCTTGAACTCATGAGAATTCTGCCTCAGCCTTCCAAGTGTTGAGATTATAGGCATGCATCACTATGCCTGGCTTTAAGGGTGCTTTAGGAGCTTATTTGCTATTGGATACTTATTTTCATGACATACCCACTACATCTCACAATGATGGAATGCTTAAATGACTAACAAAGATCCTGAAGTAGAAGTGGTTAGAGGTTCTGTAAGTCAGTGAAAACTCTCCAAAGTTAGAGTAGTATAAACAGTGTGATACAGTTTGTGGGGAGGTGGGGCCTTAAGGCTTCAGACTTCATCATGGAAGTTATAGGTTCATATTGTTTTGGGGGGATGTTATAAGTTGACTATGCAAATCCAGTGTTACACAAATGGAAATTCTACATAGGTACATGCAGAACTTCTGTTACCTTCTTGGATTACTCTAAGGCTCTGCTGTTGGATACTGACTCATTTCTAGGGTTGGCATCAATAACAGATGGTGTGACAGTTGCACTTCCAGGCCTGATTTTACAGAGACCTAGTAAATTTACATACATACTGAAATAAGGAATACAGTAGAGAATTGAATAGGTTGTTTGGATTTCCCAAGGATTAAAATCTAATCAAATACCATTGTAACAAATAGCGACAGTGGATAATTTGGAGGTAAACGTGGTTTTATATTAAAGATACATTTCTTTTAAGCATTCTCTAACTCACTAATCAGTTGGTCTCAGTTCAAGTTCTAACAGAAGTGTTTTTCATTGAGGATAGAAATTTATTCATATTGAATATTTAAATAACAGTACTTTTCAGTTAGTGGTAATAATTTTTTTTTTTTCAGTTTTCTGAGACAGGGTCTCATTGTGTAGTCCATGCTGGTCTTAAACTCACTATGTAGCCCAGGCTGGGCTCAAACTCATGGTAGTACTCCTGCCTCAGCCTCCTGAGTGCTGGGGTTACAGGCATGTGCACCACACCTGACGGTCCTTCGTATGTTATTGCCGAAAAACTTGTAGCTCCTTTCATCTGCTAATCACTGTCTTCCTTACTTAGCCATATAATCATTGCAGCAAAAGTCCAAGAGAAATAACATGCTACTTACAAGTAAAAAGTCAGCAGAACCCAGGAAAGCTGAGAAATGGGCAGCCTGCTCACCGAAATCAGTTCTGATAGGGCTCCTGGAGTAGATAATACCGCAGTGAGATCGCCAGTGCGCACAAAGCATAAAGGTAATGGAAAGTTAATTTCTACCCACTATCTTAGGAAATACAACTAACTGCTTAGTTACAGAAGAAAATTGTTAAAACCCACGAACCTCATTCGGGTTTGTAAATTAAAGAATTGCTAGGAAAAATAACTAAAGAACAGGGAAATGGTCTTACCTAGATACTAAGATGCCAAAAAGCCTTTTTAAATAAAACTGGTAGTGACACATGGCACATCAGTCAAGCAATAGAAAGTACAAAAAGCCATATCAAGAAAGATGATTAAATTCTATGTAAAAAATTTAAATATGGACACGCAAAAGCCTACAGGCAAAGCCAATGTATTGATGAAATTATTTGCAAAATACATCAGGAATACAACCTCATCTTACCAGAAATAACCTAGGTTGAATCCCCAGTACTGGGGGAGGAAAACAAATTTGATCTGAGCGTTGAACATTCTTAAAAAGGTTTTTAAATCCATACCAAGATGCTCAGCTCCAGTCATGATAAAAGCAAATCAAAACTACAGTGCAATTCAGTACATTTCAGGTACCATTTATCGACTGCCGGATTGAAGAAAAATCCAAAGCTTGACAGCACAGCCTGTTGGCCTGACAGGAAACAAGCCCTTCAGTATGTTGGTGGTGGGTGTACAGAATGGTTCAACCTTATAAAACGCATCTTGTCATTGACTAAGAACCCTAGCAGACACTTACCTTTTGACCTAGCAAGAACACTTCTGGGAATGAACTTGAAGATACATGTCTACGAGTAGAAATAAGGTAGAAATAATTCTTGTTGCAATTATTTGTAAATGCAAATGATTGCAAACAACCTAAACACTCACCCACATGAATGATTGAATAACCAACACTAATGCACCAAGTACAGCATCCTATGTAGGCAAAAAAAGAATAGGGATGATATCTATGAACTGGTGTGAAATGGCTTTTAGCTACTATTTTTATATGAAATGAAAAAAATGTGAACTAGTATATATAATATGAAGAAATAAACATGCATACTTTAATTTGTAAACATTCTTATGCAAACATGCATGCATATATGTGTATATAAAACATTTCTACATATTTTCACGAAAGTAAACACAGTGAAGCTTAAATTGAATTCAGAGGATTTAGGACTGTGGCAAAGGCTTCTCTGAAAAGATACTTCGATTTTTTGGTATATGTAAGTGTTTAGAGTATATTAAGTACAAAATGGTTAAACAGACACAAACGAACCCAACTGTATGTCAAACTATTAACAAACAGAAAAGTTCAGTTGGCTTGAACACAGTATTCTGAATATATACTCTTAGTGGAATGCTATTTGTGGACATAAGTAAATCTACATTGAATTTTATTTAGCAGGTATACTTTGGGAGTGTCCCACAGCACACAGTAACGTAATATTTCAAGCAATTCTGTATTTAGGCCAAAGCAAGTGAATCAAATAAATACATTGTTTTTAATTGTTTTTCATTATGACAGGAGATACCAATATGGAATGTGGAAAGTCAAGGAAACCCCTATAAGGTTAACACTAAATTAAATTGGTGACATTTCAGAAATGTATGTACCAACCCTAGTCACGAAAGGGCCTAGAGGCGATGACACCCCAGGGAGGATGAGCCTGCATATGCCTGACCTTTTGTTACGTAAAACTTTGCTCTGTAAAATGAATCACTGCTTCTTGGAAAAACCATTGAAATCATGTCTGATTCAGAGAAGATACAACATGGGCCTTGAATAGTTTATTTCTGTAAAAGGTGGATACAGGAGGATGGATCAAGGGCCCTTGCACTTAGTTGTATCCCAGTCCTTTCTAAGTTTTTTATTTTGAGACAGGATCTTGGTAGGTTGCCCAGATGGAGCTCATTTGCCATCTTTTTGCCTCAGCCCCTCAGAGATTCCAGGCAGGTGCCACTGTGCCTCGGGGGGACAGATATTCTTTTAAAATGCCTAGTCTTACGGTTACTGCCTTAACCAGCAGTGAGACAGCCTGCTGGGGTACGCTCTGGGACGTGACACGGTAAGCAACCTGACTGCAGTGTTCTTGCAGAAATGTCTAACCGGAATCGCTCTGTAAAGAAACGCTGAGACAAATCCCAATGTGAAGCGTTCTGTAACACAGCTGGCCTTGACTGCAAAATTGAATGTCAGAGTAAGAAACACCTGATTAAAAGAGGCCAAGGAAAAATAAGTGAAAATGTTGAATAAATGTTCATCGGATCTGAAGGGATTTAAAAAGCTATAAACTATAAACTATATAAAATATATTTTGGAGACAACTGGGGAATTCTAACTGTAAACCGTGTTCTACATAATTGGTATAAGGAGCACATACTGTTTTCCGTCCAACACAGTTTTCAGTCTAGATGGCTTTTTTGCCCATCCATAATACTGATGTTTTCCACATTTGGTTTAGAGGAACTATCGTGTTCTTTCCTGTGTGAAATAGCTCTTTAGCCACTATTAGATAACTTGCTTCTGCTCTGAAGTACTTACTTTCAACTCATGACACTGTAGCAGATTTCTGTCAGCACAGTGTAGGACATAGTTTATACCCTAATCAGAAGCTACAGGGACCAGCTCCTGTCCATTAGAACCAGTCAGTTTCTGTGTATAGCTCTAGCTTTATTAATTTCTCTTCTATTTCATTTCTCTTTTTAGTTTTTTAGTTTATCTTGCATTGCCCTTAAGAATTCAGTGAAGACTTTATTTTTTTTTAACCTCCTTATGTTGTGTGTTGGTGCAAGAATGTTTTGAGGCTCAGCTGTGGGTTTTACAGTAATTATTTGTACTGATTATCAAATGTACTCATTTGTCCAGATTCCATAGGATACTTAGGAGCAAGAAATTCCTGTGGAAGAAATGACCCCACTAGTTTCTGCAAAAGAGTCCATGAGTATGGAACTCCAACCTGCAGAAGGAAGAATGGAATGTGACTCTCCAGAACCACACTCTCTTCAAGATAATGGTGAGGATAATTTAGTCCTGGGAAAGAGGAGAAGATTTAGAGGAGGGAAGGTGTAGTCCATTTCAGCTTCCACTGAATGTAGTTGAAGGAAAAGTTAACCAGTGTGATACAATCTTACTAATGGAGATCAGTTAGGCTCTCATGCAGTAATGTCAAAAATAGTCAAACAGGATGTTCTGTGGGTCCTTTGCAGTGGAGTTAATTAGTACCTGTGGATAAAAAAGAGACACTTCAGTGTGTGAATATTGAGCCTTGACCGTGGGAGCCTTTTATCACATGGTGGTTATGTAGGACTGGGAAGTACTAATTAGAAATGTTACTGAATAAAGCAATTTCTGAAGTGTACATCTGTTCATGTTCTAAGATCTGTGAAGGGTGTGTATAGAGGAGGGCTGGCCTAGGTCTAGAGCAGGTGTATTTTCATAAAAGACCTGAAGCATGATGGAGAAGTTGCCTTTTTCCTGCAGCCCTAGCAGGTCTGTCTTCCTGTGCATCTGACTCACCAATAATTCTAATTTCTTGAGCTCACATTCTCCTGATTTATGTTGACCTGCATTTCCTCCCCAGATTTATTCTTGTTTACCTTCCTTTTCTGCACATGGTTCCACATCATAGCACAAAAGGGATCAGCATGGAAAGAAATACCGTGATGATATTTTCAATCGCGTTGTGAAATGGCACTCACCATGAGTATTCTCATTTCATGATAAAGTTAGTCAACCAATTTTTATGAAGCACATTTTGAATGTAGTCAAAATGCAAAAGTATGTTACATAGATGGAAAGATACTGCAGAACTAGGTGATCCCTGTTTGTTAGAAACTTACAATCTTGTTAGGTCTACCAGTGAGGCAGTTAAAGAAGAAAGTGCTGTAGTGCTAATCTGGGTTATGAATAGATCATGTTTTTCTGGAACTCACTATGAGCTTAAGTTTTATGCCATAGGAAGTCTTTTGGAGCAATTGAGATTAGATGAGGCCAAAACACACAGTAATATATTGATTTAAAATAATCTGGGTAATTATGAACATTTAAGAATGATTTAAATTAACTAGCTAAATATTTGGTATGCATACTGGTATTTACGTTTATACAGTGTTAACCTGAGAGACAGTTATAACTGTCTGGATGTAATATACTAATGCCAAATTATTCTTACTGTTTTCAAAACAGCTTTCTTCAGACTTAGTAAGCCAAGTTTGAGGTATTAGTCAAGATAAATGTTTGTGTTACTGGGACTATTCTAAACATTTCTTCTAATATGCTTTACTAGATCAGAGATTTTTGGGTTTATAGTTTTACAGGCCCCAAACCGAGCCAATATAAACTTATTACGTAGAAACTTGAGCCTAAAATATTGATACTATATACCAGACAACCTGACAGTGTAAAGTAGGTAATGTGGTTATAGTCTACAGATTTAAAAAAATCCATTACTATATTCCTGAAGGTTCTCTACCCAAAATAATGTTATGTAGTAAATAAATGCAAGCATTAATTTGCATCCTGCTTTACATTGAAACAGTGCTTTCCTTAAGGCTAATCTTGAAACTTTTCTGGAAAGCCACATTCAAGCTGTCTATCTTACTGTATCAGAACTGTTTTGTTCCTGGTTGGAGTTTTTATCCTCCCTTCATTCCACCAAGATGGGCTCCCTAACCGAAGTTCCTTTTCCCTTTTGTGTGTCTGTAATCCCTGTTTTCATCCCACACTCTGTTGGCTACACAGGAAATGCACATGCATACTCATGCGCACACATATACATACAGACACACAAACACATTCCAAATATTCTACTTGCTTTTTTCTTTTATATTTTAGGGTCATTTTTGTGGCTTTCCATGATGTCTCAAAGCATGGGTGATGATAACCTTAGTACCTTGGATACTAATGAAGCAGAAATTGAACCAGAAAACGTGAGAGACAAGTTCTTCAAAAGCTTAGCAGTATTATTGGAAAACAAAAGTAATAATACTAAGATGTTTTCTAAAGCAGAGTACTGTCAGTTGATAAGAGAAGTAAAAGAGGCTAAAGCTAAGGCAAAAAAGGAGTCAGTTGACTGCCGTCGCTTGATTAGATTTGATGTGATCCTTGCACAAGGAAATGAGAAGCTGATTGAGGCTATACATGGAGAAACAGATAAAGTATGATACTATTTACACAGTGAAGACTTATTTGACATTCTGCATGATACACACCTCAGCATTGGACATCGTGGACGTACTCACATGGAAGAAGAATTACAAGCTAAATACAAGAATATTACAAAAGAAGTTATCGTGCTGTATCTGACACTCTGTAAACCGTACCAGCAGAAAAACTCAAAACTCGAGAGAGTTCTAACATCAAAGCCAGTTAAGGAAATAAACTCCAGATGCCAGGTAGATCTCATAGACATGCGATTGAATCCTGATGGGGAGTATAAATTTATTATGTATTATCAAGACCTTCATACAAAGTTAAGTTTTTTGAGGTTACTAAAATCTAAGAGGCCTAAGGAAGGTAGTTGCACATGCTCTTTTAGATACTTTTGCAGTTATCAGAGCTCCCAGTATTTTACAATCCAACAATGGGAAAGAATTTTCAAGCCAGATCATCAGAGAATTCAGTAGTTTTTGGCCAGAATTAAAAATGGTCAGTAGGAAGCCTCAGGCTTGCGAAAGCCAAAGTTCTACTGAAGAAACTGAGGAAATCCAAAAGAAGATCTTCTCCTGAATGCAGATGAACAATTCAGCACACTGGGCTGAATTTCTGTGGTTCATTCAGATGACCCACCACCAGCCCTATCATAGAGGCATGCAGCACGCTATGTGTGAAGATGCATTTAGCTCTGAAGGTGAGTTAGACCTAGCTCACTCTCAGTTAACTGAGGAGCTCATTGCTGGATTGCACAGCGAAGATGCGTTAGACTGGATCAACAAAGAGCTAGAAAATACTCCAAAAGCCCAGTGTAAGGAAAATATTGAGACTGGAACAGACAGTAGTGATTCTGAAGACAGTCTTTCTGTCACTACTAAAGGGGCTGAAAGTCCCCCTCCAGAAAGCAGGCTTAGATTTGTATCTTGTGTCGTTTGTGAAAGAGTCCATAGGTGCTAGTAGTTGCGTATCATGTCTTGGAAATGTCCATGCACTCCATGGGGTGTCACCTCACCGGGAGGCTACAGCCCATGGTCACCAAATAACTGGTGGTCTTCGTTACGAGACCAGTGTGATGAAAACAAAACGAGATTCAGAGCGGATTGCCTGTTCAACCGTGCAAAATGCGAAAGCCATCAGAGACACCATTTTCACCGGACACAATAGGAGACTGGGTAAGAGTTCGAGTTTCTCCTCCGATGAAAATGGGAAAAGTTTGATTGCACTTTGCTGTATCTTGATGGGTAAGAATTACTTGATAAGTTACCCAAAAGCACACTTGGCCGGGTGTGGTGGTGCACACCTGCAATCCCAGCACTCGGGAGGTGGAGGTAGGAGGATTGCCATGAGTTTGAGGCAAGCCTGAGCTGCATAGCGAAACCCTATCTCAAAAAGAAAGAAGGAAAAGGCACATTTTGGTCACCTGGAATGTATTTTCCCTAAAGAAAAGCATGACTCCCATCTTTTCATCAAGTTTGAAGTTACAACCTTGAATGCTACTTTGTTTATTGTTTAGGGGAGACGAACAGTGTCTCTTGTTAGGCATTTCTTGGGGGGAAGGAGAAATCTAATATTGAGGATAAAATGGTATGTATGATGGGTTTCTACAGAAGAATGAATTTGGTAACATGAGTTTAAGGTTACCTTGTATCATTTGGATGTGAGTTTGGGTGGAGAGTGAAGGACATACCAAGTCAAGTAAAGAAATACTTAGGAGGGGTGAGGGATGACAAATTTGTCAGAAGATGGGGGTTTGGATTGCAGAGTCTAGTTGTGAGGTACGAGTGGAGAACATGAGATGAGGCCTCCACAGGCTTAATCGGGCTCTCTGAGGTAGAGCTGAGGTTTTGAAATATGAAAGTTACACTTAAGGCTGTTAATATCCAAAGTGTGATCTGCAAACTTTTGATTGTAATGGTTTGCACATTATTTTTTACCAGTTCATGAGAGAAGCATAAAAGCTGAAAGTATAGAAAAAAGTCTAGAAACATTTATTATAACTTGACCTTGCTGTAACATCCAGGCACGATTAATGGCTTCATCTTACTGAAGGTAGAGCAGTTTAGGTGTTGCTAACCACTCAAGGTGAGGCCCTTGTGGGGGTGCACTAGTCACACAATTCAGATCACACTGTAATGTGTGCTGTTGTACCTTTAGGTCATCACCTGAACTTAAAGTACAGTGGTACCTCAGTTCATGAACTTCATTCACTGCGTGATTCTGGAAAAGAGGGCCGTGTTTCATGTTTGTGTGGGAAAAATGGCTGTGATTGCGTTCATTGCCAGATGCAGAGTTTGCAGACAGAAACAGAATTTTACCAAACGTTTCTGCTTGTGAACCAAATTGGTACCACTGTACATCAGACTCAAAAATGTAAGCATTTATTTATTTTATAACTTGGTTTAAGATCATCTTTTATTTTTAATCAAGCCTAGTTTTGAATTTATTGTTTTAAAATTAATAAAGGTAGGTAAGTTTATATTGTTAATTTTAATCCTGATTTGCAGATGGCGAAACAAACTTCACTGGACTTTCTTGTCAAGAAAAGACACACCTTGGAATATAGCAGTAGTAATAAAATAAATGGCAACAATAGAAGTCATCTTGGAGAAGGAAGAGTCAAAAGAGTTCATACGAGTTTTACTCAGAAATATGATGCTTTGTGTATTGAGTTTGGTTTTGTAGCTATAATTGATGGTGAAGTGCTAAAGCCACAGTGTATTATTTGTGGAGCTATATTGGCTAATGAAGCAATGAAACCATCAAAGCTTAAGCGGCATTTTTTTTGTTTGTTTGTTTTTCTCCGGTACCGGGAACCGAACTCACGACCTTGCACTTGCCAGGCAGGCGCTTTTGTTAAGCGGCATTTATATTCAAAACATAAAGAAATAAGTTCACAACCAAAAGAATTCTTTGAGAGAAAGAGTAGTGAGTTAAAAAGTCAACCAAAGAAGGTATTCAATGCTTCCCATATAAACATTAGTGCTCTGAGGACTTCATATAAAGTTGCGCTCCCAGTTGCCAAGTCCAAAACACAATTGCTGAGACACTTGTGAAAGACGGCATCAAAGAAGTTTGCTTGGAAATGGTGGGTGAATCTGCAGCAAAGAAAGTAGAGCAAGTACCACTTTCCAATGACACCGTAGCTCGGCGCATTCAAGAGCTGGCTAATGACATGGAAGAGCAGCTCGTAGAGGAGATAGAGCTGGCAGAGTATTTCTCATTGTGGCTTCATGTGTGCAGAGATACTGCCAACATGATAATTCTTTTAGTCTATATGAGGTTTGAACATGATGATGACTTAAAGGAAGAATTTTTTTCTCAGCTTTGCCTACAAACACAACTAGTTCAGAACTGTATGAAGCTGTGGAGAACTATGTTGACAGGTGTGGCTTGGAATTTAAATTTTGTGTAGGAGTGTGTTTTGATGGTACAGCTTCAGTGACTGGAAAACAGTCCAAAGTGGTCAGCCAGATTAAGGAACTTGTGCCGGAATGTAAAGTAACACATTGCTTCATCCATCATGACAGTCTTGCTATGAAAAAAATACCAGCTGAACTGTATAGTATGCTTACTGAGGTGGTAAAAATTGTAAATTATATAAAATCTAATGCAGTCAATTCAGGATTGTTCTCTTTATTATGTGATAATATGGAAGCTGATCATAAGCAAGTGTTACGACATTCTGAGATGCGGTGGTTGTCTCGGGGAAAAGTTCTGTCAAGAGTGTTTGAAATACGAAATGATCTTTTAGCATTTTTGCAAGGCAAGAAACCTGTTTGGTCTCAACTTTTTAAAAATGTGAATTGGATATCCAGACATGCTTATTTGTCTGATATCTTTAGTATTTTTCATGACCTTAATGCTTCTGTGCAAGGAAAAAATGCAACATGTTTTTCAGTGGCAGACGAGATTGAAGGACAAAAACAAAAGTTAGAAAGTTGGAAAAACAGTTTCTGAAGATTGTTGTGACACGTTCCACAATTTAACAGCAATCGTTAGTGAAGCCGATCGTCTTGATAGTGCACATCTGTGGAAAGTTGTCAGTGAACATCTTACAAACTTGTTAGAATGTCTTGAATTTTATTTTCCATCAAAAGAAGATCCACGTGTAGGAAATCTGTGGATCCAAAACCCATTTCTGTCATCAAAAGATAATTTGAATTTAACTGTAGCCCTGCAGATAAGTTGTTGGAGCTAGCTTCTGATGAAAGGCTGAAAATAAAATTTGAAAATACAGCATCCTTTGCTTCATTTTGGATAAAAGTTAAAAATGAGTATCCTGAACTTGCTGAGATTGCTTTAAAATCTCTTCTTTTACTCCCTTCAACATGCCTGTGTGAGACAGGTTTCTCTACTTTCAGTGTTCTTAAAACAAAGCACAGAAATAACTTAAATATACATTATCCTGTGAGAGTAGCATTGTCATCGATCCAACCTCGAATAGACAAACTAACCAGCAAGAAGCAAGCTCACTTATCACATTATAGGTATGTAAAGTGGTCGTGCAACGTATGCGTTTAGGCCTTTGGTGTGAGGAATTTCACTTTAGGCTTACTGTTCAGTTACTGTTGTAGAAATACGAAAAGTTATGGGTAAAATAGCAGTTCTTTATAAATGGCCTATTTGTAAACATTCAGGAATTTATCCAATTTTTATAATTTTCCTGTTATATTTATTGAAGCCTACTTTTTTATTTGTTGACTAATATTAAAAACTCCATGTGTTTTGTATGACTTCTTTACTGTTACATACATGAGCAGGTTGAGACTGTAGGACAGCTTCCAGGTTGAAAGGGTAGACAAGGTCAGTGCAGAGGAGTGCATCCAGGGGGCAGCATTAGGACTCAGATGCCGTGCAGGGGTCTGTAGGATGTGAAGTTTGTTCAGCTGATCCGTTGTGTTAGGTTGGAAGCTGGAAGTTGGGGTCAGGTTTGTTTTGTAGATACCTGGTTACACATTGTGTAAATAGTAAGGTGTAATTGTGTTGAAGCTCTGGGCTCATACTGGTAAATTCTGATTTCCTAAGGGTGGGAGACTGTGCCATGGTAACAAGCTCATATCAGAAGGTTTTTGGACTTAGCTATAGCAGATTGCTTCCGAAGCGCTTAAGACACAGGTATTATGAGCATCTCAGGGAGATTTAACAACCGCTGTTATGGTTCAGAGGTGAATCAGAAGACCGTCACACATACCTGCCCTATGTCGGTGCCGTTGTTAGGGTGACTGAAAACAGCACAAGGCAGCGTCTTTAGGGTAAATGATGCCAGGATCCTTGAAGAAAACAACATTTTTCCTCATTGGGGGCAATTTACAGTAAGTTCTTATTTTCATAGAAATGTGACATTGTAACTTGAAGAAAGATACAAAATGTCACTGAAGATTTATCCTTTTGCCTTGGAAGTGAAGGAAACTTTAACCATCTTGAAACCTTGGTTGGATTGGGTTTGTTTGCATTTTAATAAAAACTTACAACTTTTCTAAAAATTAAAAAACTGAAAATGGTGACTGGATGTAGAAAGTGATTTAATTCCTCCAACCCAAAATGTATCATGTGTCCTATTTTCTTTTCCTTTTTTTGTCTTTTTGAGACAGGTTCTCGCTGTGCAGTTCAGGCTGGCCTTGAGCTCACTTTGTAACCCAGGCTGATCTCGAACTCACAACAATCCTCCTGCCTCAGCCTCCCGAGTGCTGGGATTACAGGTGTGCACCACCGCGCCCGGCCAATGTGTCCCATTTTTGTATGTGACATTTACCATATGTTTTGTTAAATAAATATTATTTCCAAGTTTTAATTTTTTGTGAGGTTCTATATTTTAAAAGGGTAGGGAAAAATGCTCTGGAGAGCAATTATGTGTCAGTTAAAAGTAGAAGTGTACTGAACAGGGTGAGAGAGGACCTCTGTTAAAGAGCACGGTGACCAAGAGCTTAACGGCAGCTGTCTTTTGTATCTTGTCAGGCTGACACCAGGTCCAGGCCATCCTGTCAAAAACCTGCTTGATTTCTCAAGGGAGGTGGAAGCTAGGGTTCCCTGTTTGGTCCCAGTTCGAGGGCTTTGGGCCCTGCTCTTTGCATGTTTCTTGGATCCCCATTATTGACAGGTCGTGCCCAGCTGCTCATACCCTCGGGGGACTGTGTGCTCTCCACCTTCCTGGGGATGTTTGTGGCTCGCTGGCTGGGTTGGAAAAAAAACCTTACCAGGAGACAATAGAAAAGGAATCAGTTTCTATATGTGATGGACGGTTATGCTCCCTATTCGATGGGAGAAAGCTTGGTGATTTATTTTGGGGTTCTCTGCGAGAAGCCGTGTGCTTATTACACCCTTCCTTACGACAGAGTAGTCCCCCGCTGTATAAGCACCTCCTTTTCCCTTCCGGCTCAAATGCGGGGGACAGGCAGGCGTGCTGTTAGGAGTCTAGCTGCTGTGAACACGGGGGTGCGTGGGTGGCCGTCGTGTGTGACCTTAATTCTTCCGGGAAATCCCCAGGAGGGGAACAGCTGGACTGAGCGGACTCTAGTTTTAGTTTCTGAGTGCGCTCCACCCTGACTTCCCGGTCGCTGCGTCGGTCCTTGCAGGGCCCAGGCATGGGTGCCCAGCGCGGGTCCTCCAGGCCCCCAAGCATCCAGGACTTGCTCAGCGCTTCGGGGAACCGGGAGCGCACAGCGCGGCCGGGAGGGCTTCCCTCAACCTGCCTTGGTGTGGAGAACACGGGAAGGCACCCGGTGGTGTGGGACGAGCCTGGCCGGAGTGGGGGCCGGGACACCAGGCTCGCTCGAAGATCCCCCAGCTGACCCAATGCAGCGCTCACGGGTTTCACCAGGGAGTGCAAAGCACTGCCCTGCCCCGAGATGCTGGAAGACATCGGCCTGCCTTCCACACAACCACTGTCTGAGACCCCTGGCACCCCAGAACAACGATACTGAACAGAAGAAAGGAAAAAACCAAAAAGGATGTAGATACAACACCAGGCATGGTGGCGCAGACCTGTCATCCCAGGACTGGGGAGGCTGAGGCAGGAGGATCACTCCCGAGTTCAAAGCCAACCTGCACTACATAATTTTTTGTTTGTTTTTGTGGGGTTTTTGTTTGTTTGTTTTTTTGAGACAGGGTCTCACTGTGCAGTTCAGGCTGGCCTTGAGCTCACTTTGTAGCCCAGGCTGGTCTCAAATTTGTAATGATCCTCCTGCCTCAGCCTCCCGAGTGCTGGGATTACAGGTGTGCTCCACCATGCCCAGCTTGCACTACATAGTGAAACTCTCTCAAAAAACAAAAACCAAATAAAACAACAACAACAAAAAAAACCAAGGCATTTCTGAAATGAAAAATTTCTGAAGTCTCACATCTGGAGAGATCCGTTCATATTTGTCCAACATTTTTTGTTTTTTCATTTCAGGTTTTTTTCTGTCAACATTAACAGATAAAAGATCAGAGTTTTGAACATTTTTGTTAAGAGTGTTGAACTATGTGAAGAAAGCGACCCCGCTCGCCAGCACGGTCCTCTGCGTGTGTTCAGCCTGGGTGTCCTTTGGGCTTGGGTGACCCCGGTCAGTAGTGGCCCAGGGCATAGGGACTGCTCTGACTGCGTGGTTTTGGGCTCTGGCTCCTTACCCTGTTCTCTGGCTCCACACCGGGCTTTCGTGGGCTTCTGTGTGACAGACAGGCAGAGCCATCCCATGCCCGCTGGGTGCCTCATCGCCCGCTAGCTCGGGCTCCCGCTTCGGAGCCGTCAGTGAGCTCTGCTTTTCCCACTTCAGCCTCCTGGTTTAGGAGCCAGGAGTTCCGCCCCCTGTGGGCGGGGTGCTGCGGTGAGTGTGCCCTCCACACTGTTCTCAAGCAGGAAGGGCCTGCTCAGCCTTAGAAAGCTGGGGTAGGTGCCTCTCAAAGTCTCGGGGTCCTGAAAATCCGCAGACTTCCAAGTTCCCTTGCTTTAAGCCAGATGTCCCTGGCCAGGGCCTCTGCGTCCTGCCCACTGCCCGTCAGTGCCACGACTCTGGCACAGAAGGCAGCTGGGTGTGGGAGTGTGCTTTGGAATCCCCAGTTGCTGCAGTCGGGTCTGGGCCTGGGTTGCAGCTCTTGGTGCCTTGCGGGCCGGAGGTGAGACGTTCTCTGCAGGATCCCATGCACTGCGGCCTGCCCTTGTCTCTCAGAAGCACCAGGCTCCTCCTGCGGAGCTGTGGCTTCTGGCTGCTCCCCCTGCGCTTCCCAGCCCTTGGCCCCTCACCCCTCGTGGTGCGTCAGCCGCCAGCACACCCCTGGCCGTTCTCTGCAGAGGGAGCCCAGCTCCTGCTCTGCGCTGTGCACCCCGCCTGTCCGCGCCGGCCAGGGGGCCGCCAGCTTCACGCTCCCGCTCCCAGCCTTTTCTCCCGGGTGTTTGCTGGCCCCACCGTCTCAGCGGGGTCCCCTGGGTGGAGGACGTCTGCTAGGTGCTGCCTCAGGACCTCCGTGGGCGGGCTGCCCTCGTGTGCACCCTGAACGCGGTGCTCGCGCACCAGGGTGGAGCGTCCAGCAAGAAGGGGCGCGGCCGGGGGCTAGGCCGGCAGAGTCAGTGCCAAGGGCTCTGCCTGCCCTCCCAGACCAGAAGGGCTGAGCTCCCGGCAGGGGCAGGCGGGCCCCGGGCAGCAGCGGAAGCCCTGGGACCTCCAGGCGCCCACGCGGGAGGCTGTGGCCGGCTGGGCATGGGCGGGGAGTGAGCTCAGCGGAGAGACCGGGCGCCGAGACGGGGTGGAAAAGCGCCGAGAGCTGATGCTGCGGAAACATTTTATTGGAGATGGAGGGGGCTGTGGGCGGAGGACTGGGCTGAGAGGGGCTCTCGTCCTGCAGAAGACCACCCGGAGGCCAAGCCCGGGGCGCCCCGGAGCAGGCGGCACAGGAGGCTTTGGAGGCCAGAGGGTCGGGGTGCGCGGCGCCGCCCGCCCTGCAGGGAGTGGCAGCGCGGGCACGCGGCGCCCAGGGACGCGGAGCACGCGGCCCGCGGGGCTAGGAGGCCGGACGGGCTGCCCGGGGAGGGTCGGCGCCGGAAGAGGCCCTTCTCGGGAGGGGCGGGCGGGAAGGGCCAGGTCAGGGGCGTCTGCGGACGCGCGCTCCAAGGGGCAGTGGCAGCAGCCTTGCAGACTGAACTCCGCGGGCGTCGGGAGGGGAGCGGCCGCGCCGAGGGGGCACGGTCAGGCGGGCGGCTGGCGGGAAGACAGCGTTCCCGGGGCAGGGCAGCAGGTGAGGAGCAGGCGCCCTCCGCCCCACCTCAGCCGCCCTGGTTCCCCTGGAGCTGCTTCAGGTAGGCGAGGACGTCCGACCTCACCACGCTGACCGGAGTCTGGTGGAACCAGCGCATGACGGGGACCCCGTCCGGCCCCACCAGGAACTTCTCGAAGTTCCAGCGGACGTCGTGGACGCGGACGGGGTCCCAGGAGATACGTTTGGAGGAGCCCAGAAGCTCAGAGGGGTGAGGACAGGCGCGCTGAAGCCGACAGAGAGAAGCAGTCACCCCTGCGCCAGATGCCCCAGGGCATTTCCGCAGCGGCGCCCCCGCCCCGGCCCCGGTGACCCCTCGGAATCCGGCAAGTTCTCCCGATCACCCTCACGCCGGCTTGCAAGAGCGCAGCGGGTGCCCTAGCGGGGTGCGCTCCCTGCTGCTGTCCCCGGCCCGGGCTGGTGCACATCCAGCCTCCGCGGCGAAAGGAGTGGCGCTGCAGCCCCTCCATTTACTTTTCGCAAAGAGAACGATTTAGGTAGAAGGTGGCGACCCTGGCCTGAGGGTTGGGTGAGCCAGGAGCGTTTCAGTATCATTTGGGGCCAATAAGAAAAATATTAAACACCATCGTTTCATCAATTCACATTAAAGAGCACATCCTAAGAGTAAAGGACAAGCCACCCATAACCTCTGGATAACGCAGGAGTTTGTTTAGGAAGCCCTCGCTAGAGGGCTCTGCTTCCTCCAGGTTACTGCAGGTGCGTCCCTTAACATGGCCTGCTCTCTGTGCAGTCCTGTTCTCAGGAGCACTTCCGCTGGTGACCTGCAGGGTCCTTCCAGCCCTGGCTTTCTTGAGTCCACACATCAGGGCTCGGGCCAGTGCCTCCGACATCGTGCTGTCCCTGCCCGGCTGCCCCAGAGCTGTCCTGAGCACTGCCCGGCCCTCTGCTGTCACCACTCAGCCTTGGGCTCCAGGACCCCCGAGGGCCCCGCGCGGAGCTGCAGGTTTCCTCCCCAGGCTCTGCCCCCTACGCCGCCCCTGTTGGTCTGGGCCGTTTCCCTCTGTGCTAAGAACATTCGGGCAAAGGAGGCCTGTGCGAGTGAGTCACTCACCTTCAGGAAGGTGAAGACCTTCTGTTCCTTTTCACCATTCACATCCCCTTTCTCAAAGAGCTGGAAGTTGGGGACGAATCCGCCCCCTGGCCGGACGTGCCTGCAGCACCACATCGCAGAAGCCCGGGCGGGGGCAGGAGAGAGCCGTGGGCAAAGCGTGGGTGGGCTGGGCTGCCGTGGACCTCGCCCCCCACTCCCTTTCCCTTTCCATGCCCCACCGCCTGCCCTCTCCTTGTCCTGGCCTTGCACGGCCCTCCTGGGTCCGCCAGGCCGCGCAGCCAGGGCGCAGCGGCTCTGGACACTGCGGGCTCCCACCGAGGCAGGCCAGGGCTGAGCTCAGCTCGAGCTGCCCCGGCCCATGGGTCCACCGCCACGGGGCTCTGGGGACGGGGGGGCACTCGGGAGGCACTCACTTGAGCGCAGGAAGGATCTCGCTGTTCTCCCCCGGTTCCTGCTTTCCAAACTGGTTGCAGGGAAAGCCCAGCACCACCAGGCCAGAGGGCTGCAGCTCCTCCTGGAGGGCGTTCAGCTCTGCCGCGGGAAGCACAGGTGACAGCCCGGCTCAGAGACCCTGCTCCGTGTGGGGAGTCAGCCCCGCATCGCTCCGCCGAGGACGGAGGCCCCGGGAGGGCCAGAGCCTGCGCATGTGGTGCAACTCCGGCTGTCTGGGTCTGCGCTGGCCCCTGCCCCCAGCTGAGTCTCCCACTCATGCAGTCAGCGGGGCCCCTCCCGGGGTGGGGGGCAGGACGCCCAGGCCCCATGACAGAGAGGCTCTGCCCCTTCCTCCAGGACAGGCCCGGGCGTCCTGTCCCCCAGCCCGGGACAGAGCCAGGCTGTGGGCAGAGCCAGGCTGACCCTCGCTGCTTGGCATTCGCCCTGGCTTGTTTGTGCGGTAGACTGGGCCTCGCTTTCCTAGAGGAGGAGACGCGGGCATGGGCACACCGCACAGAGCGCAGCCGGGGAGAAGCCAGGGCCTCAGCTGGGGCCCTGCGTTCCTCAGAGCTGCTTGCACTTGGAAGTCCTCGGCCATGAGCCAAGCAGAGCAGCAGCCTCAGCCCCCTGCCCTCCTGCCAGGAAGTCTAGCACGGACGCGGCCTGCTCGGTCACCCGCCAGGCGCACAGCCTCGGTCCAGGCGGCTGGCGCCTCTGCTTAGTCCTCTGTGAACCTTAGAGCCTGCTTTCCAGTTTCCGCGTGGTCCTTGGAGCCTCCGAACCCGAGCCCCCTCCTGTCCTGGGCCCTGCGGACCAGCCCTCCCTGCAGACAGGGACGGAGCTGGGGGCCCAGCCTGGGCTCCCCACCTGCGGTGCGACACGGGGACCTGAGCACCGCCCCGGGTGGTAAGACAAGTACAGGCCAGTGAGTGTGACTCAGTCCTTAAAATGAGGAGACAGACTGAACTCAAAAGTCCCCATTTGAAAACGAGAGCAAATCGTATTTGCAGTATGTTACACACTAGGGGAAAGCAGGAAGAAAGAGTGAGGTTTTGTGACCATGATGGCAGTGGTTGCAGTAAGGGAAGTCAGGAGGCAGGAAGATTTTTCACCCCAAGTCTTTTTGTTCTTCTGCATTTTGAGCCCGTGAATACATTACTTCTGCCAAACACAACATGATGAAAAACACAGAAGTTCTTATTTTCAGATATGCGAAGCACGCGAGCGTCCGGGCCCGTCCACTGTGTGTGAAGCCAGGCGGGCCCCTTCGGGCTGTGGCCTGCATTTTGCTGATCTGACATCAGTGAGTGAGGTCACTCAACTCTGAGTGTGTATTGTGGCACATTGTTAAATTAGAACAGAGTTCCCGGTGTGATTCAGAGCATAACCAGCTGCGGAACTTAGTCCCACAGACCTGAGTCTTACCAGGGTACTGAGCGGTCAGGCCGCAGTAGGTGGCCACGTTGACGAAGAGGACGAGCTTGCCCGCGTACTTCGAGAACTGGACGCGCTCCTTCCCGGCGAGCGTGACGGCCTCGTAGTTGAAGATGGTGCCTTCCACGTCTTTGTAGCAGTCCATCTGGAAGATGATTCAAGGGGATGACGTCAGTAGCAACAGCTCCTGGTGCCTGTGTAATCTCTCAAAGGACTCAGAGAATAGCACAGCTGTGAACTCAGACTCAGAAAACAAACTAGAGTTGTCCGAGAGATTAAAGGCAAAAATGAAACCTAAGATTTGGACTTAAAATCTAATGGATTTTTGAGCAAAAAGCTGCCAAGTCTCTCTTCCTGTTTTCCTGGAGGAGCAGGTGCTGGGTGCGTGGGAAAGAGCTTTGCGTGTGGGGTGGAGGGAGCAGAGGGCTGGCGGGGCTTCGTGACGGTGAGGCTGGCGCCTGGACGAAGCCACCTGCCTGGCGTCTCAGGGAAGGCTCGTTCTGCATGGCGAAGCACCGCAGGTGGCCTTGCTGCTTCTCTTTCCCTGGGCCGTCTGACTTCTTACCCATGTGGCAATGCCAGCCTGCTCAGTCCCTTGGTGGGCACAGCAGCTCTCACCCCAGCCCTGGGTTTGTCCCTGAGTAAAACACTGCCATTTGGGCTGAGGATGTAGCTCAGCAGCACAAGCGCCTGCCTGGCAAGTGCAAGGTCCTGAGTTCGATTCCTGGTACCAAAAAAATAAAAAACAGCTACGCATCTGGATTCCCAGGCACCACACCCTGGGGTCTGATACTATCCTTCTCCCCTCTGCCTGTCACGAGTGTCATGGGTGCCAACCTTGTGAAACCCCAGATTTGTGTCATGCCAAGAAAGGACACAGGCAGCCCCAGAATCTGCCAGCAGGGCAGTGCATCCAGCGGCATCCCGGCTGCCACACACAGCTGTCTTCCAGGCCCGTCTCTGTCACCAGCTCTGTCTCCTGCTCCTTCTCAAGCATCCTGACACGGCTGAGCGCTATCACAAAATGGAAATAAATTCTACCCCAGTGGGCATTGCGGTTCTCCTGTTAGACCCTCCTCCCGCACCCCCATCCCATTCCTCCTGTCTCCATCCTTGGGGGACCCACTCATGCCGATGCCGCCGTGGCCCCAGCACAAGCAGGCCCCCTCCCCAAGTCGGCCAGCTGCCAGACTTGTTCGCGGACTACAAGGAGTGTAAGTAGGAAGGATGAGAAGAAGGCGGACGCCAGACATCTGGAGAGAAAAAGGCAGAGCAACCGGCTGGAGGGAAGATTCTCTGATCAGGAAGGTCCAGACTCAGAGGCTAGACCGGACTGCTTAGAAATGCAGTGTCGAGAAGGTTTTGCACAGACCCACCTTCCCCACCCAGGGAAGGAGTAATACAAAGTAAACCCACCCGTTTTCAACCCTGGATCCCGCCGATTCTGTCACCCCCTTATGACTGTGGCCATCCAGCCCCTCCGTGGGGCAGAGAGTGTCCGCTCTGTTGGCTTCTGTGTGTCTCTAAATGCACACACATCCACAGGCGCCGGGCCCTGAGGCATCGCACCTCCATGGTGCCTGGTTCCAAGTTAAACGTTTTAAGAATTTGCCCTTTTTGCACTTGCTTGCTTTTCTCTGGTCATGTTGAGAACCAGGAGACAAGTTCTCAGGGGGCCGTGACCTTGAAGTCTCCGTTCCTCTCGGTCCAGCCCTGCCGGTTCTGATTGGTGCTCCAGGTCAGCCCCGCCAGACACAGCTTCCCCTGTGCAGGTTCCAAGCCCAGCATCTCCCGGCGCACGAACAGCCCTGGCAAACGTGAAACCGCACCAGTCCCACCCACAAAGCCAGCCGGGGCGTTTTCCAGCCAGATTCAGAGTGGGCCGAAGGTCTTCCCAGAGCTGCGCACTGCAGAATGTATTACACGTGTAATGTTTGTCGCTCCCGCCAAATGCTGGAGACGGTTACCCATGACTGAGTAAGGGACCCTGTGCTGGTGAGAGGCCCGCGCCGCGGGACAGGCAGGGCGCGCAGAAGAGCGAGGCCTTCGCAGCTGCACTGCAAGAGAGCGGGCGAGCGGCAAAGCGCCTGCCTGGCAAGCGCAAGGTCGTGAGTTCGGTTCCCGGTAC
>NW_004955465.1:13776773-13789210 GCF_000276665.1 Chinchilla lanigera | reverse complement strand
TTCGGTTCCCGGTACCGGAGAAAAACCAAAAAAAAAAAAAAAAAAAAAGAGAGCAGGCAGTCTGGCGGGGACAGAGCTGCTGGGCTCCTCTTCCTCCGCGCTGGCCTGTCCCGTCCTGGGACGCCCCTTCTCCGGACATTTTAGCAAGAAAGGAACTGAGCCATAAACAGAACAGCACTGAGGCCAGATTCCAAGATGCCCGGTACGAAGCCCAGATGTGTTAAACCCCCGATTATTCTTCGCAGATATTTTGTTACTCTGTGACTGTTTATTCCTACAGGGCAGGTGGGGTGTGTTCTTCCGGTGGGGGCAGACCAGCAAGAAGCCCCTCCTCAGGCCGACGTCCTGGACCTGAGGAGATTCAGCCCAGCCACCCCAGCCTCAGTCCCCAGGGTCGATTCCCACAGCGACCCCACCCGTACACCCAGAGCTGCCCCCAGGGCCTCGAGGCTGCAGCGGGGGTGGGGAGGGTGGGGGTGCGCTCCTTGAGGGGGAGAGGGCGAGGTGAGGAGACCTCCATCACTGTGTGCTCCGCTCCGCTCAGGGGTGCTTGTTTATGGGGAGGACTGGAGGGGACGAGGAGAAAGGCCTAGGGGCCCACAAGTGAGGCAGGATAGGAACCTGTAATTTTAAAATTGTACTTTTCACACAAAGCGCAGATTGAGGACACCAACCCGGTCGGAACATCCCGAGCTCCCTGAAGGCACCGTGACTGGCCGCTCCCTCTTCACCGGAACGGCCCTGCCCTGCGGGTGGCGTCATCCGTGCCCGCACAGCCCTCGCCCTTGCCCCGCCGGAGGAGCTGTCGCCGTCCCGGTAAAGGGAGCCCCTCCTTCCGGTCATCAGCACTGCGGTCTCCACCGCACCCCACAGGACGCCCAGCGCGGGGACACACGGTCCTCTGTGAGTCCTTTTAACCACCTGACGAACCTCTTACTGTGCACCCCGAGACCCCTTCTCCGTGGTGGACGTGAACAAGCCTGCCACCTGCCCCGTGGCTGGGGGAGTCAGCCCCCCATCGACCCTGTGCGACCCTCGGACCCTCCGTGGACCCTGACAGGTGGCGCAAAGAGAAAGCAAGCAGAGGCTGGAATGCTGCAGGAAGGCGCAGGACCGGGAAGCAGCAGGAGGAGCAGCAAGCGCTCCGAGCCCTGCGGCCCTCTTGCTGCACCTCACCCACCTTCGTCTTCTCTGGCTTGGGGTCCGGCTGCGCGATGCTGGCCAGGAGGAGCGGGAGCAGGCAGGAGGCCGTCAAGCTCGGGATCATGGCAGTGCTGAATCCACTGGTCTGTGACCTGAGGTCTCGATATCTACGCAGAGGGACACCAGGCCGGCCAATGGCGGGCCGCTGAGGAAGAGGACGGCCACATTCTCACCCACACACACCCACGGCACGCAGCCCAGCAGCGTGGCGAGGACCTGTCGTCTGGTAGAACTGTGGGGAGGCAGTGTCCCAGCGCAGCCACTCCGTGGCCCTGGGTCCTTGGTGCCCCTGATGAAGGAATCTGGTCAGGACAGCAGCGTGCAGGCCTCTCGGTGGACTCTGCGGTGAAGCAGCGCCACAGAGCCCTGTGCCTGGAGCAGGAAGGCTTGAGTTTGGATCCCTTTATGCACACAGAAGCTGCTCCTAGGCTCGGGGAACTGGGGCCATTATGATGTTTACGAGCATTTTTACTTAGAAGTCACCTCGGAGTTGCAAAGTAACTTCCTGTCCTTTGTAGGTGATCAGTGATTCCTCAGGGGCCTTAACCATGCAAGGAACTTAAGCTGGGTCCCAGCCCAAGGTAAAGGGTCTGGAAAGAACACCTCCTTTGCTCAGATCACCGGCTTGGAGCTCTGCAGCCGGAACGCTGAGTGCCTTGTTCTGGAGTTAGATGGCCTTGTGGACTGCACCACATGTAAGCGTGAAAGTTGCTGGGCTCTGTGAGGTCACCGTGGTCTGAGACCTAGGAGGTGATTATACGTATATTATACACTGAAGTTTTTGTTTGTCTACTGGCAGCACATGCTGCTTTGGACCCCTCAGGCCTGCGGATGTCTACCTACCAGCCTAGCAAGGACGAGCCCTCCCAGGCCCTCGAGGACCATCACCCACTTTTCTGCGTGGAGGGGACACCTGGCTGCAAGTGTGGCCTCTCAGATGTCCCACACCATTCCTTGGGCTGTGGTGAACTCAGGGGCAGCCTAGGCTTAGCATGCATAAGGCCCTGACAAAAAGAAAACCAGGGCTGTTACTCTGCTATATTAGTCCCAGCTTTAACAAGAATCAAAGGGTGGCCCCGAGGATCTGCCTGAGAGTTGGGAGGGAGCTGACAGAGCCCGCTGTTCAGAGCACAGGGAGGGGTAGCTTGTTACTGTGTCATGTACAGGTGCTTTCATGAGGCTGAATCAGTAAGAAAGACCCCAAAGGCGGTGAGAGGCTGGCAGCAGGCTTGGAAGACGGGCTTTCCCAGCCTGGCTTGTTTGTCTGTTGTCCTGATGACACTGCCAGCCCCGCCCTGCAGGGAGAAAGTTTCCCTAGAACTACGTTTTAAGCATTTTTCTGGGCAATGCAGGCCACACAGAGACGTGCACTTCTGTTCCGCACGCCTACAAATTGGAGTGTCTATGCAGTTTGGCCAAACTGTTAATAAACTCGTTTTTCCATACTTAAGGGCTTTTCTCAAACTCACACTCCTGATGGTGGGCAGGAGGGTGAATCCAGCTATCGAGGGCCGGATGCATGCGCCTGGCCGGGCTCCCAGTGACCAGACCCACAGGAAATGGGCACCAGACAGGAAAGCAGACAGCATCTGTGGAAGGATGCCGTGTTCCCTCCCACCAGTAACCAGAGAAGTGTGAATATGAACAGACACCATCTGCACTTATCAGATTGGCGCCAGTTGAAAGGAGCGGGGTCCCTAGCCTGGGTGCAGGTAGGTGGTGGAGCATGGGGGTGGGGTGAGGTGTTACTAACATCGCCAGCTTCCTGTGGGGTGCTTGCCGAGTCTGTGTGCAGCCCCTTGTAAAAGTAAAAATCTTTTTTTTTTTTTTTTAAAAAAAAAACTTTTTATTTTGAAGTAGCTATAAATTTCTAGGGAGTTGCAAGCACTCCTCTTAATTTCCTAGAAAGCTGAAGGCCCAAGAAGAAGCATGGAGGTGAGGTGTAAGAGTAAAAATGCTGTCTCTTCAGGACACGAATCCCCTCCCGGTCAGCAGCAGTTTCCAGCTACTGCTCATAGTCCATGAAATAAACAAATTAATCAATGTGGACCTGGAGCCCTGGAATTGCTAGGTTTGTCACATAAGTAACACAATGAGTCCCTACCAGCCTCCCTCCACCTTATCTGTACTCATGTGTCTATGAAGACAGGGGGGTAGTTAAAATCTAGCAGGACCAAGGGCGTCCAGAATCCTGCACTTTGCCAGTTAGACTTGAGTAGAGAAACAAAGACTTCAATACGTGATACTATACGCTCATTCGTTAGGTCTCAGGTGAAGACACAGGCCTTCTATTTCTAGAACAAGGTGGGATCAGGGAAAGAACTATTCTGTAAAGACCCTCCCGCCTTGGGCTGGGACCTGGCTTAAACTAAGAACTTCTGTTTAGTAAATCTTTCTAAATTTCTTGCAGGATTAAGGCCCCTGAGGGAAAAATGACTGCCTAGGAAGGACAGGAAGATATTTCTGGGACACCAAAGCCACTTCTAAGTAAGGCTTGTTAAGCATCCTAATCCCCCCGGTTCCCCGGACCCCAGGAGTAACTCTGTGTGCACAAAAATATGGAAGTCCAGGCCTCCCCTGGAGGCAGATGCCTTTGGAGACGGCCCAGCATCTCAGTGCAGGCCTCTGTCTCCCTAGATCCACTGCACAGTACACTCTGCATGGCCTCCTGCCGGCCGCCCGTCTTGAGAGAATTCGTCATCCTAGCAGACCGGTCTGAGGAGCTCTCCACAAGTGGCTGCTTCCTCAGTGGGTCGGGACCTGGCTTCTCGGTGACATCTCTCTTATCACCCAGACCCTCTGGTTCCCACCTCCACTTCCCTCCCTCACCACCTCGTACAGGAATGTCTAGTGCGTGCACTGTTTGGGTGCTCAGGGACTTGTACATCCGCGTCAAGTTATTAGCTCCTTGAATTTCAAAAATGACTCATGTTTCCCACTGGGACCCCAGTTTCAAAGAGTTGAGTTTAACTCTTAAACTCACAACACCTTGTCATTATCAGGCTGTGCAAGGATTTATTAATTTAAACCAACAAAACAGAACACATTTGTGTCTCCAGTCCAGAGACGACAGGTTGTAGGCGTGGACGTCACGGACCCGACACCGGGCGAAGCACTCAGACACGGCTGCCCTGCGGCAAGGTGCGTGTCTGCGGTGCTGGCTGTTCCTGATGCTTTGGGGACAGAAGGAAGGGACGCATTCGGCAGCCAGCCAGGCTCTGGGGAGATAACTCACGGAGACTCCGAGCCGTGCATGGGGCAGTCGTTTGATCCCTGAACCCCCCTTCCCACGCGTCAGATGATGACAAACTCCTCTCGGTTCTAAGCTTCCCCCACATCCTGGCAGCCTGGCGGCTGGGGGTCTGACTGCTGAGCTCCCAGAAGACTGAGCCTTTTGTTAGCCCGGGCTTGTGATCTCTTCTGGGGAGGCCTCTAAGCCGGGAAGAGGAGTGGCAGGTAATGCCACCTGGCAGCCCAGGCGCCAGCCTTCCGGGACTGTCTGGGCCCCAGGCCCGGCACCCTGCCCTCCCCGCCACAGCTCAAAGAGCTTTGGATAAAAGCATCAGATCTAAAAACAAGGCGCTCAATCTCCTGTCCCCCAGGGCCGTGACGGTGGGTAAGTTGCTCTTTCTAAAATCAGGGCAGTCATGTGAACTGCACAGGGGTCTTCTAAAAAGTGAAGGAGAGGAGTACTCGTTTGCCCTCTTAGTCCCGAGAGGAAGAAGCTGGGGCTCAGTGGAACACGTGGCTCGCCCGAGCTGGGCTCAGGGGTGGCAGCGTCAGGCCCCCGCCCCTCCCTCGCTGCTGTCAACCCCTCAGTTTCTCAGCCACTCCTGGTGTGGGAGAGACGTGGGCACCCTGAGCCCCCCGGGGGCGGCGGAGCGGCCCAGCACCCTGCTTCCCTCTGCTCCCAAGCCCAGCCTCAGGGTCGGCAGGTGGGCCCTTTCCGGCTGTCACTTGGCTCCTCTCCCGGTGGGGTCTCCTCAGCACCCCTCCCGCCGGAGCCACACATCCACTCCCCGGCCGCCTTGCGGACGGCTGAAATCATCCGCTTGTCTTCTCTCTGAGCCTCTGCCCCCTCCACCTGCCGCCCCCCACGCTGGCCCTGGTGACGCCGATGTCCCCTCCCAGCAGGAGCGGCGACGCCGACCAGCTGCTCACGGCGTCAGACAGAGCCTCCAGCCTGTGCCGGGCTGTCCCGCCGCCTCAGCCTCCTCGTGAGCCGCACGACAAGATGAGGTCTTCCCACTCCTCACACTCACTGCTTTGGAGGCAGATTCTGCACCGGGACCCCAGGAGGCTGAGAACTTTGTGGTCCCTCATCCCCAAGTCTGAGTGCCCAGTGTACGCACACAGACAACTGCGGGGGGCACCCGCCCGCGGTCCCCGCCCGGGGGTCTCTGCGTCCTGCTGCAGGACCGGAGCACGCGCCGACTGCTGCACGCCAGGCAGGGTGAGCGCCGCACAGTCTGCCGGCCAGGCTGACATGGCAGTGACGTCAGCAGCGACAGGAGCACGTGGGACCACCGCTGCATACCCGTGGTCCATTGTGGACTGAAACACCGTCATGTGTGTGCCTGTGCGTCTGAGTCACACAATTCGAGAGGACAAGGAATTCTCACTAAAGGACAGGATTGTGATTTTAACAAATTTTACCAAACCAGATTTTAGGTGGAAGTGTTCATGTCCTGAGCGATACATCAGAGCAGAAAATCCATTCCAGGTCTAGGCTGAACCATGAGGTCTGCCACTTCCTGATTTTAAAATGCCTTAATTATAAACATTTCTTCTTTTTTTTGTCTTTTTGAGGCAGGGTCTCACTGTGCAGTTCAGGCCGGCCTTGACCTCAGTTTGTAGCCCAGGCTGGCCTTGAATTTGAACCAATCCTCCTGCCTCAGCCTCTTCAGTGCTGGGATTGAAGATGGATTTGTGACTGCCATGCCCAGCCAACATTTCATGATCTTAAACATGAGGGAAGCTGGGCACGGTGGTGAATGCCTGCAGTCCCAGCACTCTGGAGGCAGGAAGATCCCGAGTTGTAGCCCAGCCAGGCAACTTAATGACTTATAGAAACCATAAGAAAAAAGAAGGCCAACGATATAGCTCAGTGTGAGGCTCTGGTAAAAAAAAAGAAAGAAAGAAAAGAGAAAGAAAAAGTCTGCTCCCTGGAGGTTCTGGGGAGGTAGAGGGAGGGACAGTGAGCACTCCTCAGGCAGCACTCCTGTTAGTTCTGCCTCAGGGGGTTGGAGGAGATCAAGGGAGAACGCTGTGTCCTCAGCCAGTTCCGGTCCAGGCGACCCACGGCATTCCAGCCAGACCCCGGAGAAGGCCTGGGGGCAGGAGGGAGAGCCAGGGAAGACGCAGAGGAGGGGCAGAGGAGTAATGAGAGAAGTCTGCAACGGTCTGTGCCCCCGCACTCTGCCCCTCGGGCCATCTGACCCAGACCGAGTGTGCTTGAGGGGCCAGGGGCAGACAAGGACACTGCTCTGGAGACACTGGACCCCACCCAATCTACACTGGACTTCCAGGTCTATAAATGAGCTGTATTTCCGCAAAAATGAGACCTAACCAGAAAATAAGTCCTGGCACGATTTGTTAAGCTGATCATAATATAAGCTCCCCCCTGAAAACAAGCCCCAGTTAAGATCATCAGCCCTATTGCAACACGAGGGACATATTGAATTATAAAATAATAATATTGATATATAGTTAAACATAAATAACATTACTGACATTAAAACAAAATAAACACAATATAATTTAAGCATTTATAAGTATCCAAATGGGCACCTTTGAATGAGAGGTAGGCATCTTTGCAAACAGATGAATTCAAGACTTATTGCCAGATGACCGACAGACACAGCATCTGAGTAACACGCACCTTTGATAACAGACAGACGTGTTTGTGCCCGATACGGATCTTCATAATTCAGTGCGTGGTTTTGTAGTGCACGTAGTTAATGCACTCACGTGGGATAAAGTTTCTGAATTTTGGCACCTGCAATTTTTCATCACTTTTGCAGGGACCGTCATTCTTGGCTGTTATAATGTTTGCTGGCACTCCTGTCCCAGTGTAGGGGGCAATGAATCTTCGCATATTATTTTAGATAAAATAGTTTGGTAAAAGCCTGCATGGTGCCTCGGGAAGCCTCCCGGGACAGTGTAAGAGCTAATTCCCCAGATCAACACTGCCCAGGAATGTCTCCCCAAGATAAGGGGGCCTAGGCCTAGGTGACCCTCCGTGACCCTGCCTGGGCAGTGCCATCTCTGGCCCTAGGTAAACATTGTAACCCTAAAGGAATGCATAGGTTGTAAAAAAGGAGACAAATGGAATGTAATGGGGGAAACATCTATCGTGGTTAGGCATGTGACCTGCAACTGATCTGGGGTCCAACAGGCTGAGAGAAACACCATATGCCCACCGGGGTCAGGGAATGTAACACCCCAATCTGTTGCCAATGGAAACCAAAATGTATATAAGGTGAAACAAAGTTGTCCATTGACCCGCTTCCAGATTGGCAAAGGGAAGTGAGGGTGGCTAGCCTCAACTTAAACTCTGGTTTTGTTCTCAGTAGACTCAGGTCGCTTGTAGAATACAGCCCAATTTGTGCCAGGGGAATTTCTGCCGTCACACCGGAAGTCTTCAATTAACACTCGACTTAACGGGAACTTTGTGAAGTCCAGTTGTGAGGTGGGTGAAGAATTCACGGTATGAAATCTTGGACAGCTGCATGGCCTATACACTACGAGCAGGCTCTGTGGACAGGAAGTGCTCCAGTCCACTGCTGGACACGGGAGAGCAGGGCCAGTGGTTCTGCATGAAACAGTCACAAGAAACTGAGGCCAGAATTTGGGGTTTGGAGACATAGGACAATATTCCAGAAGATGACATGACTGTATTTGAATAAATGTAGATTTTTGTACATGAAAAAATAGATATTCTCTGAAAATAAACCCTAGTCCCACTTTTGGATCAAAAATGAAAATAAGACGCAGTTTTATGTTTAGGTAAGTGCAGTGCACAGAATTTTGGAGGGCTGATTTCATAGAAGCACAGGACAGCCGTGTCGCCAGGGGCCGCAGGCTGGTGTGGGTCCTTGCTTCAGTGACTGTGGAAATGAACACTGGGGCAACAGCATCGAGCAAGCTTTAACTGGAAAGTTACAGAAAAAGGAAGCGGCTTTAGCTTGAGGAGGAGGAAACGTGCAGGGCACGGTTCTGGTGCAGATGAGGCTGCCCCTTGACAGAGGAAAGTGAGAGAAAACAGGGAGGGGACTTCAGAGGGGCACAGCCCTGAGGAAGAAAACCAGGCCGGCCGGCCGCAGCTGCAGAGGCCCCGAGCGCCCCGGGCCCGCTGATGCCCATCTCAGTTCTGGTTTGTGGCCCCAGTGAAATCCTTATCGCTTGGGGGACCGTTTGGTCTCCCTCCACTCTGAGGAGGCTTTGCTGGAACCCAGTGACTGGGGGTTCTGGGCAAGGACGAGACTTTTAGGCGTCTGTTGCAGGGGCTGGACCTGGCAGGGGGCCTTCCCACGTATCTGAAAATCTCTTATCTTGGTGTCCTCGGATTTGGAGGGGGTGAGACAGGCTCTGTGTGTTCAGGGCTGGCTGACCTCATGTCATCAGGGTTAGACAGGACTGCCTAATGATTAACTCACCCACACGCAGGGCTGAGTGGGAACCTGGCCGGAGCCTTGAGTAGCAGAGGAGACGGCGACCAGCAAAGCCACGATGTCAAGCTCTGCCTTGCGTGCGGTCACCCTCTGGCAGCTGAAGCCGAAGTGCAGACTCACTCTTTGTTGTTGCTGGTGGGGGTTTTTAGCAAAAGCTGTGTTCAAGTCCCTGACTGCCTCAGAAGAAAACGTAAACCATTCTTGTGGTGACGGACAGGCTAACGGCTGGGAGTTTGCTGCCATCTGTTCCTTAGTGAGGAGCCCTGACAGTTATCCTTCCTTATCTGGTTCATTCTTGGAGATGCCGTGCTGGAGGCAGCCTGGCTTTAATGACGCCCCTGGTTTCTGAGGTCCGTAAGTTTGTTTTTGGAGAGGAAAGGGGGCAGGCCGTAATTCTAAGGGCTCCAGGTCCCAAGCTGGGGCCCAGGTCTGCCCCCGCCCTTTGTCCCACGGCGCCTCTAACTCTGTCTCAAGCTGACCAGGGTGGTTACATGAAGCTTGGAATACAGGATACAACTGAGGGTCAGGCTTTAAGCAGAAATGCAGGGGGCCCGCTGTGCAACACCGGCTATAATTAACGGTACATTGTATTCTTGAAAAACTGCTGAGGGAGTGGGTGTTAAGTGTTCTGACTGTGAAAATGGTAACATGTGAATTAATACTTGTTAGCTAGATTTAGTCATTCCACACTGTAAGTAGCTTCAAAAGAATATACTGTGCATGGCAAATACACATAATTTTGTCACTTTTTAAAATAAATTAGAACGGGGCCTGGTGGCACACGCTTATAGTCCTAGTATTCTAGGAGGCTGAGGCAGCAGGATCACAAGTTCAAGTCCAGCCTGGGCAACTTAGTTAACGAGACCCAGTCTCAAAATGAAAATTCGTAAATAAATTAAAAAGGCTAGGGAGGTAGCTCAGTGTAAAGGCCCTGGGTCCAATCCCCAGTACTTCAGAAATAAATGAGAAGGAGGAAAATGGAAGGAAGGGCTTCCTGGAGCCCCCAAACCCCACTCTACTTTCTCCCCTTGTGGCGGAATCTGCCCCCCTCCCGCACACGAGGAGCCTGTGATTGCGCTCAGGGCCCAGCAGATAATCCAGGATAATCCCCCGTCTCAAAGCTTGTCTTAATCTCATCTGCAAGTTCTTTGCCATATAAGATAACATTTGCAGGTCCAGGGACCAACACCGGATACCCGTGGGGACCATTATTCCCCTCCTCAGGGAGGCCCCGGCTGGCGAGAAACCCACTGCTGAAAAACTGCTGAGGGAGTGGGTGTGAGCCCCAGCCCCACGCACCGCTGGCTGCACCTTTGCAGAAATGTTTATTTGTACTCTGTACCAATGTCATTATTTATGAAAGGGAGAGAATATTAAGCTTGATGGTTCCAGCGATGACTGAGTGAGATGTGCTCACTCAGGTGTGCTCACTCCGGCACCGGCCCGCAGGGGTCTGCAGATTCGGTCCCCCTTCTTCCCCTCTCTCTTCTTCACTTATTTCTTCTCTCTCCCCCCGGCCTGCCTCTTGGCCAAATCCCCCAGCAGCACTTGCTCCTGCTTCGCCTCCTCACTTGGCTGACCGTGCGGGACGTGGCAGACGTGGCTGTGGGAAAGGCTGGGACCTCCAGGGACCCAGGCCAGAGCCCGGCGTCCAGCCCTGGGCTGGCGGGGCCGGTGGGAGGTCGGCTTCCCCTCTGCAGCAGCTGCCTCAGAGCAACCCGATGGAGAGCCCATGCAAGGTGGACTGGCCAGCCTGTCCTCCACTTGCTGTGCCCCTTCCTTCCCGTATCTGAGGTGCAGAGGCTGAAATATCTGGGTGCCGGGATCCCAGAGTTCCTGAGTCCCCCCCCTTCTCAGAGTGAGAACTGTCGGCTCAGACCACGAAGAGGTCTGCACTTCTTGAGCCCCGAGAAGACACGAAAGCGTCACAGAGTTTGGGAGGGAGGCCAAGAAGGTGAGCTAACGGGGCGCCAGCAGGCGGCTCCTTGGCTCTAGGATGGGAGTGCTGCTTTCTGCCCTCAAATGAGGAAGAGAAAACTTGTAACTTTTAAAGCTCCATTTTAACCTCTCAGGTACAGGATGAGCAAAACCCCCTCCTTCCCGGGGACAAACAGGCCTGAGTCACAGAAGGCTGGGGACCAGGCCTTGCAGGAGGACACTGGTTCTTGTGTGTATGTGGTACGGAGGTTGAACCCAGGGCCTTCACACTAAGTCATAGCTCAGCCCTTTGCATTTTTGTTATTTGGAGACAGAGTCTTACTAAGTTGCCAGGTGAGACTAGGATTGGTGATCCTCCTGCCTCAGTCTCCCAAAGTGCTGGGATTACAGGCATGTGCCTCTGCGCCTGGTTGGGCCATGGGTGCTGTGGGCACAGGAGTGAGCCAGCTCTTGAGGCTAGGGTGGGCACCGCGACCCTGCCCAGTTCTGAGGTGAGAACCGCAGGCCCGGGCTGCTTTCCAGCCCTGGCCCCAGACCCTGCCCAGCGTGGGCGGGCGGGACACAGCGGCGGACGCTGGGGCACTCGAGCCAGCCCCGCGGTCTTGGAGGACGCGCAGGCTCGGGTCAGGGCCGGCGCGGGTCTAGCGTGCTCCAGGACGAGGCCGCACACCTGGACAAAAGCCCGGCCAACACCACAGCCACGTGCCACCCTGCGCAGGAGACCGGAGACCCAAGCCGGTGCGCCTGAAAACGTCCAAGACGAGGAACAGCAGCTAGACGTGGAGTGAAGCGGCTTCCTACTTTAAAGTGCATACTCACATCTGTGAGCTGAAGAAATGTCTTCATTTCTCCTGGGTGGGGCGCCTGTGATTGGCTCTAGGCCTCCAGGCTGGGTGCGGACCCGGTCGGGCACCACCAGCTGCAGTCACCGTGGGGCCAGGGTCACCCTGGGGTCCGCGTGGGTCGCCGTCCCAGCAGAGCTCCGGGTCCTGGAGGCTGTGGGGCGGCAGGACGAGGGCGGCAGGTGAGGCTGGAGCTCGGCTCTCAGGCGGGGACTCCGCACGCTCCCTCGGGGCGCAGGCAGCTCTGCTCTCCGAGCCAGGACCTTCCCGAGGAGGCGCAGGGGGTGAGGCGCAGGAAGGTGACCCCAAGCCTGTGCGCTGTTGCACCGGGACCTCACGTCACTCACCACGGTGCCCCCTGGGGACACGCTCACCCCACCCCAGCGCCGTGGCCCCACGTGGACTTCGAGGGCAGGAACCGCAGTCCCGCTGCGTGCTGGGGACGGACAGGGGACCGGACAGGGAGGGCAGGGGTGGACAGGGGTGGACAGAGATGGACAGGGGTGGACAGAGTATGGACAGGGGTGGATGGGGGGGACAGGGGTGGAGAGGGAGGGCAGGGGTGGACAGGGGTGGTCAAGAACGGACAGGGGTGGACGGGAGTGGACAGGGATGGACAGAGTATGGACAGGTAGGGCAGGGGTGGACAGGGGTGGACAGGGATGGTCAGGGGTGGACGGGGTGGACAGGGGTGGACAGGGGTGGTCAAGAACGGACAGGGGTGGACGGGAGTGGACAGGGATGGACAGAGTATGGACAGGGAGGGCAGGGGTGGACAGGG
>NW_004955465.1:13769500-13775933 GCF_000276665.1 Chinchilla lanigera | reverse complement strand
CGACCCGGAGGGCCTCTGGAGGGGCGGCGTGGGGCCTGCGGCGAGCCGGGCGGGCAGCCCGCGGCCTCCTCCCAGGCTAGACGGCCGCGTGGGAAGCACGCTTAGGCGCTACCGAGCCGAGCCGAGGCGGCAGCAAGGCCGGGCGGAGAAGGCGCCCAGGGGCGGCTCGCAGACGGTTCCCGTGAGGTTTCACCGCAGCAACGAGAAAGGCAGACGCTGGAAGCGACCTGGCGGGCGAGCTCGGGCACGGCCGGCGCGCGGAGCTTCCCGGGCCGGCGTCTCCGGGTGCTGGATCAACGCGGGGCGCAGGTCCCTGGCACGGAGGCAGGCGGCCTCCGCGGCGCGGTGCGAGAGAAGCTCTGCCGGGGTGCTGGTGACGGGCCCGCAGAAGGCGACGCCCGCTCCCTGCCCGCTCCCTGCCCGCTCCCTGCCCGCCCGCGGCGCCCGCAGGCCGCGCCTTCCCCGATGCGCAGGCTTTCTGCCCCGGGAACCGAAGCCCGTTTCAAAGTGCCTGCAACCCCGTGACGTCTCCGCACTTCGGGGCTCTGGCCCCCTCGCCGGATGACAGTCTGAGCCCCTGGTCCCCAGCCCGTTCCCTCCTGGGCTCATGCAGACAAGGCGCGACCCGTCTGTGCCGTCTACTTATAACCCCCAGTTCATGAGCCCCCGGGCGGTTTCTCCCCAAGCTAGGGGTGAGAGAAGAGGTATCAGGATGAGTTTTGGAGGTACCAGAGGTGCCCCTCTGCACACCCATTCAAAGGGATCAGAGGAGGAGCAAGCTGGGCCAGGAATGGGGAGAGGGATGAATGTAACGGACATACAGACCAGGAATTCCCGTATATTTCATTTATGTCGTGGGAAACTGCAAAAGTCTAAGGACATTTGGGAAGGCGTAGGATGGCTGGGGTGGGGTGCGAGCCAGGGGAGAGGGCGGCAGTGTCTAGACGGGTGGAGGTGACTCCTGCCGCCCTCCAGGTGTGTGTTAGGAAGTACTTGTGCCACACACACAAGACGGCGCATAAATCAGAAGGCGTAAATTCTAGCTGCGGCATCAGCTCTAACCACAACGTTTACTTGAAAAGGCCTCATCAGTCCTTAGAACTTTAAAATATTCCACGAAGAGTCCTTGAGTGCTTTCAAAGCTCCGCAGCAGTTGGGAATTGCTGTTTGTCTGCTCCCTTCCTGTAGCTGCTTTTGTTCCGTTCCAGACGGATTGCAACAAGGCTGTGCCGGGTACCATCTACGAGTACGGAGCCCTGACCCTCATGGGGGAGGAGTACGTCCAGTTCAAGCAGTACGCGGGCAAGCACGTCCTCTTCGTCAACGTGGCCACCTACTGAGGCCTGACTGCCCAGTACCCTGGTAGGAGCTCAAAGCCCAGCTCTCCGGGAGCTGGCATTGCCAGACAGCCACATTCCAAGTCCAGAAGGTTTCACTAGCTCCTTGTCTTAGTTATTTTTCTCTCATTGCTGAGACAAAATACCCAGCGTCCAACAGTAAGGAAGGAAAGGTTTATTTAGCTCACAGTTTGTGGAGGTTTCAGTCCATACTTGGCTGGCTCCAAGGCAGAGTGGCACATGGCAGAGGGCAAAGGCAGAAAACAGCAAAGGCAACAAGAGCAAAAGGGAGGAGGGGCGGCCGGCAGCCTCTTTCCCTCCCTTACATTGTATGCAAACTACCTGCCCCAGGGCGGGTGTAGCACTCACACCCATAATTCCAGCATTGGACCATGAATCCATCATAACTCTAGAAGCCGCCCCATGACTGCGTGAGGATTGGAGGGGACACCCAGACACAAACCATAACATTCCACCCCTAGCTCCCCAAAGACTAGCACTACCCTTTATACAAACAGCATTCAGTCCATCTGCAAGAGTTGCTAGAATCCTAACAGTTTCAGCATTGCTGAAAAATCCGGGTCCCAAGTCTTCTCCAAGATGTAAGGCAAAGTCAAACTTTTAGCTGTGAGCCCCTGTACAAATGAAAAGTTAAACACTTCCAACATTCAATGGCACAGAATAAACATTAGCATTCCAAAAGGTACAAACAGGAAGATACAGAGTATTGGGAGCACAGCAAGTCTAACATCCAGCAGGGCTAACTTTGTGTCCTGTAGTTCCATGTCCAGCATCTGAAGCAATCTGTGGCACATTGTGAGCTCCAAAGGGCTTGTATGACTCCACCCCTATAGCACTTCCAGTGGTTACAGCTCCCACAGCTTCTCTCTTAGGCCTGCTTTGCTCCCTCCTTGCAGCTTTCCTCAGATGATCCACGTTCCTGGCTTTTGCAACCTTCTGAGGTCTCCAGGGCACCTTTTGCTTCACACTCACAGCCTTACACACTGCCCTCTCAGGGGCACACTGCCTGGCCTCCCAGGCCTTCTGAAATCGAGGTGGAAGCCTTTTAAACCTCAGAACTCTTGCATTCTGTATGCACCTAAAGCCAGTGCCACGTGGATAATGCCATGGTCTGCTGCCACCAGGAGCAGTAGCCAAGCTTTCCTCTCTCTTGGCCATAGGGGCTGAGTGCCTGAATTGCTGGGCACTCTGAACCCAATTCTGCGGAGCAAATTCTCTATGCTGCCGCAATTCTGGAACCTGGTGCAGCCGCAGCCACCATTCTGGAACACCGTGCTCTGCAGCTTTCTTCTCAAAGCAAAGTCTTTCACCTTTGCAGTTTTGAGGCTACAAAGGGTGGAGACTTTCTGCTTCTTATGATGCCCTCAGGCCATCTTTTCCATAGAAGGACTAAGGCAGTGGCTTTTAAGTCTGCTTCTTTCCCAAGTGCATACACACCCCTCGGAACCACTGTCTCTGTCTGTCTGCCTGCCTGTCTGACACAGGTGGCCCTGGAAGACATCACAGGCAAAGCCAGCAGCCTCTCGCACGATGTGAGCGAGGGGACACAGGACACAAACCATAACTGGTTGTCTGCTCCGCCCGCTGTGCTCTCGAGCCTTTCCCTCACCTGATGCAGGATGGGTGGTGAAGCCCCGGTCTCTGGCCCGAGCTGGGCTCTGACCCTGCTGCTCTCCATTCTCCGCCCTCAGAACTGAATGCACTGCAGGACGAGCTGCGCGGTTTTGGTGTCGTCATATTGGGCTTTCCCTGTAACCAGTTTGGAAGACAAGAACCAGGAAAGAACTCGGAGATCCTCCCTGGGCTCAAGTGAGCACCTGTGTAGGACCCTAGAGACCGCGCGTCTGGAAACTGCTAGGATGGGTGTCAGGCGAAGGGGCTGGAGGACATCCCCGCGGTGGTCTGGGTCCACCCTATGCGTTGGCGTTGCTCAAACCTTCCCCTCCCTTTGGTTCTCTAATGGTCAGAGTAGGGCAGGATCCAACGGAAAAGTCCGGGGTGGGAGGAGGGAATACAGGAAATGGAAATGAATCGGGAGCCGATGCTCAGAACACCACCTTCAGTTTTTGTGGAAGTCTTTGATGGCTCCTGATACCCACTTCCCAGAGGCTGCCTCCTGCAGCGCCCCCCTCCCTCACCTTCCCTGTCTCCAGCCTCCCTCTGCCTCTGATTTCCTTTTGCGAGTTGCTGGTGGCCCCTTCCCTCCCTCCTTGTTCTAATCCGTCCCCTTGGGAACACTCTGATTCCTTGCAGATACGTGCGTCCAGGCGGTGGCTTTGTCCCCAACTTCCAGCTCTTTGAGAAAGGCGATGTGAACGGGGAGAAGGAACAGAAGGTCTTCACCTTCCTGAAGGTGGGTGAGTGCAAGCTGGTCCGGTGGCAGTGCCCTAAAAGCTGGGGCTTCTGTCTCGAGCTGAGTTGCCTCTGCAGAAGGCGATTCTCAGATCAGCTGCAGGACTGTGGCAGTATCCATTGCTGAGGTTTTGCTTTAAATGGAGGTAGCACCTAACATAGTCGCCCTGCTGCGGAGAGCTAACCTCCCTGCTCAGTGTAACGATCCAGTCACCCGCGGTTACTTATGTCCCTAGCACGTGCAGTGATTGTGCTCCACAGCAGGTTAACGTGGCCTCTCCCTGAAAGGACTCAGCCACACAGACAGGGTGAGTGCAGTTAGGGTCAGAGCCACGGCATACCAGGGACAAAGACGTGTCCACTTGTCCCGAGTGCTGTCCACAGAACAAGACTGGGCCCAGGTGAGGTTTGCCCCCACCCACAGCAAACTGAAAAAAGAAAAGAAGATGAGGTGGACAAGTATCAACCTAGTGAATGTAGAAGACCTTAATGTATTTTAATCATTATTGTTAGGTTATACCGTATGAATTACATTTTCGTTGCTCAAAAACTGCTATCATTAATGCTGGAACTACGCCTACTATCGAAAAATTCCTTTAGTTTTTGAATTTGGGGTTTTAATAAATTTTTAATTGTTCTTATCAAAATGAATGTTGATCATTCTACATTCATTTTCAGAAAATGGCTCTTAAGCTTTTACTGGCCCCTGAGATTCTAGGAACTCCTATTTTAAGCCAACCCATCCTTTTTCTCCCAAAGTTGAAAGTGCACAGAGGCTACGACTTGCTCAGGAAACAGGAGACAGTCTTTGGATGATGCAGAAGCCCTGGCAGGAGGAGGGCCGGGGCGGGGTGCCTCCTCTTGAGGGTTATGGGTGCACTGCCAGTTGGCGGGTGGCTGGTGCGTAGGCGAGGATTCGGTGACATCTGTGCGTGACTGGAAGCACCTTGAGTGACGGTATCACAACATCTGTTGGCGGGCAGACCCTCGAGGGGTGGGGGAAGACGGACCACAGAGAAGCAGAAACACGCTTATCTCGCTTTTTCATTTCTCTGCTCCAGAACTCCTGCCCTCCGACCTCTGAACTGTTGGGGTCACCAGGTCTGCTCTTCTGGGACCCCATGAAGGTCCACGACATCCGCTGGAACTTTGAGAAGTTCCTGGTGGGGCCGGATGGGGTCCCCGTCATGCGCTGGTTCCACAAGGCTCCAGTCAGCGTGGTGAAGTCCGACATCCTGGAGTACCTGAAGCGGCTGGAAGCCCCGTAGGGAGAAGCAGCCTTCCGCCTCGCCCCAAGCACGAGTCTAACCCGGCCGACTCGGCTCCCATCCTTCCAGCTGGTCCCCATATCGTCAGAGCCTCTGCCTGTATGAGCCGCCCTGCATGGGCCTGGACGGATATGTAGGCGCACGCGTGTGTGCATGCGTATGTGTGTGTGTGCACGTGTACATGCATTCGTGTGCATGCATGTGTGTGTGTGCACGTGCGCGTGCGTGCGTGTGCATGTGTGTGTGCGCGTGCGTGTGTTTGAGGATTAAGGAAACAAAACTTCCCTACCCAAATCTCTGATCCTGAGGTACTAAGTTTCTCCCCGTCTAGTCCAGAGGAAAATCACATTTGAGGGTAATGGCAGACTCCACAGTGTCTTTCAAATAGCAACCCGGAAATTCGGAGGGATCGCCCCAGTCCGACTGTAAGCAGAGCCGAGCCTCGACTCCTGCCCCAGCGCAGCTCCTCGCACCCGCCCCTCCACCCTTCCCGCCCCGGCCTCCGGTCCGCACCTGCAGGACTCCGAGGCGGAGAGCAGAAGCCTGCTCCCGCGAAGCGAGGGCGTCTCCATGACGGTGGGTCCCAAAGCCCCTGGGCTGGACCCTCCCAGAACCTTCCCTGGTGCCTGTCCTTTGTGCATTCGGGCCACGGCACCCAGGCAGGGATGCCCCTTCGCGCTGAGTGACGGGCTCGCGCCTCTCCCTGCGGCTCCCCGGCTTTAAACGCATTGTCACCGCCTCAATTAAAGGAAACCGCAGCAACTGGGCTCCGTGTACCCATTTCCCAGACAGCGCCTGTGCCTCAGCGGGAGCGCTTCCTGTCGCGGGGTCTCTGCTCCTTGAGCTCTTTGCCCTTCTGTATTTTGTTTCTCCAAAAGTGCTCTCAAGGACTTTCCTCGTCACCGCCAAAAGCGGCAGGGGTCCTGGGAGCAAGCACAAGCTGCATAACAAGACCCTCCTGCTCAGAGGCGCGGAGGGTGCGCGGGAGCCGTGGGCCGGCGTGTATAACCAAACCCCAGCCCTCGACAGCACACTCCGATGTCAGAAGTCGGACTCGGGCCGGGCGCGGCCGTAACGCGGGCGTTGCTCTCTCAGCACGACTGTGACAGGCGCTTGCTCCCGAGCTCCGTTCTGCGCTGTAGAAGCGCAGGAAGGCCCGAGTCCTGCCGGCCGCCGGCGGGTCCGCAACCCCGGCTCACAGCGACCCCAGAAATGACTGGAGGACGGTTCTCAGGACACAGCGGACACGAAGCACCCACCTGGGTGCCTTGTCTACCTGGAGTCCAGTAAGGGAGAACGGATCCCCTAATTCTGGCCGCCGAACCCGGCCCCGGCCCCGCGCCGCGGTGAGAAAGGAGGGCTTTGGGCTGGGGATTTAGCTCAGCGGCAAAAGCGCCTGCCTGGCAAGCGCAAGGTCGTGAGTTCGGTTCCCGGTACCGGAGAAAAAAAAAAAAA
>NW_004955465.1:13762578-13768985 GCF_000276665.1 Chinchilla lanigera | reverse complement strand
GGGTCATAATTCAAATGCAAAGCCCTGCCAGAGAATAATGCACGGAACCGCTTCAATCAGTTTTCACATTCGTGCTGCATTAAAATGTTGGTAAGCACCCAGAACGTGTTTAGGACACGTACGGCCCGTCTAGAGCCCCACAGTGCGCAGCTCTGGAGCTGACTTCCTACGCTGAGATAGAGCATTAATGCTCCACTGCTAGCTACAAAGGGAAGCTAGACTCCAGGTGGCACACCTGCCGCGCTGGCCGGGCAGACGCTCTGCCCTGACCTGCACCCTGGTCCTGTGTTCGCCGTCTGAACGTCGTCCATCTGAACCCTCATAGAGAAGGAGCTGGAGCCCCTTCCAGGTGGTTAACTGGAAGCTCAAACACCACCCCCGAGCACATGAGAGACGACGGGGGGTTGGCACCAAATCCCAGAGTAGCCCAGCTTCACCCTGGGGGTCGAGGAACGTCCTTTTCGTCTCCCACTCGTCCACCCAGCAGTTCAGCACGCACGACTGCCTTCCATGTGCCAGCGCATTTCCAAAGGCCGGAGACACGGCAGGGAACAAAGCTAGCAAAAAGCTCTGCTCTAATGGACCCTGCCCTACCGAAAAATCTACACAACTACACATAATAACAAAGACAGAAAGAACTGAATATGTACAATAAGTGAATTTACAAGAACTGATGAAGTCTATGGAGAAAAATAAAGTGAGGAAAGGGTGTTGGGAGCGTACAGGGTGGGGCAGGGCAGTCAGAAAGCTTCCCCTCAACTCTTGGGTACATTCACTGGCAAATGTTCTCAAAATTTTAAGGAATAGTATCATAGCATGGCTACGATACTACGCTATGCCCCATAAGTAGCAAGATAAAATAATTACAAAGGTGTCCTTTGTGCAGGGTCTCTCTCTTTCCCTCTCGGTGGGGCCTGGTTGAAGCCCCATTCACTACCCCAGCCTCCGCTGCCCCTCCTGGTGGCCAAGGTGCTTTGGCTTAGTTGCTTCAGCTCCAGGGCATCACCTGACACATTGTGACAGAAAACAGGGACAGCGTTCCTGACCCTGGTGGGAGGACTTGAGCAAACACCCATGAACACCTGAGCAGACATCCGGCACATAAGTAAGCGGGCAACAGCCTCAGGATGCTGGGTTTATATCTCTCGTCTCATTTCCCACATAGCTGTGTGGGGCCAAGGGTTGAATCCTCCTACAGCCCCCCGGGGAATGGTTCTCAGGTTATGGATGGATCGTCAGGGCAGGTTGAGGATGGCGTCACGGGACTCGGGAAGGTATGGGCACATCTTACCGTGGGACCTGTGACGGTGACTTCCTTAGAAATAGGTTCTTTGCAGGAATGTCACACTGGATCAGGGTGACCATAATCCAGGACTGTGGTTTTATAGAAGGAAAGTGGGACGCAGGGACCCAGGCATACCGGAAAAGGGGCTGCCACCAAGGCGCCCAGGGTGCAGGCCCTGGCCGCAAGCCAGGAGTCACTACTGCTGACTTCGAACTGCAGGAGGCCTTTGTCTCAGACGGAACTCCTACGTGGGGCTCCGAGGAAGCAGACTAAATCAACAGCCATTACTTCTGAAGAAAAGCAGACTGGTCGGGTCATAATTCAAATGCAAAGCCCTGCCAGAGAATAATGCACGGAACCGCTTCAATCAGTTTTCACATTCGTGCTGCATTAAAATGTTCGTAAGCATGCAGAATGTGTTTAGGACACGTACGGCCCGTCTAGAGCCCCACAGTGCGCAGCTCTGGAGCTGATTTCCTACGCTGAGATAGACGATGCTCCCTGCCACTCCAAAGCGAAAGTAGACTCCGCGAGGACGCCGGCGGAGGGGGGCATCTGCAGGTTTAGCTGTGACAGCTCTCTTAGCCTCGGGCTCCCGAGAAGTTGTCTCATCCTCAGACCCTTAACCGGGAGCTGTTCAGGGCCGGGGGTTTCTGTAGGCAGGAGGCGCGGACAGGCCCCGACGCGCCCCGCAGCGCCCAGCCCCGACCCGTCTCCGGGGGCCTGGGTGAGCGGCCGGCGGGTTCCGAGTCCCGCAGGTCCGGCTCCCGGGAGCTGTGCGCCTGCCGCAGAGTCTCACAGTCGGTTCCCCCGCCCTGGGGACAGCGCGCGGTGGCATGCATGCGTCCGCGAGAGCCGTGCGCGGGTCCAAGGCGAGGCTTTCATCAGCAGAGAGGCAGACGTTCTCACCGGCTGCTCGGCCACCACGCTGCCTGGAGCTGCAGGCCGGGTCCTTCTGAGGCCCTCGCACCTCGCCCCACAGCTCGCTGTGGCCCACAACGACGCCGGCCGCGCCCTCGCCGGGCCGGGCCGCGCGGGTCTGTAGGAGTTCGTGGCGGCCGGCGGGGACGGCCGCGGTTTGGGACTCCGAGGGCGGTGCCGGGCGCGCGGCCCGCACAACTCGGAGCAGGTCCCCATCCGGTATCCCAGGTAGCGTGGCCGAGCGGTCTAAGGCGCTGGATTAAGGCTCCAGTCTCTTCGGGGGCGTGGGTTCGAATCCCACCGCTGCCAAGTTTATTGCAGGTTGTTGCAGCTAGACAGCGGGACCTGACCCCAAACCCTACTTCCTCATGGGGAAGGACAGCTGTGGCCTTCAGGGGAACCCTTTCTTTAAAGTGGTGTCCGAGGGGACAATTTAAAAAAAATTTTTTTCCCACAGAAATAAGTGGAACACGGTTTGAACGCTCCGCGGTCCGAGGGGACAATTTTTAAAAAATTTTTTTCCCACAGAAATAAGTGGAACACGGTTTGAACGCTCCGCGGGGCGAGTTCCCAGCGAGAACCCGGGCGGCGCGGTTCCGCCGGGCAGGAGGTCCGGCCGCGCGAGGCCCAGGCCTGCGCCCGGGGCACTGTGCGTCGAAGCCGGCGGTGACCGCGTGCTCTCCTCGCCTCTGTCTCCCTGGTGTCCTGTTCTTGGCTACTTCGAAAGGGCGGCGGCCACCTTCCGCGGTGAAAGGGCGGGGCGGCTCGCATCCCGCGCTCAGGTGGGCGGCCGCAGAGAGCCTCCTGGGGCCAGCGCTAAAGCGAACCACGCGTGCCGCGGGCGTTCTGGGGGCCGCGGACCTCCTTTCTGAAATGTCACCGACTCATCCTCCTGTAGGCCATGCCCCGGCTGCTCCTCAGCACCCTGACCCACAGGACACTGGAACAGGCACAATTACCAGCGGTTCGTGTCCCACTGAGACCAGATGTCGCCACGAGTTCTTCACATGTTGTCATTACACTCTCAGCTATACCCAAGGAAACGCCTGTCAGCCACCGTTTACAGAGAAGGAAAGGAGCTGTGACCCCTTCCTCCCCTGCCGAATTCACAGAGACTGAAGGTGGAGGGGCAAACGGCAGCTTGGAAAATGTCGCCTTCCCCGCAACATCTGCATTCTATCCCGGACTGTGAATATTACCCGGAATGGCAAAAAAAAAAAAAAAAGTCTTAGAGGGAATTTGAAGGATCTTGAGGCGGGGATTGCTCGGGCCTAAATGCCATGGCAAGCTCCTGTAGCAGAGGTACAGGGCGATCCCTGAGGCCGGATGCCACCACAAGCCAGGGACTTCCGGCGGCCACTGCAGCCAGGTGCGGCAGCACAGCGCACAGCCTTGTCCACGGACTTCTGGCTTCTAAAAGTATAAGTGAATATATTTCTGTTGCTTTAGGGTGCCAAATTCGTGGTAATCTTTTACAGAAGCCCCAGGACACTAAGGCATATCTTTAAGGACTCCCGCACAGCCGTACACCAGCACTGTTTTCAGCTGTTTTGTTTGGGCCTGTCAGTCTGATAGTCTGATGTACCATTTTCCTGCAGTTCTACAGTTTCATTGTACAGTTTCTTTCCTTCCGAGTGATGTTAACCATCTCTTTGTGTCTTTACCAGCCATTTGTCCCCGTCCCGTGAAGTTGGCGTTCACCTTCTTTGCAGTTTTTCCTGTGAGTTGACTTTGCTAGCCGGGGCTGGCGCAACTGTACCTCAGGAAAATCCAGCTCCCTGAATACGAATTGCAAATGCACCCCAAGGCACCTCCCTTTAGCTTTTCCGTTTTTCCACTTTGCTGACACATTTTTAAGCAGATGGGGGTAAATCCAGGCAGATCTTTTTTCAATGCAGTGAATTACATCCAGCTACCATTTTGTGTGAAAAAGTAGTTTTCCATGCAAAAATTATACAAAGCTTCTGTGCAGACATTTCTGGTAATTATATTCACAGGTTTCTATTTTTTTTTTTTTTTTTCCGGTACAGGGAATCAAACTTATGACCTTGCACTTGCCAGGCAGGCACTGTGCTGCTGAGCTAAATCCCCAGTCCCAGGGTTTCTGTTCTTTACCTTTAAAATTTGTGCCTACTTGGAATTTATTTTAGTATCATGGATGGCATGCAGAGTTAAGCTTTCTTCCTCCAGGACGGCAATCCAGTTAGTCCAACGCCGTGTTTTGAACAATCCATCTGTTCACTGACTGGAATTGTTACCTTTACCAGGCTCTCAAATTTAGATATGCATTTTTCCAAATTTGGACTTTTTGTTTTGTGACAGTGATTACAAATGGAGTCTTCAACATTTGTTTTCCAATTCAAATGTTTGGCCTAAGCATGGCTCGTTTTCTCTGTTGCAATGTCTGGATGTCATTTACCGAATCCAGTGTTGAAATAAGTTCAAATTTGGGAGTCCAGCATCGGTAGCATTTACAACTCTGTTTATAAAGCAGCAGTTACTAGCTTCAAATGCATTACCAATCCGGACGAATGGTTTTGTAATTTGAATGGCAGCTTTTGACCAGGCTCACACTGACGCAGGACAAACTTATTACTTTGGCAGAGATTTTTGTGATCACTTCCCTCACCATCCCTTGGCTGTACTTTTTGGTAGAGCTGACCCCAGTGACTGTGCCTTGATTTTGACAGCTGCTGTGTTTCCCTTGAATCCACCCTGGTCTTGGTGAGAATTCCTTCGGAGACGGTGCTGACCGCCCCCCTCCCCAGCTGCGTTCTTCTTTTGCCTGGAATCCTGCTCTGCTTGCTGTCTCCCTGGTCCCAGGGAAGTGATCAGTGGCGCCGTTAGCACTTTCAGTCACGGTCGAGCAGTGGAGAGTTTAGAAGATCATCTGGAGGCCATGTTTCATTTGATCTTCTCTGTTTTGTAGGTGACGGCTACCATCTCCACTATTGTACAAGATCTCTTACTGGGAGTTGTACTTCCACAGAATTTCAAGAGACCACAGTTACAAAGTTGTACAGGGAAAATACAAAACAAAACACACAAGAGTAAAACAAATTTAGTTTGTGGAACAGTTTTGAACAAAGAAACATAATTTTAGTCATAACAGTTTTCACCAAAGATAAACAAGAAACAATGTTACTGTAGAACTAGCCAGTCTTTTTGTAAGTTTGCTTTCAAATGCTTCAGAGCGAAATCAAAACTGTGCATGGCCAAAGACTTGGAATAGCCATGATTATAATTTGATGAGAGGCTAGGGAAATAGCTCAGCAGCACAAGTATCTGCCCGGCAATTGCAAGGTCCTGAATTTGATTCCCAGTATTGAAGGAAAACAACAAGTACTTTAATTTGAGTGAGAGTTCAGCAATTGACAAGACAATTCAGTTATCTTTATTTTATATAACTTTTTTTTAAAAAAGTCATTACTGATGATGTATCAGACACACTGGGAGTCGCCTTTGATTATAGGTGTAATTTTCTTCAGTAGTGGGGACTGAGCCCAAGGTTGCGCTCAGCCTTTAAATTTTTTTTTTTTTTTAAATTTTGAGGCAGGGTCTCAGTAATTGCCCAGATTGGGCTTGAAATTCTGATGCTCCTGCCTCAGCCTCCCAGAATGCTGGAATGACAGGCATGCATCACCTTGCCGACCTATGTCCAATCTTTTAAGTCATCCAAGTAGCGCTGCCTTTAACAGCTCCGACCAAAAAAGGCACATCTTCAGACTTGCACAAGTTAGGAAACAGTGTGAACGACCACAGGCAGACTTATTACCCGATACGTGAGTGCCTCGAAGCAGACACCACAGAGTGGATTCTAGACGGGGAGACAGGCTAAACTGTGGGTCTTCCCTCTACGGGATCAAAAACCAATTGTTAGCTTAACGCGCCCCCTAGTGGTCCAACTTTCAACCTAGGTTTGAAGCTCCTCACCGCGGAGAGGGGCTTCAGCGCTCCAACTTCCCGGCCCCGCCCCGGAGCGCGCCGGACGCCGGAACCCGGACGCCGGAGCACGTGCACGAGCGCGCCGCGCCCGGAAGCCGCTGCAGCCCCTCCTTCCGCGGCTGTTAGCTCGAGAGCGCGCTCCCCCTGCCCGCCCTGTGTGACGGCAAACTCCACCTCCACGACATCCCCGACGGGACTTCGCTTCGTCCCTTCAGCCCGAGTCCGGTCCCGCTGCTGCGCCCCCGCCCCCGCCCCC
>NW_004955465.1:13741656-13762294 GCF_000276665.1 Chinchilla lanigera | reverse complement strand
CCCCTCCCCTCCGCGCGCCGCCCCTTCGCGCTCCCACGCACCGCCTGCTCAGCCGGACTCCGTCCGCCCCTTCGTGGGGGGCAGGCAGAAGGCATCGTCCACGTCCGCGCTCTGTGCCCCTTGCTGACCTTTCCCACACTGAAGAACGCCTGGACCTCACGTGCCAGACCCTGCGCATTTCACCAAGGAGTTCCTACACCTCGCCACTCCCACTCGGGGTATCGTCCTTTCCTCTTCCACCAAAGACAAGACGCACATCGGGACACGGCTTTTGCTGGTTATCTCTGTTCGACCCTCAGCCTGAAATGCATCTGGCACCTCCTGCATCCCTGAGGAAGACCCTACATGGATTTACCACGCTGACTGCCCTCACTCAGACAAAATGTTCCTCTTTCTCTCACATTTAACAGAGGAGATGAGAAAGGTGGGTTTAAAATGGTACATCGGCAGCTGGGCGTGGTCGAATGTGCTTGTAATCCCAGTACTTAGAGGCTGAGGCAGGAGGATCACTTCAAGTTCTAGGCCAGGCTGGGCTATATGGTGAGTTCACGGCCAGCCTGAACTGGATAGTCAGACTCTGGCTCAAAAAGCCAAAAACAATAAGTAAATAAATAAAGTGGTAAATTATGACAAGATTCATGAAATCACCCAAAGACTGGACAAAAATCCAGTGGCTTTCATGAGAGATTTACTGAGGCCATTTTAAAATACAACAATCTAGGTCTCCATTCAGAGCCAGGAAAGTGATACCTACACACACTTTAATTCCCATCCACAATGTCAGATATAAAGAAAGGCAGCCAGCTGTGGTGGCGCATGCCTGTAAACTCAGGAGGCTGAGGCAGGAGGATCACCAAGAATTCAAGGCCAGGCTGGGCTATATAGTGAGTTCAAGGCAAGTGTGAACTGCAGAGACCCACCAAGGCCCCAGGGGGGGCACACATGCTGGCCCAGCCCAGGCAGGACCCTCAGCAACCCAGCAAGGGTCCCGCATGGTGGGCAGGCGGGAGCAGCTGTGAGAAAGTCTGAAGCAGCAGTGAGAATATGAGCCAGCAGTTGGTCGGTTAGGTGAGCCAGTGCTGTGCTTTGGCACGCAGACACTGACTGAATAGAAGCAGGTGGGTGGGGGCCGCCCTTTTCTCTTTATCACAGGGCTTGGGGAGAACTCCAGCAGACGACCATGCCCAGCCCCACATCCATAGGCCAAGACCGGCTCCACACCCTGCACAGATCCCACTGTAACCTTGGCTGCCGGGCACAGCACATTTCTGATCTGACTCGATGTATCATAGAACTGCCAACACCGGAGGAATTTTACTAGTTTTATTTTCTCTGCTTGTCTGATTGGTTTTCCTTTTTCTCTCTGGTTGGAGTTTTTTTGTGTGTGTGGTTATTTTTGTTTTTTCTCTGCTTTTTTTCCTTCTTTTGTGACTCAGATTTCTCACCTTTTCGTTTTCTTCTACTCATCTTTTCTCTTTCATCACCTATCTCGCTTGATTTTGTGATACTTTCATGTGAGCAGACATTGCCTCTTCTCTTTCGGGTTCACTCCCATGTTCCTCTGTGATCTCCATTCTTTCCCTTCTGTGTCTGCCAGTTTCCCACAATTTGGGTGACCCTCCTTTGCGCCCCAGCCTTGCTCCTGCTCTACTGGACCTAATTCATCTCTCCACCTTTCCCCCATCCTTAGCCCTTCCCTCAACAACAGGGTCACATCACTCCAGTAAGGGGGAATCACTACATGCAAGTTCCTGGTATATGTTGGATTTTGTTATATAAATGTAGAATTTACTCCTATTGTTAAAGGTATCAGGTCAATAGTTACTTACCACAGTTAGTAGTCAGGCTGTGTTTGAGACTATGGTTATTGCTAACTGCACTACTTTAGCCAGGATGGCATATCTGTTATAATCAGTTTTTCTCCCTTGTATGACAACACTTTGACTTTATGGGGTTATAACCATCACCATGGTCCAGTACCAAAGGACTGGGTGCTGAGCCAAATAGATAGAAAATTCTTATTCTTAGTACATTGGGAAGGTAGGTTCTTGGGGTAGACACAAAGATCAAGAACCACCTACATCTGCAGGCATGGTTGCCCATACCTGTAATCCCAGCATTCAGGAGACTGAGGCAGAAGGATTGTTGTGAATTTGAGGCCAGCCTGGGCTACAAAGTGAGTTCAAGGCAGGCTAGGACTACATAGTGAGACTCTATCTCAAAAAGACAAAAATAAATAAAGACAGAAAGAAAAGAAAAGAAGAAACACCTACATTTAGAAGACATTCCTGAGGGTCAGACATTTCCTAGAGAAGCCACAATACTAAGGATAAAGCTATCTACCATAATAAATCTACAAGCATGAATGCAGAAAACAAAATAAAATAAAAAACAAAAAAATTACTAGATACAGAAGCAAAATGCAATCCCAGATCCCAAGCCCACCCAGGACAAGTCCAGAGCACAATGAGATAGATGAAATTAGAAGCCACCTACTGGAACTTTCTGAAATGATAGCAACAGAAGTGAAAAAATAAATGGAAGAGGCTATAGAAAAAAAAAAATCTCTAAGGTGCAAAAAGAAATGATGATCAAGATGAAAGACATTAAAGCAAACACAGATAAAAAAATAGAGGAGCTCAGGAAGATGATGGAAACCATAAATGCCCAACATAGAAAAGAAATGGAATCCATGAAGCAGATCCAAACAGAAATCTAGGAGATAAAAAACTCCACTGAAAGTGTATGTGATGGATTGAATGAAAATGAGGATAAAATATCATATCTAGAAGACAAGATTGTGGCTAGTGACCAGGAGAAGAAAGATATCTTAAAAATAGCAAGAGACCTTGAAAAACCAATCCAACAGCTACAAGATGAAGCAGACAAAAACAACATAAGATTGGAGTCTGTGAGAAAGCTGGAGACAGTGAGAAAGCCATTAAAAAACTTCCTCACAGAAGTAATAGCAGACAGCTTTCCAAACATCAGTAAAGAATTTGACATAGAAATCAGTGAAGCATATAGACCTCCAAATAGCCATGAACAAAATAAATCTACACCAAGGCATAAAATAATCAAGATGCAGTTCAGCACAAGTACAGAATGTTAAAATTGGCTAGAGAAAAGAAACAAATTACCTGTAAATGAAAGCCCATCAGAATCACAGCAGACTTCTCAACACAAACCCTTAAGGAGAGCTTGTAGTCAATATGGAAGTATTAATAATTGTTATTCTCCTATTTTGTTTTGAAATTTTGATTGATTTTTCCATAAAAGAAAAGAAAGGAAGAAAGAAAAGATCTAAAATTTGGGAGATGGGCCACATATCAAGAAAACCTTATTTATACAACCTCCCAAGGTCTTTAATAATAGCAATGATGATATTTTTTTAAAAAACAGAATAAATATGAGCCACTGGCATCTGCCCCTGTGGGCATTCAGAGAAAAAGGCAAAACCTCAACAAGGTTTCCTCACGAATGTTTTAAGCAGGGGCTCAGGGCAGTCTTCATCTGGACACAGGAGCAAGACAGTCAGCTCTGTGGGAACATACGAGGCCTTTAGCTCCTTCCTGTGTCTCTTAGGGAGGTCGGTGGCCAAACCACGGTGTCTCATACCTCTGCCTTAGACCTTAGGAACAGCTTTAACACATTTCTCTCCAGGACTGCCAACACATCCTGTTGGGGACCACGGATTATATATTGAGTCTAGGGCTGACCAAGGCCATCCTTGTGCTGCCCTTTGAGCCAGACTGGAACTCAGAAGCTCGCTGCTTTCTTCTGGTCACAGTTGAAGTCCTGCAGCTAGTGGTGCTGTGCGCTCACAGGGTAGGAGGACGATAAGGATCTTTAAGACAATGTGGTGCCAGTAGGAAATAGTTTTCCCTGCAGACACTACGGTCTCCTTATTGCCCCTGTCTCGTCCCTGCCAGAATGCTTGTTCTTCTTCCTGGCCCACTGTAGTCGGCTGTACTGCTCCCCAGAACACTGCCTTCGCCCATTGCCCTTGACACAGACGTGATCAATAAATACCGAGGTCTGGCTCCCCGTGAGCAGCTGGCCACCCTAGTTCCCTGCTGCATTCCCGTTTTGTCTCTTGCTGTTACTTTTTGCTCTGCCTCCCTGCCTGCCGTCCCCTTAGTGCCTAACCGACACAGTATTTCCGCAGTACCACCAGACACCTCTCATTCACAGTTTATGAGCTTAAAATGCTTTCATTGCTATTCCTCTTGACCCCAGTTCTCAAAATCTTTTAACCTTTATTTTGACAGATCCCAACTCATTTGAGTGATTCTTCCTCAGGGATTCTGTGACAGTTCACACATTTTTGGACAGGCATTAACCTAAGACCTCCTGTCTCTTTCCCTAAACCTGATCCAATATGTTCGTGACCTTCACTGTACAGCTTCCTCTAAATCTATGCACAACACACTGTTCAATTACTTAACTTCGCAGCAGCAAAAGGATATTGGGGATCTCCAGACAAGAGCCAGTCCTTTCAGGCTGAGGTCGCTTACTTTAGACTTCACACCAGCCCCTCTCCTAAGGGAACCAAACAAGACTACAGAACTCACCACTCGGATTCTCTCTGCACAATCAAATCTGATCTCTCCGCTTGGGGGGTTGCTACTTACGCACTTTTGACTGTAGACCCCAAACTTTGGGTTCATAACTAAACCCTTATATGAAGCTACCTTGAGAGATCCAGCCACTCTCTCCTCTCCTCCTCTCTCTTCTGCTTTGAACCAACTCAAATGGGCCCTCACCTCTGTACTGGCTCTTAATCTCCTCAGCCTGATAAATCTTTCCACTTACCTATGGATGCCAAAAAGGAATTCACCCCAGGGCTCCTAGCTCAACTTCTTGGCCCAGAAATGCAACTTACAGCATACTTCTCAAAACAGTTGGGCAAGAAGGTTCTGGGGTCCAGGCTACCTCTGCGTTTTGGCAGAAGTAGTCCTCCTAATTGTACAAAGCCCTAGGCTTGTTCTATTCCAATATCTTACAGAGACAGTGCTAAATGTCCTAGTTTTTCTCAAGGACGTTAATATCTCAGGGCACCAACATTATGCTTTCTGTTTTATAATAATTTTTGCCTTTATCTGGACAGATCACAGCACCCAAAACTCTCAAATCATTTGAACCTTTCTTCCAATGGGCTAATTTGGAACAATTTTGTTTAGTCTTTAGCAAAACAAAATTAAGAGACTTAATTTGGTCTCAGACCTTAGGCCTTTGGTTTGGTTTCTACATATCACTAAACTGTAACAGTGATAATTTACATTTATATCTTTAGTCTTAAAGGAAATGTTTTAGCCCCAGAGGACGTAACTAAATTGGTACCACTGGTAATTGGGTTCTGCAATTTAAAAGACAGAATAATTCTCTAGTGTGGTGATCCCCACTGAAGTCTGCATGTGAGTTATTTAGGGGACAAATCAAGACAGTTTCTTGGGATTTGTCCCCAGAGATTTTTATTCTTGTTTGTTCAGGGTCCCGGAAATGAGCATTTTTAACAAGCATAGCAACTGATTTTGAAGCAAGTGAGCCACATTTGAAAAATTCTGGATCAAAATATTACAGAGATGAAATGAAGGTCCCTCCCCCATGCCATCCACATTTCCATGCTGATTCACACACATTCATTCCCCCTATTGTCATCCTGGGGACAGCAGGAGTGGCTTGTTGGAAGCTGGCTATATTCCAGGGGTTTCTAGACACAGTCTTGCAAGATTAACCAACCCAACCGAAGTATGAAGAAGAGAGGCTGCCATAGCTCTGACCGATAACTGAGTCCTGACAGCCCCTCATAACCACTGCAGGGCAGCTTGGAGAGAGAGCTTCGAGGCGCTGGGACCAAACCCAAGGCCTCACACATGCCAGGCAAGTGTTCTACCCCAGAGCTACTCCCCTGCCCACCGTCAGGCACCTTTAAAGGTCTACTTTTCCTGAAGGGTGACTTGCTCTGAGATAAGCTTCATGTGGTGGAAATGGGTTGAAATCGCATCAGATTATATAAGAAGCAAAAGAAAGATCTTAAATTAATTAGCCTTGCGCTGGAGTCGTTGAAAAAGAGAACCTATATCTTCTCAACAAACTTTCAATACTAAAAAGACCAAATAAACAAGCGCCTTAAACACTATAGACGTGATAAAAACATGTTTATTCATGACATTTGCAAAGCATTCACTTAGTATTTGGACAAGTTACTTCACTTCTTTAAGCTTCAAGTTCCTCAACTGTAAAACAAGGAGGGTAGTGGTGCCACCGCACAGAGCTGTGAAGACATGATATAATTCATGTGATGCGTCTAGCACGTGTTGAACTATTCTTGTCATTGTTGTCATTAACATAATGTGTTTGCTTTCTGAAAATTGGTGGGATAAATTTCACTCTCTCTTGTTATTAAAATGGGACTAATGAGTGGAAAAACTGACATCATCTATAATCACAGCCAAAATGGCAAACTCAGACTGAAGATGTTTCCCCAAGGGGCATCAGTCACCAGTGACTGTCTCCAGGCATCAGCGGCACATTGGGCGGCAGCTGGTCTTATCTGCCTTTGACTCTGACTTGAGGCCACGAGAGAATATTCTCTGCCTCCAGAACTGGCCTGCCTGCCCTGCCACAACAAGACCTTTGGAGGTTCTTGCTGGAGCCCCGGCCCGACTGCACCCGCTGCCCTGTCTCAGAGCCTTGAGATCCAGGTCCTCTGAAGCCTTCTCCTGGTGAGGCTTCCCGAGCCCATCAAACCTGCTTACTGTGTGTCCCAGTGAAAAGAGGTATGTTCCAGTGATGCCTCTTTTCCACCAACACAAGCTTACTTAGCTTAGGTTTTCTGGAGCTTTGCTTGGTTTTGAGAGAGTCAATGGCAGTTCTGAGTTGCACAAGCCCAGTCAGGCAGGAGCCTGCGTGAGCCGAGTCAGTTCTGATTATGCCAAACCATGGCCACCACTCCCACATCTGCCTCAGAATTCTGCCAGGAAGGTCCAGTGGCCTCAGAGAAAGGAAGGAAGGAGAGAGCAGGTTAAGCCACTAAACATCGGTTTTCTGAAAGCCGACACTTTGAAGATCAATTTGATTGTCAAACAATAGAAATAACACCTGACAAGCCAAAATATTTTTTTTTGTTTGGTTTTTTTTTTTGGTTTTTCTCCGGTACTGGGAACCGAACTCACGACCTTGCGCTTGCCAGGCAGGCGCTTTGCCGCTGAGCTAAATCCCCAGCCCCAAGCCAAAATATTGAGGTGCTTTTTGAGGGGACAGGATCTTGATTTGCAATTTTCCTGTTACTTTCTATGCAAATGCACTAACTTCCTTCCTCCTGCACTTAGTGCCTTATCTGTGTTTGCGGACACTGCTCTGCCACCGCCTCTGTCTCCGTATGTGTTCCTGTCCCCGCTTTTGGGGTCCAAACAGCTGCAACAAACCTTCTAGTACACATGCAGGTAGTTCATGATTTTATGAATGGGTACCTGGCCACATTCACCCAGAAGTATCTGGGAGAGACAGGAGTCCATCTCAGGGAAGGTGGACTCTCAAGCTGGTCCTTATAGACCAAATTTAAGACTGACCTTTCTAGAGGATCTTGGTTAAATTACTGGTTCCAAGCAGTAATCACATTTATGTCCCTTTCTGTTAATTGCATTTCCACTCTCTGAGCATTCAGACTGAAATTTCAGTGTCTATTAATACCTTCCTCTACATTACACTTGTGCCTTGCTCTTGGTTCCCACCACCATCTCAGCTGGTCTTCATGGTGGCTCCGGGGGGCCTTCCCGAGAAGCCAGGAGCCTTCCCAAGGGTCTTCTGCCTTCTGGTCTCTTCTGTGATGCCCCCTTCTGCTTCCATAGGAAGAGCTCTGAAGTCTGCTCCAGCCATTCCATACCCCTCCTGCGAAGCTTCTTCTGATCAGGCTGTTCAGCCTAGTGCACAGGATTTTCCATGTCCTGGATTCAAGTTATTTTTGCAACCTTACTGAGGATATAGCTCAGCAGCACAAGCGCCTGTCTTGCAAGCTCAAGATCCTGAGTTCAATTCCCAGTACCAAAAAAAAAAGAAAGAAAGAAAAAAAAAAAAAAAAAAAAAAAAAAAAAAGAAAGAAAGAAAGAGAAAAATATATTTCTGCAATCTGGTTTTCCACTACACCATTTATTTTTTTGGGTACCAGGAATTGAACTAACAACCTCACTTGCTAGGCAGGTGCTGTGCCACTAAGCTATATCCTTGGCCTCTGTCACTTTTTTTTTTTTTTGTCTTTTTGAGACAGGGTCTTACTATGCAATTCAGGCTTGTCTTGAGCTCACTTTGTAGCCCAGGCTGGCCTTGAACTCCCAATGATCCTCCTGTCTCAACCTCCTGAGTGATGGGATTACAGGTGTGCGCCACCACACCCAGCTTTTTACATTAGTTTTTTAATGCTGTGCCTGCATTCACATTTATCAGGTTGCTAAACTTGTCAGAGGGAAATTAATATGCTTGGCTCAGCCACTTCCTATGTCAATAACTGATGATGTGTGTTTTTCATCCTTTCAAACAATGTATACTTCTAATGCCCCTAGACATTGTTTATAAATATTGATGCTTTCTCATTTTAATTTTTATTAAAATATATGTCCCAGGTTTTAAAAAATACTATGAGTTTGCCATGAAAAGCAGCAGTTCCCTTCCCCATCACTCTCAATGCCTATTCACCAAAGGAAACACATCCTTAATAATTTCAATGTTTTTTCTATTTACCTATGTTTCTTAATCAACTTTCCTCCATTTGGATTTTTTCAGGTTCAAATATTATTAATCCATTATATACTGTGAAAAATGAGACTTTCCAACCCTTATATAGTAAAGAAAGTGGAAACCCACCCTCCAAATACTGGTGCACCCCAGTTCAGCATTGAGGGTCTGCACCTTCATGACCGCAGCGGGGTTGCAACATGTACTGTGCGTACCTAGAAAGTTCCTCTCTGTTCTGCCATGTCAGGTGTGGCTGATAGTTCCAGCTTGTCTTTGTTGTTGTTTTAGTTACTTTCCCCAGTCATCCAAGTTCTCCCTTCCTCTTCCAGTGTGTTTTCTCTCTCCTGATGTCTTTCTCTTTTTCTGCTCACTCCTTCATTTTAGTGGGATCCTAACCCTCATCCTTTAGTTGCTTTGTAAAAATAATGGTATCTGGGAAATAAAACTGGGAGATTTTACATGCCTTAAAATGCTGTACGATGTTCCAGCTCCATTGATTTGTTATAGATATATTGCTAGGTTACAAATAATTTTCCTTCAGAGCTTTTAATCATTACCTCTTGCCTTCTCACTTCCTCTGGTACTGTTAGGAGCTATAGCGCCGTTCCTCTTCCTTTCTCAAAACTAAGAATGAGAGAGCTTCCATTTTATATCTATATCTCAGCTCTGGAAGTCTTTGTGATCTTCTAATCTCAATTAGTCTGAAATTTATAAATAATACAACTAGATGTAAGTTTCTTTCCTTTGAATTTGTTGGCTGTCTGGTCACATGTCCTTTAGGTATTTAAAAAAAAATTTTTTTTGAGACAGGGTCTCACTATGCAGTTCAGATTGTCTTGAACTCACTATGTAGCCTCAGACTTTTGGTGCTTCTCCTGCCTGAGCCTCCCAAGCACTGGAATTACAGATGTGCACCACCACACCCAGCAAATTCTTTTTCTAAGCATTCACTTAATATTAGAATTGGACTCTGCAGTGTACGCTCTTTCTTGTTAGGAGACTACTGTTTAGATTTGAGCCTTTTAAAAGTTTATGTTAGCAATACAGAATGGTGAGGTTCATTTCAGGAGTTTGGTATATGCATTTAACATATCTTGATCATTTTCAGATTTGGACTTCGGTGAGGGAAGAGGAGACACTTATTCTTTAACATCCATTTTTCATAGAGCAAATAAATTTCATTAGATTCACCTAGACAGGAAATGTGTAGGAGGAAAATCTCTAGTTTATTTTAGCTCTATCATTCATAGTTTTGAGAAAGAAGAAGAATTTGTCACATTGGTAGCTGTCACACTTTGGGTCTCCGATGTCCCCTAAAGGCATCATAGTACAGTATTCTCTCCAGGCTGGCTCTGTGAGGAGAGAGAGAACCTATCGGCGGTGGTGCCTGGCAGAGGTCTCTGTGTCACTGGGGACATGTTCTCCAAGGGGATGGCGGACGCCGGCCCCTCCCCATTGTTTCCTGGCTGTGAGGTGAGCAGCTTTGCTGTGATGTGCTTCCACCATGGCGTGCTTCCTCACCCCAAACCCAAATCAAGGGGCTAAGAGACCATGGGTTGGAACCCCCAAATTATGGGCCCAAATACTCCATTTCTGTGTACAAGTTGGTCATGTTGGGTATTTTGTTATAGTAACAGGAATCTGATTAACACTGAGCACTGGGGTGCCCTATAAACTTGACAGATGGGGTGATCATGCTCAGCTCAGCTACTTCCCTGTGTTGACTTTGGTCTGTCACCAGGATTCATTCTGCTCCACCCTGCCAAACCCTGAAGTACAGGCACATACTCCTCCTCGCCCCTGTGTGTATGTGTGCGTGCAGTGGGGGCTGCCCAAGTGTGCCAACGACTGCTACCTACGCCCCGCCAAAGATGGCAGAAAGCAAGATGATTCGATTGAGTGGCTAAAATTACAACCTCCAAAGAGCACTAGTAACAGTAATAATGTAAACATCTGATTTTTGTCTCCATCTCTACTGTCTGTATGTACTGGAGTTTGTTTTTCCTCTTACCTGCTGAAGGACATCTCAGTTGCTTTCATATTTTGGCATCTAAGAATAAAGCAGCTATAAACATGTTTGCAAGTGTGGACCTAACTTTTCAGCTCTTTTGGGTAATGCAAGAGGTGCAATTTCTGGTAAAACTACAGAGACCAAATGTACCTTTGGTTACACACTTTTGTAAGTTTTATAAGAAATCACCGAGCTGTCTTAGGTTCCTGTGCGATTGTGTGTTCTGGCCAGTCAGGGAGAGAGCTCCTGCTCCTCCATGTCTGCACCGATGGGGGCGCCATGCCACCTCACTGTTGCTTTACCGTGCATTTTCCCAGCGACATGTGCAGCACATTTCCTTTTCTATTTTAATGTGATATCAGTAGATATTATTAAAGAAAATATAATGAAGTGTCCTTCTATGAAAAAATAAAGCAAAGTTTCATAACAAAATAGAGACTAACAATCCTTAATACACTGTATCATAATATTCAGAAATGGCTAAGATGTTACTCAGAGTACAAGCCACGCGCAAAAACGATCCTCTCTTACAATGAAAAAACAGATGAAAGCACTGAACTTTTCCTTCGGTGATGTGGCATCCTTTCATGTGCTTATTTTCCAACTGTATGTCTTCTCCAGTGAAGTTTCTGTAAAGGTCTTTGGCATAGTTTTTAGTTAGGTTGTCTATTTTTATAGTTGAGGTGTAGTAGTTCTTTAAATATTTGTAACAGTCTTTTATCTGAGATGTCTCCTGAAAATATCTTCCTCCCACTCTGAAGCTGTTGCTTTCATTCTCTTAAGAGGGGTACCATTTCAAGCAAGACTGCTTTATCGGACAGAAGAGGAAGACTGTCTAACTACGATGGGAAGTGGGCCGCAGGGTGCCAGGAGCACTGGGGTGCCCTATCTGCCCCCCTCCCAGCCCCTCGAGTCTCAGTCTCCCTTCATCAGTGCCCTGACTTAAAGAGACCTAAGGAGTATTTCAACCTCCTTCTGGTAACATTTTCCATGTCGGCGTTCTTGGGTAGTTAGTGAGTTAGGGTTTTGGTTGCTGACTTGAGCAGAAGGAAAATATTAGAAAGACATAGGCTACATAGTGAGTTCAAGACCACCTTGTACTACAAGGCAAGACCCTGGCTCAAAAAGAAATTAGAGAAAGTCGTTCACAAAATCAATGGGAAGAGTGGATAACATAACTTGGAAAAAAACAATGAAGGGAAGCAAGACACAGCTTAGACCTGAGCGCAGGGCGGTGCTGCGTCCTTTGCTGTCAGCACGGGACGCTGAGCAGGTGGGCTGCTCTGAGTCTGGGACAGTGCCTTTGCCCTCGTTATCTGCATCATTTCACTAGCTTCAAATCCCAGTTAGGAGTAACAAGAGTTACTTCATGTTGGTTATAGTAAGTATTCTATTTCATGTCATCATGATTTGTATTGAGGGGTTCTCCATGTCTTCCTCATTAAATTAAAAAAAATATATATATATAGTCTTTTTGAAACAGGGTTTCACTGTGCAGTTCAGGCTGGCCTTAAACTCACAGTGATCCTCCTGCCTCAGCCTCCCAAGTGCTGGAACAACAGGTAGGCACCACAATGCTTGGCCTTTTTTTAAAGTATATTTTTTCTTCATGTTTTCAGAACTTCTGCAAACTCAAGATTTTTTAAAAATCACCTTTTTCTTCCTTGATTTTAGCAGGTCCATCATTTCACAATTCCATGAAGTACACAAATGAAAGTTTTCCAGAGTATTTCATTCTCATGGGCTTAACCAAATACCCATGGCTGGATCTTCCTCTCTTCTTCGTCCTCCTGACCTCCTACCTGTTCACATTGTCAGGAAACACTGCTATCATTCTGGTCTCTCAACGGGATTCCCAGCTCCAGAGTCCCATGTATTTCTTCCTCGCCAGCCTTTCCTTTCTGGATCTCTGCTTCACCACCACAACTGTACCTCAAATGCTGTTCAACTTAGGAGGGCCCAACAAGAGCATCACATACACAGGCTGCGTGGTGCAGGCCTACGTGTTCCACTGGCTGGGCTGCTCTGAGTGTGTCCTGCTGGGTGTCATGGCCTTGGACCGCTATGTGGCTCTGTGCCGGCCCTTGCGGTACTCTGTAATCATGGACCACAAGCTGTGCAGGCAACTGTCTGGCACTGCCTGGATGCTTGGCCTGGCCAACTCACTGCTGCAGTCCACACTCACTTTCCAGCTGCCACTGTGTGGGAACCAGGTCCTGGACCATTTCTTCTGCGAGCTTCCTGGACTTATTAGGATGGCTTGTGGAGACACCAGAGTCAACGTGGTTACCTTAGCAGTGGTGGCCACCTTCGTGATAACGGGTCCCCTGTCCATGATTCTTGTCTCTTATGCTTACATCGCCAGAGCTGTATTTCGAATCCCTTCTGCTGCTGGGAGACTCAAGGCCTTCAACACTTGCTCCTCACACTTACTGGTGGTGTCCTTATTTTATGGGCCTGGCATCTACATCTACATGCAGCCCCCAGGAGATGAACCTCAAGACCTTACCAAAGTTCTGACACTGTTTTACTGTGTAATTACTCCTATGGCCAACCCATTCATCTACACACTGAGGAACAAGGAGGTTACAGGAGCTTTGAGGAGGCTTCTGAGGAAGACCATTTCATCTAAGAGAATATGAGAAGTTCATGCCCAATAATAACCTTAAACGTCTTCTTTTAAATATATGTCCTATCAAAGCAATGCTGAAAAGTAAATTCAAGAAAACTTATATATATTTTTTCTCATATGGGGAATTGAACTCAGGACCCTGCAATTGCTAGGCAGGTGCTGTGCTGCTGAGCTATATCCCTGGCCCCAAAAACCTTTACTTATGTAAATAAACAGCTACATAAGAAAATACTTGAAAGTTAGTTTCTAAATGTTTTTGAACATTCAGTATGCTATCATTGAAAAATGTTGATGAGAGCTGATGTTCCAGAACAAACATCTGAAAGGAACGGTCTTGAAAAATATTTCAATGTGTTAGAATTTAGAAAACCTAAAGAAAGAACGATAAAAACTGTTACGACATTTTCTTTAAAATATAAAACTATTTTTACAAGTTCTTACATTCAATTATTTTAAGAACTTATCAAATAAGTAAAATGAAAACTCAATAGGCAAACTAAACATTAATGTTTGGATATTGGTATGGTGAATAATTCAGGTTTATACTTCATGTCACAAATTATAATAAATTAAATTTGAATCAAAATATTAATTTTTTGTGGTCCTGCACCTCACACATACACTCCCAACCCAAAATGCTAAACATTTCAAATGCTCTTCGTACAAAATATATCATTTTTATCACAGTTGTAGATAAAAACACAAGAGGCAAACACAAGGGGTAATATAGACAAAGTTTAAATTTAAAAGATGTACTACAATGAAAGACACATTGCCATTAATCTCCTCCACTTGATTAAATGGACACACATCTGTGATAAGTAAACACAGCTTCCATGTTCATAGAAAACTTCTCCAGTGTGTCACTGGCAGTTGGTCAGGCTAACTGGCTCCCATGTATGTATGAAGTAACAAAGGTTCTACCCAGAGTCAACACTTTTGAGGGAGATTGGCTCTCCCCTCTCTGTTTGGGCTAAGATTCCTGCACAGCTGTACTTTCATGAGTAGCCCAGGACAGAAAGGGACAAATTTTCAACTTTGATTTGGAAATCCCTACTGCAGATACTGAAAGTCTCACACAATTAAGAGACAAGAGATGCAGTCTGGCAGTGAATTGGTATGGTTTACCGAAAGCATAGCTGAAGCTCCATCTCCAAGGAAGTACAGTATTCTCCAGGATGTAATTTATGTACAGACCTACCAGCGTACTGTGTCTCCAGTAAGAACAACACACGGTTGGAAGCAGGAGGTGGAAGCAGCACTCCCCCATCTTACTCTCAATGAACCGCTCAGGGATTTCTTCTCTCCATTCTCACGGCTCTCAGCTTGGCAAAGGGGATATAGTAAAAGGTCAGACTATTACTACCATATAGGCATTTTGGAATTCTTGCACCAGGGATCAGGAGAAGAGGAGCCACTGTCAAGGGAGGGCTATTTCATTCTGATTAGTAGGAGGAGATACAGCTATTGCTGCACACTGAGGCCAGAAAGAAATATGAGTGAAACTCACTTAGACCTATGATTGTGAAGGCAGGAAGAAATGCCCAAATCTTACTCCCAGACTGCTCATATAAGCAATCTCACAACAATGGAAAATCACACTTCTCAATACAGACACTGAACACATAATACTATGTTGGTTTGGGGGATATTTTGTGCAAGGAGAACAATATAATACGGGACACATATCTTTAAGATTATTTACAATAGTCATCCAAAGAATGATATACAAAAACGTGCAGGAAATCTGTCCACACACTAAGACCAAGCAATCCAGCTGAGGGCCTGGATCCCACAACAATGTCCTGCATGAATCCAGCTGAATACCCAGAGCTCATAACAATGCCTCCCACGAGTCCAACCGGAGGCCCTGAGCCCATGACAACATCTCATGCAGGCCTGTTTCACGGATCTGTGCTGTGAAGGCCCAAAGGTCGGTGGTGGAATCTAGAAGTCTGTGCCAGCAGGATGAAGGATCTGTGCCAGCAGGCTGAAGGAGCCAGGAAGCAATGTGCAAAGTAACAACCAGAGCTCCCCTGAAAAGTACCATAGTCATCCTCAGCAACAGTGAGGCCCCGAGCTCCTCCAATGGTGAAGACAGCTGAGTTCCCATCAGGAAATCCAAGGCAGCAAGCTTCTTCAGGAGACTGAGCTGTGCACCTTCTTCCCCTCTGGAGCCAGGAAGCGATGCTCAGAGTGAGGACCAGAGCTCCCCCAAAGTGAACCAAAGCTATTCTCAGTGCCAACAAGGTCCCGAGCTCCTCGGAGGTTGAAAACAGCCAAGTTCATCAGAAAAGCCAGCACGACAAGCTCCTCCAACAGAACCAACAGCTCCTTACAGCTTCCACCAGCTCCCGACAGCCTTTCTCCACTCCCAACAGCCTCACTTCTCCTTCTCCAGTTCTGCCTCTTATGCTGCTGGCAACAATCCCCAGGGGGGCCTCCCACCCCCAGCACCATGCTTACTCAGTTCAGCTGGGGGTTATAAGCTGACCACCAGTTGTCAATCCACTACAACTACACCATGAGCCTTGGGCACTTTTGCCTCTGAAAGTCCTTAATTTGACTGTATTGTACTACCCTTGCCTACACAATTCACAATATCCCCTTCCTCACAGTACTCTTTTCTACATTAAAGTCTTTTATGAATGTAGGTAAACCCTGTATCATGCCTGCACCTACCGATGAGTAGTTCTAGCACCCAACCAGAAAAGGTAGGAGTTAAAATGGGAAAAAGCATCTGCTACATCCTAGATATGTGTGCTAGTATCATTCTAATTCTATAGTATGGAAAATGAGACACATAGAGATTAAATAGTGTGATCATTAATACACAGTTATGAAGGTTTCTGCACTAACCTGTCTTCCTGTATTTACATACAAGCCTTTATGTTTATGATTGTGCAAATACAGAGGAAGCTGTGGGAGAATGTCCGCTGGGAGACCGACGCAGGTTGAGGCAATGAAGGTGATGGTATGGATGCTATGAGGCGTGTGTGGGGTAAACAAGGTCGGCAGAAAAAAGGGTGGGGCAGAGATCAGGATCCTGAGATGGAGAGGCAACTCCTGGACGAAGCAGGACTGGTGCTGGACAGGAGGAGGTTTGCAGTAGGAAGTGCAGGATGACCCGGTGCAGGGGAGACATCACAGAGATGAAGCTTCCTAGAAGAATGTGGCAGCACTTCCGGGATATCCCGGACTTCTGGGCCAGTGGGCGTCGGCTTCCACACTGTGGGGAAGAACCATTTGAATGTAACAAATGTGTTAAAATCTCAGAAATGTAACAGGGCTTACCCAGCATCATAGAGATCATACCTTAATGAACTATTACCAGTGCAATGAATGTACAAAGACTTTCAGGGAAAGTTCAAACCTTACTCAACATCAGTGAATTCGTAGAGGAGAAAAACCTTACGAATATGATGAATGTGGAAAAGCCTTCCGTGGAAGTTTTGATCATACTAGACATCAAAGAATTCACAACAGAGAAACTCAATGAATGTGATTAATGGAAAGGCCTTTCTCTGAGCTCACATCTCACTGAACACTAGAGAACCACAAAAAGACCAATTTGATATGTATAATTAATGTGGGAAGGCCTTTAGGCTGTCTTTCAACATTAAAAAAAAAAAACCACAATGACTGAAAACTACATAAGTACTGTAAAAATGTTCAGCAGTATTTGTTCTCTGCAGAGCTCAGAGAAGCTCCATGAGCCCTGTCAGTGTCTATCAGCATCTCGGATCTCTGCTAGCAGAGTCTCCACAAATCGGACTGTCTCCATCTCAGGGTGAACTAGGCCGGATTTTCTATTTCCCGGCTTCAGGGACAACGAGTTAAACATGTAAAACCTCAGAATAGCCAAGTTCATCCTGGTTGCAATCAAATGTAGAGAAAATTGTAATCCCAGCACTTGGGAGGGTAAGACAGGAGGAGTGCTGTGATTTTGAGGCCAGCCTGGGCTACAAAGTGAGTTCAAGCCAGCCTAAATTGCATAACAAGACCCTGTCTCAAAAAGACAAAAAAAATGAGAGAAAATTGCAAATCCATAATTCACAGTTGAAAGTACCATAACATTTCCCAAGTAAGTAAAAGTTTAAGCATTGTTTTTCTTGCTTAAGAAATGTGTGGTGATTAACACCTTAGTAACTTGTCTGAGATTTTTTTAAACAGGAGATAGTGGATGTGAGGGAGAGTATTAGATTCTAATATCCACTAAGTTAATGTGTGAATTATTTATTTATTTTTTTGTTTGTTTTTTGAGACAGGGTCTCTCTGGGTAGTTCAGACTGGCCTTGAACTCACTATGTAACCTAGGCTGGCCCTGAACTTGCCTGGATCCTCCTGCCTCAGCCCCCCAAGTGCTAGGTACTGTGTGAATTTTAAAAAGTCACACACACTTTCTTGGCCTTGGCTTTCTCATCTGTGAATTATAGAACTTGGAGACCTTTCTACTTCTACAGTTAAATACTTTTATAAATGCTATCATGGCTTTGTATTTAAATTCTCAGCCTAACATTCAGAGCCTCTTACACACATTAGTCACAGTACTTCTGACATTGTTTCCTTTATTGTCTACAGGAGCTTCCTGCTCCTGTCATGCTGGTCTCACTTTCCCTCGCTGCCCCACATATACTCAGGCTTCCACTTCTTTGTCCTCTGTTCTTCCCCGCGCATATCCTGAATGCCCTCTTTCCTGTTTTCCCAGCTGGGTTTTATGCATGTCCTGCTGTAAACTCATTTAGATTAAACAAACCTTCTGAACGGTGAACCTCTTAGAGGCAGTATAGCAGTAACCCCAGTGGGTCACTCAGGATAGCCTGGCGTAAAGATTACTATTCTGTACTGGCCTATGAGAGCCCAAGAAGGCTTGCCTCTGCTTTTATTTAACCAGTGACAACTCGGTATGCCTTCTAGAACTGGACACTCTTCCTTGAGGAAGAGAAGGACAGACCCTTCTGGAGCTACTGGAGAGAAGCCAGTGCTCACGGAGGCCTTGGTTACCCTGCCTGAGGAGGAGGTGTGGATTGCTGACCCGACACCACCCTTGCAGGCTAGTCCGTGGAAACTGTGACTGTCACTGTGTACTGGTGTCTATGTGAGGTGGTCCCAAGAAGAAAGGCTCCTTGTGCAGCTACCTTTTATTTCATGATAGTGGAAAAACTATGTTAAATGGGCCGGAGCCAGAGAGGAATTCTGAGATCTTCTAAAAGAAAGGATTGAGTGTGATGAAATTGGAAAATAACTTGGAAACCCCACGGGAGTAGGAGACAGCAGGGCTCAAAGTGGGGAAAGCCACAAGTGGATGAGCGCTTAGGTCATGTAAACTAGAGATTCTCCTCTGGTGTGGTTTCCAGAGGAGGCGGACTTGTTTCAGAGACTGAATCAGACTGAGAGTATTAGCTGTCAATTGTATTGAGTCAATTAGTATTCTGTTAATAACACAGCGATCATTTTATGTGGTTATCCAGGGTACCAGTGAGTCAGCAGGCCTGGAACTTCCTCTAGGTTTTTAAGAGACAGGCTAAACCTCAAGGAAGCTCGAGCTATGGGCGCTGAGAACTGCAGCATGACACTACAGTGACTTAACAAATACCTGGGGAGCTACCTAATGCATTGCCCTCTCCTGTTTTTTCTGCGCCTTTTCTCCCTTCTCACTTCTTTTTTTCCTTTTATCTCTTTGGCATCACTTTCCTTTTTTCTGACACCTACATTTTTTTACCACTGTAAGCATCATATTCTTTCTAATTCCCCATCTCTTCCCTGTCAAATTTTTGTTTCCTAGATATTCATGTTTGCAGGGAGAAATCCGAGAGTAGGTTCAATAAGAGATGATGCAGGTCTGTAGTGGACTGATAACTGGTGGTCAACTTATAACCCTCAGCTGAACTGCTGGGTGTGGGAGGCCCATCTGGGGACTGTTGCCAGCAGCATGAGAGGCAGCACTGGAGAAGGAGAGAGGCTGTTTGTGGAAAAGGACATCCTTTAGTTAGAGAAAGCACTGAGGACACACAGAGATTTGTTTATTGTTTGTTAGGGTTTCTTAAGATAAGGTTTCACTATACAGCCCAGACTGGCCTTGAGTTTATGATCCTCTTGGCTCTGCCTCCTGAGTACTGGATTACAGGTGGAGAAGGACAATTCTTTAATTATTCTTTCAATGTATTGCCTCAGGCCTGATCAAGCCACGGGAATTTTTAGTTCTGGAGGGAGTCTAGCAAAAGCATTGGTGGAAAGGATAAGATTGCAGAACCTGTGTCCTTGTGGAAAGCCTCGAGGTCAACATTGAATGCTTTACTGAGACATGCCCGAAGGAATGAAAACATGATGGCTAGCTAAGTCAAATCACACTTATGATAACTGAGTTGTACTGTCCTTGCTAAGATGTTTGATATCCCCCCATTTGTACTAGCTGCTTCCTTTGTTCTCACTCAGTAAAAGGTGACTGAGATTGGTAATCGAGGCTGCAGTCCAAGAGGCCGTAAGCCCCCTGATCCCAGAATTTTGTCTCTCTTGTTTTTCTTTTTTCTCTTGCTTTTCTTTTCATCTGTGGGTCCCTCGTTCTTGGGACCTGTTCACCCTGGACAGAAACTGAATAAATACAACAGCTGTCAGGAGCAGAGAAAGGCTATAGGGAGCTGAGAGAGGCTGTTGGGAGCTGGTAGAAGCTGTAAAGAGCTGTTGGTTCTGTTGGAGGAGCTTGTCAAGCTGGCTTTCCTGATGAACTTGGCTGTTTTCATCCTCCGAGGAGCTCGGGACCTCGTTGGCACTGAGAATGGCTTTGGTTCACTTTGGGGGAGCTCTGGTCCTTACTTTGAGCTTCGCTTCCTGGCTCCACAGGGGAAGATGGTGCACTGCTGGTCTTCTGGAGAAGCTTGCTGCCTTGGATTCCCTGGTGGGAACTCGGCCACCTTGATCATCGGAGCAGCTCAGGACCTCACTGTTGCTGAAGATGGCTGTGGTACCTTTCCGGGGAGCTCTGGTTCTTCTGAGCGTTGCTTTGTGGCTCCAGTGCAGATCCCTCAGCCTGCTAGCACAAGTCCTTCATCCTGCTGGCACAGACTTCCTAGATTCCACCATTGACCTTCGGGTCTTTGCAGCGCAGATCCGTGAAACAGGCCTGCATGAGACGTTGTTGTGGGCTCTGGGTCTCCGGTTGGATTCCTGGGAGACACTGTTATGAGCTCTACGTACTAAGTTGGACTCATGCAGAATATCATCACAGGATCCAGGCCCTCAGCTGGATTCCTGGTCTATAGTGT